>NW_020799092.1:27644109-27681610 GCF_003259725.1 Athene cunicularia
TTTTTTTTTTTTTTTTTTTTAAATCAAGATAACAGCTGCACGACTTGGGGCATACTTAATTTCTACAAAAGCCCCAGGTGTCTTATCTTCAAAGGAAAAATCTTTCTCTCTCTGACTGCAGCACTGGAGCTGAAGGATATGCTGCTACAAGACTCCAGCCCATGCTTAGCACGCTGTCACTCACTTGTGGTTCTGTTTAAATTCAGGAGCGCCTGGCTCATCTGCTGGGAAGTAATGTAACAAAACAGTGATTAGCTTTCTCAGAAAAGAAATTGTTTGCAATAGACTGAGCCAGAGCGTACTAGCTGCTCTTCTGTTGCTACGGCACTGGTCTGCAAATAGTCGGGTAAAAGCCGGGAGGGCTCCTGGCAGTCACCTTCCACTCCTGGGAAAGGGGCTGCAATATAGAACCGACCCTTTCTTCCCTCCTCCCCTCTCCTCTTACTCTTTCAATCTGTGATAACCTATTATCTAGATTCAGGCTCTAATTGAATTTGTTCGTGTCCACCTAACATGGCAAAGCTGTAATACAGGAGAACTGAGTCTCTATGGCAGGATCTGCCCTGCGTGCATCGTTTACTGACACATTTCAGTGAAAACTGATTCCTCTCGCTACTCACCCAAACTCAGCTAAGCTTATTGCATGTAAGTACTTACTTCCAAAATTTACATGTGGTTATTACCTCCATGGGAACCAGCTGCAGAACCACCTAGGGAAATAAATCCATTTTTACCTTGTGCTAGTTTGAGCAGCAGCGGTTTCATCCAGCTGCTTGCACGAGTGTTCTATCGACTGTCCTTCCCACACCAAAACCCCCGAGTATACAAACGAACATCACTGTAGATGCCACGTAACGTGTCACTTCGGAAGGGACCTGCAGCTCCCCTCTAACCTCTACACAAAGACATCGCTATCCCTGGCCTCTTCCAGATGTTTAAATCCTTCAAACAAACGAACAACAATCCACTATGTACGCAGCAGCAAAAGGAAAACAAACACAACAATATATGGCTGTATTCTAAGGAATGAGACGGCTTCTACAGCATACAAATCAGCGACCAAAAATAGATCCAGCAGCACACTGCTTTGTTCCGAGCGGATGAAGGGCACTCCGTTCCTGGG
The DNA here is from genome assembly GCF_003259725.1 of Athene cunicularia. Classification (NCBI taxonomy): domain Eukaryota; kingdom Metazoa; phylum Chordata; class Aves; order Strigiformes; family Strigidae; genus Athene; species Athene cunicularia. The sequence goes on from NW_020799092.1 coordinate 27,645,233, forward strand.
GAGAACGCAGCCCGCGAGGGCAGGGGAGCCCAACTCCGGGTGAGCGTCTGCTGAGGGCTCACATGAACGTGCGTCTCCTCCGTTAAGTGAAACAACTAGTTAAGATAAACCTGTGCCCATATAATTCCATCTAATTTCATTTTCCTACTCGCTCAGTTGCTTTTCTGCTTCTCACTTGCTGTGAATTTGATCGGCCTTGCAAAATGTTATTATACTGGATTAAACCCTTGGAATTTTTAACTCTTTGATCCCACAGCAGCGCCGGAGACTTTATAAACTGTACCTTGATGATGACAGTATGTCAGCAGCTACATAATACCATTTCATCTGCTTTTCTTCCTAAAATCCCCAACTAGCTAATTGACTGAACCCAAGGAGCTGCTGTGTCAACCTTGGATACGTCAGACAACGCTGCAAAAAGCAGTACTCTGCCTCCTCGTAAAAGGCTGAATCCCAAGAGAAGAAAAAAAAAAAAGAGCTCTTTCTGTCTGTATGTTGAAATATTACACCTATAGAAGTCAGACTATTTTTATGCCACCCCATCAATCTCAGTAACCAGTACTAGATTCAGAGTCGACGCATGCACAAACCACATGGGAGAGGCAGCCTTCCAGCTTCCTGAAAAATTTCAGATTGAGGTAACAGGACAGGCTTTTGCTATGCTTCTTCCTCTTTCCTATGATTTCACCAGATCAAATGTTGATTTATGAGAAAATAAATCACTCTCAACAAGGGCTACCTCCACCCATAATTACAGAGCGATACTTCACATTTACATTGTGCTGTGCGTCCACGGACATCCTTGACTTCACGGCATTCATTAATTCAACCCGAGCAGCTCCTGGGTACGAAGGGAAAAGCTACGATCCGCACTTCGGCGTGAAGAGGGAAGAAGAGAAAGGTGACGTGACTTGCCCAGGCAACTTCACGGCCAGGTGGTGGAGACGTCAAGAGATCCCAGGACCTCGACCTCCCGTTCCAGCACGCTACCGGGGGGCGGCTGCAGGGACGGGGCAGCCGGGCACGCCTCGGGCCCGGGGTGGCGCAGAAGACAGAGCTCCTCACCGGGGCTGGTCGTGCGGCCGCTCCTCCGGAGCCACCCGTGAGGAGAGCTGTCGCAGTACAGCACCGCTTGGAGATCGAGAGGCTAAGCGGCAGAGATTGCTCGCTATTGGTCATGGAGAGGGATAAGAGCACTGACCGGACTAATTGGGAGGGAGGGGAGGACAGGGGATTGGCGGGGGCCCTCCCGTAGGCTCAATAACAAGCACTACAAGCTTCTTAAACAGAACAACTGCACTCAGCACATTTACAGAGCTGAGACTGTAAAGTACTGTTACGTTAATTCAGTTAATCCCAGCATGCCGCGCACGGTGCTAATGCCACTATTTCACTCACACGAAACCTGCAGCTCAAAGGTTAAGTGATTTAATCAAAGCCACACAAGCACCTCAGTGTGGAAGGCACATCCAGCCCTACCTCCTGCTCCCTCCCTTCCCTTCCAACATCTCTCCTCATAAAAACAGGCCTGTCTCTACTAGAAACCGTTCTTTCATCTGTGGGGCCCACGTCCTGCGGGTGACTGCAGAGTGAGTCCCGGAGCCGCCACGGTGCTGGAGACAGAGAGGAATTCTGCTCACCTGGACTGACTTGCTATCTGGAGGCACAAAACAACGTACAGGTACACGAATATAGGCTGACAGCCCAAGAGGATTGATGCTGTTATTACAAGACAATGCTGGTATACAGATCCAGGACCTCGTAGCAAACACGGCTTTTAAAATAATCACCAAGGGTAACTCCGTAGTTACCTCCTGGTATGCCTGTAATGCCTGCAACAACATTCTCACTGGGAGCCATGGTTTAAAGACTGCATTGCAGCCCCTAGCAAATGCTAAAAAAAAATACACTCTGCTTCAAAAGAATGAGATTTTCTTAAAAAAAAAAAAAAAGGAAAGAAATAAAAGAAAACCCCCCACTGTTTTATTCACATTAACGCTATGTTCATTTTTACAGTACAATCATATCATCTCCTTACAAGTTTCTCTTTGACTATGCTGAGATGGGAAAGGAAGAAAAAAGTAACATTCATGAACGGGAGCATGAAGAAATTCACAGTATATGAAATTCATGCTAAAGCTGCCAACACTGTGACTGCTACGGGTCAGCGTGTCTCTGGCTACACCGCTCTGCTACTGCACCGGCAGGTTAACGCTGCAGCGATACCGGTGCCAGTGGGAGGGTATCAGCAGCAAGAGAATTTGCTACCTCAGCTTTATCCACCAGAGCTTTGCCGTGCAAAACCCAAGTCAATAAATATAAATTTTAATTGGGGGGAAAAAAACCAACCCCAAACAAACCCACTACTTCACTTTATCTCCCCTCCTCTTTTGGAGAAGGGAGCAGAAATTCCTCTGGAAATGCTGACTGGTGTACGCGCTGCAAGCGGAGAACAAAGAGGTGAAGTGATGGCAGAAAGGAGTTAAAAACCTCCCTAGACAAATGCACTTTAGTTTTTCATAAACCACACCACAAAACTTAGGGCATGCCTCAACACATGCCAAAGCTGAGGAATTAGTCTTCTGAAAAACCACACTTCTTAAAGGCACAGCACGTCCTGCTGCGCCTGCAGAGGACAGGCAAGGCGGAAAGGAAGAGGGAGATGTGACCATCAGGAAAAAAACAATAAGAAGAGCTGGGGGGGGAAATGAAATTGCAAACCTTATGACTCATCAGTTCTTCTACAATATCCACATAAAGCTCTTTTATCATCAGAAAACAAAGAATAAAGAGAACACAGAAAGTACGAAACCAAACAGGCGCTATTTTACACCCTTCCCCCTCCATCCCACTGACTCTCTGCAACCTTGAGATAAAGGCACTCTCAAGGACAGTTTCTGCCTGTCCTTCATTGAGGCTGCTCACGGGACAGGCATCGTTCTGCTACTCCTTTGCTTTATTTCTGCTCTCGCAACAGCCAAGCACTGATTTACAGGGGGGGACCTGGGCTCCCTGGGCCATGTCCCCAACCTCTGAAGTACCTCCCATGTATTCCCATGACCAGTTGCTCCCCAATGACCACAGTTGTCTCCCTTTAGGCAGAGCTGCGCTTTCTGCTCCTTCAGCTCACGCAGGGGGGCTGTCTTTTGTGCGGTGAAAAAGAAGAAATGCTCAAGACAATTATCTCCCTTCCTAAGCAAGCAGAAGATGACATCTATGTGAGCTCTTCTTTAGCTCTTCTTTACCCTTTTCACTTGATGTTTGTGCTCCAGCAGGCAAAACAGGGCCCTGAGCTCAGAATAAGTCCCCAGTCACCAGCATAACCTAACACAGGTCGTAAATCTAGCAATACCTGTAAGGAAACCTTTGCTCAAAGCATCCATGAAATCCCATCCCCTTTGCCAGCAGCAGATTTTAGTTTAGAGCGTAACAATACAAGCAGTTCTTAAAATACAGCAGATAGCTAAATCTTTTATCTCTGTCCTTCAGCAGATAGGAATTAGGAGAGAACCAGGATAGGAGTAAGCCTGTTACACCCCCATCCAAAATATCAAGCTTTCCATCAGATAGATGGCAACTCCCCTAGCTTGCAGTATCATTCCTCATTATCTCTTTAGAGTTTCTGGGGATGAAAGATAGTGCAACTATCTGAATAAGCACGACGGTTGTGTTGGAGGAGGTGAGGATCCATGCCCTGGACGACAGGACCTGTGGCACTGCCACCTTCCATTCATGTCACCTCCAGGGAAGCATCAGACGTGCCTGTTCCAGGTTTCACTGTCGCCCTTCCACTGAATTCCCAACCCGCAGCAGCCAGCGTATACTCCAAGGCAAGCCCACAGCTTTGCTGTTAAGTGGAAGTCAAACTTGTAACTGTGATTTAGGTCTCAAGAGTTCTGATCAATAAGCAAATCAAACGTTTAAAATAATTCATGGTCTTATTACAAGATCATGAGATAGTCAAAAATTAATCTTACAAAGTAACTGAGCTCATAACGCATATGATTTTTTATTCTTTCCTGAGCTCTATATGAATTCTTTCCTAAATTGCCTATCTTGCATAATTTTAATTGGATCCCAGAACACCATGACCTTGATGCAGCAGCTACAGTATCTCGGTGCTGTCTTCTACAGTTATATATGGTACAGCGCCTTCCAAATCTGTGAACCCTGGGAGAGCAGAATGGTGTGCTGCGCAGTGCTATTTTTCTTATACCCAAACATTTCTGATTCAAGGTCTTCCAAGAAGGCTCTGATTGCCTTGGAAGGTCACCAAGACAAAGAACCCACTTCAGCAACTAGCTGAGCTTCTAATAAACTGCACCGGTGGCCAGCTGTTAGTTATGAGCGATACCCTGGTTTTATACTCAAAGCCACGAAATCACTGGTGAGATACTCTCTGAGAGAATGCGAGCACGGCTGGAAACACCAACTATGCCTTGAGATTACTGCCACCTCCTGTGCGTAAGTCAGGGAGGTCACTTCAGCACCGAGCAATGCAAGACACAGCTCTGCAAACCTAGGGGATCTTTGACTCTGGCGGTACCACACTGCTGTTCCTCAAACAGCACTACGGCTCTCAGGAACAAATCCTGTAGTCCTGTAAAAGTCACAAAAGCCTGGCCTTTAATACAAATGAATTCTTTCAGAAAATTTATCATTCTCCCTTGGCATCACAAGGATATTTTTCTGAATGGAAAAAAATCGCCAGACAGCTTTTAAAGATAATTCAAAATTGCAGCATCTATCTGTAGCAGGACTCCGTAGCCTTCGGCATAGTGGAGCTTTCATTACAAACTAAAAAATGGGGACCTTTTGCCATCTTTTCATACGCACATGCTGAGACAGTCCCTGCAGACCGAGATACTGGGCAGTGGAAACACCAAGAGTAAAAAAGGCCTTCGTCACACAAATTATTTTACACTCGTACCTTTAAATCTTCATTTCACCAGGTCAGCAGGTCCAGCACTGCCCTCCCAGCGTGTATCACGTCAGTGTTTTTTCAGGATGCTCTGGGAAATAAGTGATCTCAAAGGGCAGAGTGCTGGAATTTTTTAGACTCCATGGGCAAGATTTGGAAAAACTCCTTTTGCTCTCCAGCTCATTAGCCAATCTCAATCTTCAGTCAGACATCAACATGACATCACTGAGTTATCGTCTAGAAGAAATGCCTCGTTATCAAGGAGGTAAGGCAAATTACATTTCCTTCCAGAAAACATTTTTTTTTTTTCCTCACAAGGTAGCAACCACTAGATAACTAGTTGAGGTACTTCTCTCTCCCTAAAGCCAGCATGAACACCTCTTCAGGCTGCTGAGGGACGTGGTGGAAGAACAGAGGTGTCATTCAGGAGGTTTGTGCATCTTCAGCAGCTTGGTGGTATCTTTCCTGTCCTTCCTGATGAGTCCTGCTCCTCCAGCTTTCTTGCTCACCAGGCTTCCTTTAGTCATTTCCAATGATCTGTTCTCCAAACTCAGGCTATATTAATTAACTTTCCATCACAAAACAGTTCAAATTCTTTAAATGTATGGAAAATTTAAATTCCTTTTCCCCCTGCTTCCTGCTAGGACCACAAAGGTTTTAGGCTTCACGACATCTGGAACCACAAGCCATCCAGGGTCTTTCAGGCTTGCTGCTCTAGGGCCAGCAGTTTGAAAGCCCGTGAAGACTGAGCTCCCCCACTCCGAAGCAGAAAGGTTGAAGGACTTGGCTCAATCAAGGCTCCCAGATGCTCTGGGATCGCTGCGACCCTGGTACCAAAAGCCCTGGGGCGTGTTTCTAGGCTGCATGGTTCCTTCATACAGAAAGCTGTAGGCTGGGTAGTCCCAGGCTTTGCAGGCAGCACTTGCTTAAACTGCTTCCTCTGGAGCATACTTCGTCTTGGGAACATCATTGGAAAAAATCAACTGAAAAACTCTAAGCAGGGAGGCCTGGACTGTTGTGAGCTCCACACTCAAATCTGTCTCGAGTCCTTTTACAATACTTTGTTCTTTATAAAGAGGTTGGTACCAAATATCAGCAACTTGTCATTTTCAGCAGTGAGACAGGGCGATCGCCGAGGGGAGGATCACAGGAGGATGGATGAAGCTCAGCCTCGCGGAGAAACTGCAGCCTTTGCTCAGCCTGACTCTTAAAATCTGACAAACCCATTTGTGTGAGCCTATCTTTTTTTTTTTTTTTTTAAATTTCAAACCCATCTGAGCAACATGCCAGGTTTCACCCTGAAGGTGAAGAGGACATCTGGGAGGGCGGCCAGGCTGGGCCTGTGCGTCCCCCTAAGCAGCGCGGGCTGAGCGCCGAGCGCTCCCACCACTGCGCGTGGGGAGGCAGCTCTGAAAACAGCCCCATAAACCACAACCCCCCCCAATAAACACCACACCAAACCACCTGCGAAGGCATGCTCCCAGGCACGTTGCTTTTAACCAGATTTTAAATTTTTGACAGACCCTCTCAAGACTTGTAACGGCTTCCTGCGGGTGGGACGTGCGTTACTGCTGCCCAGCCTGAGGAGAAGCTGCCAAGGAGCCGTTGTATTACTGCTCGCCAGAGGCCGCGGCCCCATCGCCCCGATCCGGCGGCAGGGCAGGGCGTGCTGCCATCGCAGTGCCCCAGGGCTGGCCAGGCGCCTGCGCTGGGCTCACAATCCCAGAATCATCTCGGTTGGAAAAGACCTCGAAGATCATCCAGTCCAACCATGAACCTCACACTGGCTCTGGGGAGGCCACACGAAATGGCAGCCGGGGCGGCCCGCTGCGACCCCACTGCCTGACGGCGAGGCCGGCAGCCCCGTGACCGAAACTACTTTACTCCCACAGCAGTTTATAAATCAACCCCTTTTCTGTCATGGGGATATTTTTTAATGGAAGATGTCCATCTTTTGGCTTTCTAGACGGCACGAAAAGGGTAGCAGCAGCAGGGCAAACGCAACAGGGGGGGCCACCCCCGGTGCCCCGTTCCCTCAGGCAGCTCGCAGGAGCAGTCGCACATCAACCCGTGTACAGGGGGACAAAAATCCCTCCTTGGGGGGAAACGTCTTCCCACGAGGCACTCTTGTGTCCCTGGCAAGCAAACAGAACCTCCCTGCTTCACACTTGTGCTCTGTTCTCCACAGCCCCACATCAAATGGGGTGTAAACCATCGTTAATGTTTTTAAGCGCTGCTTTTCTCATTCCTGCTCTTTTGAGCCACGGCTGCCACCACAAGCGGTGGTGGTGGGGTGGGTCAGAGCTGCAAGGTGTTAGCAGCAGCTTCAAACCAGCCAGGGCATCTGGGAACTTCCAGATTGCTGACAGTGTTGAAGGATAAATTTCTAGAACAGCATAGCAAAATTATGCTTAGATCAAGAAAGTTGCTCTTGGTATATATTAAAGCCAAAGGCATCCCTAAACCAGAACAAGTAGGCAGCCACCTGTGAGCAAGGACATCCCAGAGCAATGAGACCTTGAAGAGGATACAGTGCCAACTTGGCGAGCACACCCAAGGTTCATGTATCCTCCGCTGAATACCCTCATTAGAATACTAAAAAAAAAAAAAAAAAAAAGGTCAAGACGACCCTTGCCGAGGCAAAGACCCTTCCCCTGAGCATGCGCAGTAGTAGTAGTATTGTGTCAGCAGTATTATAATTGTATGTAAATTACTAACCAATCATCATAGAGAGGATAGACTTGGAAAATTACTAACTCTGCAAGTTTTGTGCAAAAATCTAACACGGAAAATCCCATTGGTGTGTATGGAGAAATCCCCCCATGCACCCAGAGCTGCAATAAACCAATATCAGCTTTCTAAACTATTATTTGGTTTGGAGAGTTTTCTTGATTATGATTTTCGGTAATGCAGGGGCTCCCCCACCACGCTCCTGGCACGTACCTGAGGAGCGGCCGTGGCACTGCGAGTCTTCCAGCTCTGCCATTCAGCTGCTTTTCACCAGGACACACATCCATAAAGCTTTAGTCCCTGCCGTGATATTTTGGTGCTTGCAAATTGTAGGGCATCAGTCAAAAGATAGAAACATGCAACCTTTCCTTTCCTTTCCTTTCCTGTTAAGACTCAGAAAGGTCAGATTTGGAATTAATTTTGTCCTATGTAATGTTTTGGCTTGGTTTGTATTTATTTCAAGTGAGTTCACCCATTACTACTGCAGAAATAAAAGGTCATGAAACCAGTGAATTCTCCCTCTCCTAAAAGGGGTGAATCCCTTCTAGAGAGTGAATCACCAAAAGAAAAGGAAATGCAAAAATGTATTCTCTGTGGGACTGTAACCACAGTTGGATGCCATTATAAAATGCACCGTGGCACTTTGGATGCCATTTGTTTCCATCAATTTTTGTCTGTTCAGTTTGACTGATGAACGCGGGGCGGGGGGAAAAAGTAAACCAAAACTTTAGACCTTTTTGGTAAAAAAAAAAAAAAAAAAAAAAAAAAAAAAAAAAAAAAAAAAAAGCAGCCCTCTTCCTTTCTGCAACATTTGGCTATGCAGCAGTAGGAACCAGCACAAAGATTTGGCTGGACAGAGAGGAGGACAGGGGAAGGGAGAGCTGAATCACTTTATACATAAAATAAATCTAAAGCAATCCTGGCCCTCAGCTAATACCCTGCGTGTTAAAAAGGAGATGTGTGTTATGATCTTGGTTTTATTAGTCATCTCGTTTAGAGATTGGCTCCAACAGAAACTTCTGGATCCACTCTGAGGAAGGAGAGCATCCAGAACTGAACTTTTGACTCAGACTAGCATAAAGATAAACAGGTTTTTTAATCCATTTTTTTGGTTCATTGACTCCATTTGGGTTTCTTTAGTTTTAGTACAATAATTTAGTGTGTTACATGGAACGTAAATGCATCTAAACTTATTCTACCAGAATAAAAATTGTCACTGTTCATTTACTGTAGTGTACTGTTTCCTACCTATGCTTTCAACAGAAAATCATCTTGGTTCAAATGTTCTGAAGCTTTTTTTTTTTTTTTTTTTTTTTTTTCCAACTCTACTGTTGGTAGCTAGTAGTGTTAAAAAAAATAAATATAGGAGATTTGATTTTTAAAGACTGAGTCCTTAATACTACATAACAATTATTCCCTATGAGAGGGCCAACCCCAAATGCATCCAAAATTATGAGACACTTTGTAAAGTCCTAGTTAGGAGGTTTCATGAAAAATGTGACCAGGACCCACTTGCATTTATCTACACACTTTTGCTAGTACTTTATCAAGAAATGCGATCTAGTCTTCAACATCAGGTGCTGAAACAGTCCCATTTCAGTTCAAAAGCAGAACACAAGTTATAAAGAAGTAAAAAATAATCCATTTTCAAGTCCACATCATGATTTTTTGGTGCCTGGTCTATGATTTTTTAAGGCTTTATTTCAGTAATGCTCATTTAACTTTTGGAAGATAATTCAAACCTCAGTGAGGTGACTTTTCCTTTGCTCAGCTCTATGAAAGTTGTTCACATTTGTGTAAAGTTGGGGAAAAGAGAGGAATGAAAGATGCTATTTTCACCTTCCTTTACTTACAGGAAAATTAAATGTAAGACTTCAGCTGTTATATAGTTAATAGTTATTTTACATACAGATAGGCAGACCAGTAGACAGAATACTTTTATCTACACTTTACTACTGCCTGTATTTTACTGAGACGGTAAATAAGAAACAGGAAGAAAACTGGGCACAACATTTTAAAGAATTCCTACTTTTTGACTAAATTCTCCCTAAGAGCTGTGAAGAGAGGCAAGACACGCCTGCAGTGACAGCAGCGCAGTAACCTGGGAGGTCAGACCTGCAAGGTGCTATTAAGACACCCCTCAGTTCGGGTCCCTCTAGCTCGGCTTTCATTTTTTAAGCTCATTCAGCACTAGCTGCTGGGAAATGGGGTAACGGACATCAGGAGTCGGGTATGTACTTCTCACAAGCAGAGATGTGCAGGAAAATCCAGACCTCGTTCTGGAGTTGCTGGTGAAAACTGGGCACATCCAGGGTGTGCTTCATCGCATCCTATAAAGGGTTTTTAAGCCTGGACAGGAATGTCCTGCTGGGGACGTGCCTGTTCTCTCCACAGACCATAACGAGAACATAATGCGAGTAGTTCAGATACGGATATGGTATTCCAAGCCACAAATACCTAAAATTAGATGAGATGAATGTCATCCTCAGTCTCTTACTGCCTGATTGATCATGACACAAGTGTAAATAATCTGGCATCCAACTAACGAACGTTTCACTTCCTCGAGTACATGCTCTGACCCTAGATGAGGGGGCCTTTGGGAGATGTCTTTGGCTTACAAGCTCAGCTGGTATTTCAAGTAGGGAGATACTAAATTAGGAGTATTTCTAGGAGAGTCTGCATTGCAGGATTGAGAGAAAAGGGCAAAGTTTGCAGCTTTCGCAGGATAGCCTCAACAGAAAGGCAAATGGGATTTGCTGGTTAAGAGCATCTTCTGTCTAGAGAATCGGCTGAAATTTTAGGGAATAGTTGAACTGAGAGTGACACCTGCTCCAGCAGTAGACAAGGAGACTTGAACAATAAATAAAACCACTGTCAGCTTCTCCTCTTTGTATTGGAGGAGGAGAAAAAAGGGAGCAAACCAGGAGTTCAAACTTTACCAGGAACTTCTCATAATACTAATTACGAAAAGATTGAGTGCTTATCAGCTGTGACACAGCAAGTATTGCTGATGTCCTTTATTACCTCAACACTCTCCTCCTGTCTCCTCGTGAGAAGCCAAGGCTTCTTCATGTGCTGGATTTGAAACCTGTGACATTCTCATGGAGTAATATGGGACTCTACACATCCAGAAAGTAAAACCTACATCCAACCGTTTGGCAAAGGCCATGGCCCACAGATGCAAACTAACAGGGGCCTGAAACCTTCCATACGTGTTTTCTGTGGTCCCTGTTACAGTAGGACCAGACTCCTAAAACCTTTAAATTATATCATGCCACAACAAAGAGCAAAAAACAAATCTAACTGTGAAAACATGCACACTGTTGGAATATAAAATTTGAATAGAATGCTGCACTTAAATCCATAAGCATCACTTAAAATCTATTCTATTGCCACTAAGTGTGAAGTTATGACTTTTGCAATAAAAAAACCCCAAGCGGTTATAAAACGCTGGGTTGGCAGCAGGCAGGCAGTGGTTTTTCGTAGGCATTGGTATTTCCAGCCCTCAAACACTCTGTCAGGGTGGTGCTAAGTTGCTCAAGACATAATAATGTCTCCTTGTGTGGTGGGAACTCTGATCTGACTGCCCATCGTAGTAAGGTCACCCACTACACAGTCATCTATAAACAGTTTACGGTGGGAGAATTTGCAAATGCTCTGCTAGAAACAGAAGGCATGCACATGTCTCTGCGTTTACTCTGAGGGGCAGTTATTTAGAATACCAAGAATAAAAAGTGTAACAACGAACAAAAAGATGGAGTGATCACAGTGAGCTTTTCAAAATATTTCAGTGAAGCATTAGAGTGGCTTTTAACTCTGCTGGCAGTGGCTGAATCCTCCCAGCAGCTGCGTGTGGAGCTGCTGCTGACAGAACTGATGTTTGGTAACAGATTAGTTGGTAGGCTGCTAACGTAGTTAACAGCAGATATGAGTATTTGTTTTAGAAAAGGTTGTAATCTTCATGAACAGAAATCTGGGTGTGCTTGAAATAACAGGGGCAGAGGTAGCAGGGACTTCCCGACTGAGTTATACCCAGATTCTTCCCTCAGCTTTTCCAGAGGAATCGCTTATAAGGAGAAGAGCGATGCCTCTACCCACAGTCTTCCCGACCTGGGACTGCCAGGTTCCCCTTGTACACCGGAGAGCTGCCAAATACCCCCCTCACCACCGGTGCTGCTAACGCGCTTCTCAGGGAGCGCAGACTGGCAGTAGTGGTAACAACACCCCGGAAATCCTTGGGGGACGAAAGTGCAGCGCCAGTAAAAATTATTTCTCTCCCTTTTAAACATCTGTGTCGAGTTTAAAGACTGAGCTAAACTCTGCTGTAGGTCACAGCCTTGCACTGGATTACTGCACAAGGCCACGGTGGGAGCTGAAGAGCATCAGGGACCATTTACCCCTGCAGCCTGAGGTGAGACCAAGTAACCACCGTAGCAAAATCCAGCTAGCACTGCAATGAGGTAGCACGGAATAGACATTCCCATCATTTCTCACCTGACTCAAACTGGGAATAAAGCATGCAGCACCGCCAAGTAAATCACAACAGAAGTTTTCAAGGCCGAACCCTTTAGAAAAGGTCTCTTTGCTTAAAAAACAGAAAAAAAAAAAAAAAAAGTTGAGGCCATGGCAGAGGTTGGATTCTGCAGCTTCGTGATAAAGTAAATAAATCTTTAAGAGAAAATAAGTTTCTTAATATGTTTAGAAAGAGAATTCTTTTGGAGGAGGAAACTGGCAATTGTTTTCTGAGAAGATTTTTAAGTTGCTTTGAAGAAATCAGAGCTACTACATGCGATGACAAAGCTAAAAGAAAAACAGAACACCACCAAAGACAGATTAAGCACATTTACTTTCCTTTCACATAAAAGCACACACACACCCCCCCACACACACTCTAATGACTAGCATTTACTGAAAGCGATTTCAAGAACTCTGCAAAAATTTCCTCCCTCCTAAAAACGCTGAATCTCAAACGCAGACCCAATTCTAGCAAGGAATATTAAGGAACTCTAGAGGGTTGTGCCAAGCACCTCTGCAGAAATAGCTGCAGCTGTGTAAGACATTACTACCGCTCAGCTGTTCGGAGCCGCTTCTTGCCACACCCACATATACATCAATCACATATAGGTCATTTGAGAATTCCTCCTCTGCTTCAGTGCACCAGCAGCCGGGGCGGCTTAATCTGTTTCTGCAACGGTTGTCTGACTATGATCCTGTGAACAGTAGCTGAACACTCTCATTCAGCTCCAGGTCGTCACGACGGGTAACACCCGGGCTTCTGCATCACCCATTCTGGCTCTTCTACTTCAGGGCTTTTTCTCCCCAAGGATATTAAGTTATTTAGATGCTTCACTCAGAGAGCAGAATTTCAAGCAATTTTCTATATTTCTTGCTCACAACCCTGATTCAGCTGTAAATAGATTCACAGCTGAAAGTTCATGCATACCATTTTTTAAGCTGCGCTAAAGCTACAGGGATGTAGACTGACACGAGCTGATGGTAAAAATCCTGAAGTACTGCATTGTTACTCAGATATTTTTCTACAGCAGGAAATACAGTGGGTTCTGTGGGAAATTTTGGAAGAGGTGTTAACCCTAGTGAGTCCAACAGACTGAACTCTCCAGGTGTCTGAAAACAGAAACATTTTCCAGTTGCAAACAGCATCGAAGAAACAGGTGCTTACCTGCTCCAGGGAGAAGAAAACAGGACTGAATAGCAAATAGGGAAGACTCCGCAGCAGGTTTCCGAGAGTCACATGAAAATTCTTGACAGGTGACACAATTTGGTTGAAAAAAAAAAAAAAAGTCAGCCCCTTGCCAAAAAGGCAGCTCTGCAACAGAAGATGAACAAAAAGTAGTATTGCAAATACTGCTATGCTATGAATTGTTTCTTAAGAGTGCACTAAGCCCACACATGACACACACAAAGTGCAATAATCAGTGCTGCTCCACCTCATCACTGACAGAGCTAAACGCTTCTTGCATTTCTCCCTTTTCTATTTTGAGGGGAGTGACTCGTTGACACCAACACCAGGAGTTACACTTAGCACTAAAGAGGACAAGAGAGTTTCCGGGAGCACACGCGGTGCAAATAGTTCTGTGTTTCAGAACTAAGGAGGTGACAGAACAAGGTTTGAAACGTGCTGCATGATCTGCAGTGGTCACCCTTGGAGAGCAGCTGTTCTATAAGGGCCAGAACAGCCTTAAATGCATCATTTAGAAATAGTGTAAATTCGTTCTTTCAGGGCTTCAAATGACAGTCGTAATGTCACTGCCTGTCCTCAGCTGGTCTCGAGGTGCCCAAGATGATTGTTTACACAATAAAAAACAGAGTGGGAATCTTGGTGCAGCACAGAATTTGTAATTTCGTAACTTAGAATACAAACATGTTAATTATTTAAAGGGTTTTTAAAGAAAAATAATTCACTGGTCAATAAATATAAAACACTTATATACACAGAGTGCAGTTTCACACACATCGACATCCTGAGTAGGGCTCCTCATGCCTTGCACTTTGCCTAGAGTAGTACCAGCTCTAACACGCTGCTAAATCTAACCAAGACTATATAGACATCCTTTCTGGCTCAGGTTACCCTGCGTACAAACCCCTCTTGCTTTTGTTTTGTGGTATTTCAGACCCACTTTGCAACGATGTAAATAGCTGCATGTGTTTAAAAATATATATTGTGAGGTTAATCTTTCCTGCGCTTGAGAGAACTAAGTAATCCCCTTATACTCCCACCTTTTGTCTGCTCTATGGGTGTGAGCTTCATTCTGTTACCACTTATTTCAGTCAGAATCAGAGGTGTTAGTTTAAATAAGGGTGTTGTGCAAAGTCAGTGCATTTTGACTGCAATGCGTTAAGGAGCTCAGATGACAGCCTGCAGAACGGGAGAAACTATCTGCGGCTTGTGGGCTACAGAGCCACAAACCGATATTTCTGAGTACTGGGAGGGGGCAAGGTAGGGAAAGCAACTTTTTCAGCAACACACGTGCAGCTGGGAGATGACACATGAACAGATCTGCAGCGAGGGACATGTAGCAAAAGCAGAAGATACGAGCCTAGCACACTAGGTACAAAGGTGCTGTGCCAACAAAAACCTCCCCGGACACAGCGAGGTGTCCGACTCGTATCCAAAAAACTACTCCAAGCAAAGCAAGCTGGATGGGAGTAGAGCCTTCTTGATACAGCTGGGTTTGTATGAGGAGCATCTGACAAAACTGCTCAAGGGGTCAGGTCCTTGAAGCCTTCCAAAAGCTGCAACCAACTATCTCAGCTGGAAGGGGATACTACTAAAGTACGTACCCAAAATAACAGGTCTTGAATTTGGCTTTTTTCTCCTCCCTGCTTAAAAGGCAAATTGAGGAAGATTCTTAATCTTCTAATTTAAAATATATGAGAAATCCCACTGATTAGGGTCAAAAAGTGTAACAACAACTATTTGGTTCTAGAAAGATTAGATGCTTATGGGTATTAAAATAGTGTTTTGCTTAGAGATCCTGCTTTGACATTTCTATGCTAGCAGATAAAACAAAAATCATCCATTTTGCCTATAACCTGTGATAATTTGATTAACCAGGATAATAAACCAACATCACAGTGCTGCTATTCAGGATTTGAGGGGGTTACTTCAGAATAAAATTCTGCTGCCTTTTTCATTTAAATCAACCTAACTTTGATGATCAAAGCTCAGCAGTTCTGTCAATACATGCATGAAGTATACCTTTTTTTAAAAAAAAAAACAAAACAAAACAAAAAACCCCTTCTGAATTACATTTATCTTGCTTTCATCTAATATCCTCTACAAAACTATTTATAGGTTCAGGGGAAAGGGAAAAAGAGAATGCCTGAAAAAAAGCCAAGCCCTGATGCTGTTGTACAGAAGTTCCAGGAGTCTGTAATTAAGCATATTCCTCACACCAGCTGAGCAATCAGTATGTTATTTTGGCAGGTAAAGCAAATCAAGAATTCATACAGCCTTTTGTTATCAAGTTTTGATACCGTGCCTTAAAGCAGGCATCTCCCAGGGGCAGAATTTCAGAACTGCTTTACAGTTTTCTCAGGGGCATACTAGTACCTCTCATCCCTCCACCTCGCTACGGGGAAAGCAGCAATACGAGTCTCTGAGGAGAATCACTATGAAAGGCCTAAAATACTTTTGCAGATGTACCCACCGCGTTGTAGCTTTAGAGACCTCCTGACCAGCACGGAAAGAAACACACTCCAGAGGTTTTTAGACCCCCGAAGCTGCCACAAATTCAGATTCAGCTCAAACTGCTCTGGGCCACAGGGCAGTGTGATTTCCAGGTATATTCTGTGTGTGAGGCTGAGGAGGAAAAGGTAGTGATGCAGCTCAAAAAGCAGTTATTTTGGAATTTGTTCAAACCCAAAATGCTACTTCTGGCAGAGAGACTAGTTGTCCAAATGCTGGAGAATATTCAAAAACGCAGGGTAAACCACAGGATCGCGCATCACAGGTGCATTACACATAACACATTAATATAACTGCCCTCCTTTTCTAAGTGACTGTACTTTAAAATTATTTGTGAGTGTGGGTGAATTTCATTTGTCAGACAGCATGAACGTGCTCAGTGAAGGGAGTGGCAGTTCTTTCTCAGGACTGACAACAAGAGCTGCTCTAAATCAGTATTGCAGTGGAGCTGACACAGTTGCCCCACTTACACCTAGGGCTCCGGCAGCTGCGGCCAGAGAAGTCAGTCAGAGGGACTCGCGCTGCGGGTATGACTTCCTGCCCAGCCGCGAGCGGCCGGCGGAGCAGCTCTAGCATTTCAGGGACTGCAGTCTACAACGGTGCAAGCCAAGAATCAACACGCTGGCTGGAAATGGTGATTGCAATTAAACTACAATCAGCTTGGCAGGCTGACGTGATCAAGGCCTGTCGTCTGAACACCCCCAGCAGCGCCGTTACGGACTGGTTTCTACTAGAAGATTTTAATTTGGGGCTGCGCTGGCACATCGATGGCTGGAAACCGCAAAGGCTTGGTCACTATTTTCAGAGTTTTGCAAAGCTTGGCTCAATCAACCAGAAGCGTGGAAAAAAGTGCATAGGAAGAATGAAGTGAAAAGACATCAATGTAAAACGCACCATCTGTACTCTTGGCTTTATTCCTCGAGTAGCGTACGTGTAGATTTTCCTCTGGGCTAGCTAAGCCTTATTTCAGCCTATGAAGCAAGCAGCCTTTCTGCACTCTTGGCCTTCCCTCCCCGGCCATTTAACAAGCCAGTCTACAACTGGTCCCAACAAGCATGACCGTGGGATTCAGACTATGCCCTACCCAGCTTCGCAAGTACCCTGGTTCACTCTTTCAGACCTCTGAAAGATTTGTAGGTATAAAGTTGGGGTTTGTTTGGTATGGTTTGGTTTTTTCCCCAGAGATAAAAGATGTCAGTATCTCTTCTGGGCTTTACTTCCCTGATCTTTCTCCTTTAAAAAGATATTCCACTTCAATGGAATTAAAGCTCATACTATAAATTCAAATTATAACTAAAGGATGAATTCTGATGAATTCTGGCTACAGAAAGGAAAGCCCCTATTGACTTTCCCTGGGGCAACTCAGACAAATGATAAGATTGTTTTTAATGCTGACTTCTCACAGCTGAATTTTTTTTGCTGACAGTCTGTATCTGTTGCATTTATTGCTGAGTTTCTTTTCTGCTCCAACAGTGACACTTAATCTCTTTTCCATCTCTGAGGACATCAGCCTATGAAGATAGAAACCTAAAGGCGGTAATTCATTCCAAAAATCTTTGGTGTTACTCTTAAAAGAAGGCAGATGAAAAAGTTATAGAAAGCTCTACATTAAAAAGTGTCAAACAACTCTGTGGAGACAAAGAAAAGGAACATACAAAAATCAAAATGAAACTAAGGGGCTAATTACAGGATCAGCCTAGTCTGAAGGCCCAAAAGAATCTCCCCCTCTCATCTCAGATGATTACTTTCTCCACACTCAAAACTCCTACTTAAAACCTCTGCCCACACTCAAAACTCCAATAATTCATATTTAAACCCTCTCTCATTCTCCATTTCCCACAGACCAAACCTTAAACAAAAGGACTAACTGATGGCAGGGACAGGCGCCGCGCCGATAACCGCCAGCATGCGTGCCCAGCCATCGGTGGCAGAGAGCACCTTGTGAACTGGATTTCACAGCACCCCAACTTCATATTCAGCTACGTGAAAACACCTCACAAGCAACGCCTGCAAATGCAACTGCATCACTGCCAGCATCTTCAGGCCGCAAGCAGGCTGTGAATTTAATTGTGGAGGTAGAACAGTAACACATTTTTCAAGGGGTGACTACAACTTAACAGACAAAACAAAAATCCTGACAGCAATGCACCTCAAATTCATAAGTGTCTTTATAGATTGAGGTTTTTACATCTTTCTGCACTGCCCTGGCTCTGCTTTAATAAAAATGATAGGAAAATAGTCAACATTTTCAGCACGAAAAGACTGGAAAATCCTATTCATAATGTGCACCATTTTAAGCTAAATTCATATTTGACGTATTAGTGCCTTGGGTTTACAGGCTGCCCATTTGCAGGTCTCACATGAAGGTCAACATCCCACAGGGATTTCAATAAAACATTAAAGCCTCGGGTAACTCCAGGAGAAGAGTTTTTGGATGGGTGAACTGGACACTAAAAATTCCCTTTGAACTTTGCACGGGCTGTTTCAGGACGAAACAGAAAGGTGACTCCTTTGCTTCCATTAAAGCACTCAAACTCATGAATTTTTGAAGCAGCATTTAAAGGGTTTTACTGGGAAAGGGTGCAGCGAGTGTAAACGAGGGCATTTTGGAAGAATTTCACTCAAGCACCTGCTGCGTTTCCTTTGCTGGCTCAGTCACTTTAGGCAATCTCACAGACAGGGACTGTCAGCTTCAACACCCCTGTAGTTGAAAACCGATCAAATCCAGGTGGGACTTTTTTTTTTTTCTTTTTTTTTTTTTTTTTGCACAGCAGCCTGGCACGATCTCTACAGCAACATTTCTCAAAAAAAGAGGCATGCTCCTTCAGCTGCCTTTGCTTTTGACTAAAATGCCAACATGTCTTATTGGCCTCCTTCCTCATTCCCAAGAACTGCAGGAGGTGGAAAACCAAAAAGGGAACGTTTCAATTTGTCTTCCTATTTATAAGCAATTGCTGCGCAGGGGGAAAGTGCTGCCCACAGCCATCCTCACCCGGCCCCTCTCCCAGCCCAGTGCTCCTCTGTCTGCAGAGGTGCCAGACCACATTTAAGGCATCTGCTTCTGAAGCCGATGTGAAAAACATCCATCATGAACAGGAGCTTCCTATTAAGAACAGCAGCAACCCTCTACAAGAGGTTAAGAGACCGATGGATCCCGGGCATCTGAGACTCTTAACCAGCTCAGAGAAACAAATCTCAGCTGACCCATCACTCCCTGGCAGGGCCAGCAAAAATCGAGCTTTGAAAGAAGCAACAGGAGAGGGGGAGAGGCACCAGTCAGCAAAGCAGAGCCAGAAGCAACTTCCCATGCAGCGAGAATTTAAAGTCTGCATGGCAAAAAGGAATGACAAGGTCACAGCCCACAGACACCCTTGGCAACTTTATCTGTCTCATTTCAGACATTGCTGGACGTGCTCTAAGGGTCACCAACATGGGCTTCTCCACTCAAACCACCAAGCTTCTGGCTCCGCACCTTTCAGGCACACACCAGAGCAAAAGCCACTAGCACTTCTCTATTTTTAGAGCAAATCTGGGGTTACTTATGGCCACAGTAGGGATAACCAAGCCTAACACTGCCAGCATTGCCTCCAGATTAGAGACATATGCACGACCTGCAGCAGAGTTTTACAAGAGCTGTTCACAAGGCCCTGGCTGCAAAAGAAAATTTTGGTTGGGTGGCACAGATTAGGAAAAAGGAATGTGAAACTTCATAATTCTCAGTTTCCAGGATCACTATGACTGCAGAGGGGGGGAAAAAACCCCAAACAACAGAGAGTCTGATCCTTACATGGGTAGTTCTCTACAGCCATACATCCTGCAAGCAGAATTAATCCCCACTTGCATTGGATAACGTGAGGGAAGAGGGGGGAAAAACAAAGAAAAACCAAAAGAACAATAAGTAGGCAGTTCATCCTAAGGTCATTACAGATGGTTTCCAAGATGGTGAAGAGAAATGTAAGAAACAATGACACTAGTACCCCTTCTGCCCCTTCCGCTGCTCCACCAGAGCAAAGCTGGCAAAGGGGACGTGTTAGACGCTGCTTTTGTGCAAAATCCAGTGGTGTCAGCTCCACTGCCAGGGAAGGTGAGGTGCCGGGGAAGCTGACAGATGCAATACTGAGATGACATTCTGCTCCACCAGCCCTGCAGATTTTGAAGAAAGGTAGCAAATAGCTGGAGGCAGCGACTTCTTATATTTTCTCTGACGTTTCTACTACACTCTCAGACTCAGCTTCTGACTATGCATGAGACAGCAGCTGCTTAGTCAAAAGCTTCCCAAGGAAACACAGTAACACGAGAACACAGCTCCCCAGCCTGCATCTGCTGCTGTTCTCAGAGCGGGTACTGCTGCCTGAACCCCCGCAGAATAAAAGGGGGAAGGATATGAAAGAAGTTTTGGGCTCCTCTCTAGTGAGGATGATGTGCCTGGACAGCAGAGGATAAACTACTGCTGGGAGAAGATGGCCCCGGTCTCTAATCTCTCCATTGCCAGAGTTTGAGGAGAAGGGAATGTTGGGCTTGGACTTACCCAGAAGTTGGCAAGTTCACGTGGCTCCATCCATCTCCACCACTGAACCAGCCCGAGGCAAGATAAACTGTGCAGCGGCGACAGGACTCGGTACGTCGGAGGCAGCGCGTAGGGAAGGGTTTTGCAGGAAATAAACTGACTTCAAAAAAACGGAGGTGAATAGAATCAGCAGCAATTACAGAACTATCACAAAAAGCACCTGGATTCAACTCTGCTGCGTTTTTGTGCTCCTGCCACCAATGAAGTCCTACAGTGCAAATACTAGGGATGTAAAAACTGTCATCCCATGAGAACCTCTCTAAACAGTTACGAGAGACACCCTGAGCCTCTAAGCGGCATCCAATTTCTCAGTAATGACTCGAGTGCAGAGCTGTTCTTGGGGATTAACAATGGCCTGGAGGGTCCTTCAGCCTCAGGAAGGGACACTCGTCAGTGACCAAGCTCTGGAAAATCTCTACAATCATTCAGAATACCAGGAGAGGAAAACAGAAAATAGCACTGCGCTGGGTTTTTTTTTTATACTGGGTACACAAGGTACTTTTCTATTGATGTCAACAGATACTGGATCAGGACCCAGGTGGCTGTGAGACCGCCTGGAAGAGCCTGTGGCTCCCAGAGAGGAGAGGTGGACTCCACACACCTTGCACAGGGGAACCTATATTTTTGTTTGCTTTCGAGTATACCCTGAAGTCCACGATCACCCGTTTTCCACGTTTCCACAGCAACTGATCCAAAATATATACTTAATAAATAAAAGGAGGGCATCTTCTCCATACCCCTGGGGCTGGGATGTCAGAAACCATGCAGGCCCAGGTAGCAGATGGAGTCCCTGAGCTAATGAAGCATTTAAGCACATCCTTAACTAATTTTAAGCACAGTAGTCATCCCGCTTTAGCTCTGACTGGCCACTCCCCTTTGCTTCTAGATAACCCTCTCCTGTTCCAGAACTGCTGCATTGACAGGTATGGGATTTTATTCAGAACAAGCACTGAAATTCTGTTTGGCTCTCAAATTCTGGGAAAATCTTCAGTGGAGAGAATGGAGAAATGAGAGAAGAAGGAAGAGGATATTGAAGGGTTCCAAGCAGCTAGACTCTCTGCCTCTTGAGTACAGTTTATTCTGACCAGGCTATTTACTCCCAGTATTAATCTTCAGTGGTTTGTGTTCACGATACAAGTCATTTGGCTGTCTGTGCTGGGTGGGGAGACAGCAACCTGTCAGTGGCAGAGCAGCTGCACACGTCCAGGCACACAGATGACAAGGATGCAGCTCAAGTCTCTCCTCCCTATATTTCCTTCCTATAATTTTCTTTCCTCCCCCCCGCCCAATTCTTTCGGTGAGGGGAGAGAGATATTTGGACTTCAACATGCTTGAAAAGCAAATTAAATTCGCCTTCTAATTATTTCCTGAGCCTCTGTACCAGCAATCTGCCCTCACCCCAGACAGATGGCAACTGCTGCTGCACAGCTGGTCTGGCACCAGCAAAGTCAGCGGGTGAATGGCAGGCAGGTGTGATGCTGGCTTGTCTCACCAGCTGCAAGGAAATCAAGGAAGAAAACCCAGCCTATCGGCTGAGGAGAGGCCATTGGAAGCTGTTCCTGCAGGGCAGCCTGAGGTTTAATCAGAGAAAAATCTAATATATATTTGTCTGTTGAGATTATGCCAGTTGACATCGGGCATTTAGCGGAGGACTGAAGGAGGCTGTAGCACTGGCTCTAGGTACCACAGAATAATGTGGGTTGGAAAAGCCCTTGCAGCTCCTCCAGCCCCACCATGACCCTCCCCCTGACCGTTCCCAACTCCCCCAGACCCCTCAGCGCTGGCTCAGCCCGACTCTTCAACCCCTCCAGGGATCCCGGGGACTCCCTCCTGCCCTGGGCAGCCCATTCCAACGCCCAACAGCCCCTTCTGCACAGAAATCCTTCCTCAGAGCCAGTCTGGTATCTTCTCACTCCAAGGAGCTTCTACCAGACGTCTTATTTTTTATTAAATTAGAATATGTGTATAGATATGTCTGTATATATACACATTTTAAGTGTCTATTTCCATGTACTTACATAAAGTTGAATACAATGGTTCTGCTACTAAGTACAGTCATGATCGGATACCTGCACCCGCAGCAACATGACTAACAGCCTCCCTTCAGTTATTCTACAGCCAGAATACAATGTCACTTTATCAACCACCACAACACCGCTTTGTCCCAGCCTGCCACTGTCATGAGCAGACATGAAAGCCTCAGGACCATCTTGAGGGCTAAACTGGTATCAGCTGAACTGAAAAGAAACATCCTGACTACAAAAAGGAGGAGGAAAAAAGGAACCCTGATTCATCAATAAAAAGAAAAGGCTAAAACTTCTTCCCCATTCTCCTCCACTTGATAAAAACAATGAGTTATCCTGGACTACCCAACTAGTTCACAATTTGGCTAAAGTTCTACACAACTTTAAACTTTTTAAAATAAGACCCTTTTTAGTCTGGGTGGTGGTATCTTTTTCTTCCCCATTAATTTGCCAGGTTGTCCTGAGAGACTTCCACTGTTGTGTCTTCACTCCTACCAAAATCTCCATGGCTGTTGAGATTTTCGCTCACAAAGCGATGGATGGGTTTGTTTCCAAAGGAAGACTTACTGTCTGCTGAGAGACCACGGGCAGCCCGCCCCCTGCACAGCACCCTGTGAGCTCTGGGAGCATGTCCCCAGACACGTGGACAAAAAAACAACTCAAACAAATGCCCCAAGTGTTCATCTCTCACCAGGCAGAGGAGAGGGAAAGAGCTGCTGGAAAACACAATACCAGGCAATGTAAAGGTGAACATTTTGCAAACTAACACATTATCCAGGCTCACAGGAACACTCTAGTTCTGCCAAAACACGACTGCTGCCCTAGTGTTAAATGGATTTATTTAAACCAGTCTAGGCTTCTGCTTAGATACTGTCACACTGTGCAAACAAATCCCTTTGCGGATGCAAGCGGGAGGGTTAAAGCAGTGATGGGTCCAGGGATCCCTCCTGCCTGGGGCAGATGAGGAACAGCCATGCCAGCACGACGAGAAGCCATTCTATTTAAGCAAAGTTTAACCCAAGCTTTCTGATGTTGCCTGGAGTGGGTTAGGGACGACTCACACAGTCTAAGCAGACATGTGCAAGACTTAACCGCTGGCAGAGGGGCGGAATGAAAGAGCTGGGCCAAAGGGTGCCTCTCCATGTTCTAACCACCAGCAGCAGCTTGTAAAGCGGGCGGCAGCACAGCATCTTTGCTGCGTTTTATCCGAGTCATTCCGCAAAGCCTCAATGCAATTTTCTGGTGGTGCAAGGAAAACACAAACCTATGAACTTTCTTAATGCTATTTCCGCAACCCTTCTGTAAGCGGGTAACAACCCTATGCAATTTTCAAGCTTCCACGAAAACAAAGGCAACACAGGAGCATCATAAGTAGTTGAAGGGCAACATAATTTCAGATCCCAACTCAACACGTGAAACCAGATTTGGGGAAATTGTACCAAAACTCTGCATTACAACAGCAAAATTTAAGTGATAACCAAAGAGAAGGAAGAATCTGGATATTAAGGCACACTGTAGAGCTTATCAAAAACATTGCTGGTGGGCACAAGTGGCTGTTAAGAGCTTTGATGATGAAGTTACCTGCAGTGTTGTTTGTCACTGTTCTGCGTTATACAGAGACACAATCATCTGTGTAGGGTTTATAAAGAAGGGAGAGACAGAGCCTTTTGTCAAGGCCATAGTATTTACCCTGGAGGATCAGTTATTCCATTCACAAAAAAAAAAAAAGAAAAAAAACGTGAATCAGAAGAATCCCGAAGAGCGATGGCCAGCTTTGGTAGCGCTTCACTGAGTAAGAAAGGGGCACATAAAACAGGGAGGAACCACAAGCTGAGGCGTGCGGGCAGGCGGGGGACTCTGAACCTACCCCGAGCTGGCACCCCCAACCTCCCCCTGAAGTTATGGCTCAGTCTCTGCAGAATTAGCGTCGAGAGCACGGCTCCCGCACGCCAGGTCGGAGAACAATGCTGGAATGCTGCCACAGGTTGAGATGCAGAGAACAAAGAGGGGGAAAACCCCAAAGAACGCAAACCCCAAATCTGAAAGCTGCTCGAGAGGCTGCACCAGCCTGAGCACAGCTTCTCAGAGTTTTTACGTGGGGAAAACTCTCTCTGAGCCTCAATGGCAACTGCACCTCAATAAAAATTAACTACAAGTCAGACAATTTTTCCTCCGAGTTGTATCAAGCAGGCTCCCAAGCATCTACAAAATTAGTTGTATTTAAGGATTTTGAAAGATTATTGGCTGGGGTTTTTTTGCATTCTCAAACTATGGCACCTTGGTCATAGACTCACCAACCAATATCTGACTGAGGTAAGGTGCTGTGTGAAGGCAGCACAAAAAGAGATAATTAAGCATAAGCAAAACTAGAAGCATATGTTCTCTCACGATATGTTCTAGGCACAATCATTCATGGGTAACTAAAGAGTAGCAAAAGCGTTTCAACATAATCTCATAGCAGCAAGCCAGACAACTCAAAAAATTCCTCCCTATTTCCCTTCATTTTCAAACGACGAGGGAGAAAAAGGCTTTTACAAGACGCCACAAAAGGCTGGCAGACTCCATTTGTTTCACACAGAGTTGGTATCTGACTCTGAATACTGAAGACCTCACCAACACGACAACAACGCAGCGGTCCCCATGGAGAGATGGTCTGAGTCGCTGCTGCTCCATTCCCCACACAGAGTCGACGCAGCTTTTTGTATTCCTCAGTACTCTATTTAAAAGTAATTAAAAAAATTACTTCCCTGCATCAAAATTAATTCTGAAGCCTCGGAAGAAGTTGAAAGCCTACTATTAATATTATATGACTGCTATAAAAAACTCCTGTTTTTTTCCTTCTGTTTGTTTACCTTATACATACACCAGGAACGTCCTGGGTTTGCTGAAATATTCATGGGATGATGCTTGGTAGCTCTTATCTGCTAATTAAAGGGCAGAAGAAAGACACTCTAAAAAGTTAATTTGGTATGATAGTGATGCTCGAGGAAGTGAAAAAAAACCACATGAACAAAAATAGCCCTCAAAAGCAAAAAACAAAATCAAAGACAAGGGGATCACTCCCTTCCCCAGAGCTCCTCAGTGATGGACCAGCCTGCAGGCAGGTCCTTCAAGAGCTGAAATAATCTGCTGCCTTTCTAAGGTTGGTGGGATTTGACCAGAAGGCTACAGGTTTTGCTGATGAAATAAATGCAAGAGCCTGTCTTGCTGGGATCACAGAGACTCACGGGCTGGGCTGGATCTGACTTCCTATAGAGAAATCAAACAGAAATCAAGAAGGGCATAACCCCATCTGGTTTTCTTTCACAGTAATTCTCAAGTCTTGAAAACTTGGGGTGATCCCCCTTACACATATTTGTTCTTCATTTTTACCAAATTTGACTTCCACCTTGGAAAAAAGCTGAGAAAAAGGAAGAGGCCAGAGGCTGGAAGAGAATACCGACCCGCCTGGAAAATGAAAGATTAACACAGATGCCTCTGTGTTCACAGAAAACATGCAAACCAGGCGCTGCCAGGGAGCCACGAGCACAGCAACTGAGATGCTGCAGCAGACACCCAGTGAACACACCGGAGACGGGGATTTTCGATCCAATAAAAAGCTCTGCTTGTTTCTATTTCAATATAAATGTCTTCTGTGGACTCAAGGGACTCTCCAGGCTCGCTATACCCTGTCAGAGGAAGGCTCTTCCCCCAAGGCAGCGTTAGCCAGACCGGCTCTTTAAAATAAACAGCTGGAATATCACCCTAAGGGCTAAATATAAAGGGGGTTTGGTGACTGAAGCAGAATTAATGGAAACAAAGACCAGATTTCTGCTCTTTGGCAAGAGGGATGGGTTCACTTGGTGAGGTTTTAAACTGCTTTAGCTTAAGGGTGACATCACAAGGCCCAGGTTTTCCTGGGAGGGAGGAAATAAAACCGGAAGGTCATTTCCTTGCTGCCACTGTCCCTCACTGGGACAAGGCAGGAGTTCACAGGCACATCAGGCTGTGTTGTGCCAAACGTCCACCTTCCAGACAGGAGCTGCACTGATGTACAGCAGGGCTGGCGAACTGCATCCTGTCCTGAAGGCCAGATTCATCTCCAAAAACTCAATGCAAAAGTCTAAATGCATAAACGTTACTCGACTTCTCCACGTTTGTTCACCTGCACTTAAATTTCTTACTCAAGCACTCCCCCAGAATTTCCCCAAGTCTGTAAGATGACAGGGTAAGCCCCGCCCATCACACCACACTCAGCAGCTACAAAGCCATGAGCACCGAGGTCTGTGTGTGACAAAGCCAGACTCACCATTCCCAAGCACCCCCTGCTACCACCCAAAGCACCACAATCCATTTGACTTCCTCTCAGGAAGCAAAAAACGTAATAAATTAAGAACTAAGCATTGGCCTGAGAGGGAACTGCATCACTAGCATGCTAAAAGTTTTGTGCTTTGTGTCCAAGGTAGGAAGATAAGGGCTTTGCTGTAGAGTCAGCAAAACAAAAAGGTGTTTTTAAAACATCAGCAAAGTGAGTCTCTCTTAAATGACTTCAAACATCCCCCGTGACTTTGGGCACTATGACCAAGGGCACCACCTTTCAGCTTTATTCCAGCACAGCATACTGTGCTCCTCCGAGGTCAGAACCATCTTCAAATTCCACTAAATCCACTGTTATTTCCTGTTCTTTAATCTATCAGCTTAATAAATCTGCTCTGTTACAGTCTCATTTGTAGAGGCAGGCAGGAGACTGCACAACACAGCAGATGTAGGAGTTAAAAAAAAAAAAATAGGTGAGGGGGTGGGGAACTTAAGCAAAAGGCTTTTATTTGCTTGTATCTGGGATCTCCGAATGCATGCTCGGAGCTGTGGGGGCCAGCCAAAGGCTAAACCTCCCTGTGCCCCTCCAGGAGTCCTCCTCCTCATCACTGCAGCCGTCCCAAACCACGACATGATGCCTCTAGACTTCACATGGGATCATACAGTGGCAGAGAGCTGGGTCATACCCAAAGCTCAAACCATCGGGGACCCTGCCCTGAGTTATGTAGATACTGCTCAGCAGGACTCGTGGATAAATAGCCATTCCGAGCTCTTCAGGGCTCTAGCAGATATATCTCACCAGGCTGTGGAAAGCTCAGGCTGGAAGAGCAGGAATTCCAACAGACACGTCAGCTGCTCCATTGGTCTTCACAGCTACGTAGCATTCCCCGCGTTCCCCATAAGAGCACGAAGCGAGAGGCATTGGGGGGAATGTCCTAGCAGCACAAAGCACATCCACCCTTCCCAGCACCTGCTGGCCACGGGATCATCACACAGCAGCTGTCCAGGGTCTGTCTGCACCAAAAGAATGTCCTGGATCCAAAGAATGGCAAGCCCCATGCCCTCTGGCCACCAGCTGTGTCTGCACGAGAAAGGCATCATCTTGATCCCTGATGTATCCTTCTGGAAGTCACACAGAATCCCAGAATCATCCGGACTGGAAAAGCCCTTGCAGCTCCTCCAGCCCAACCATGACCCTCCCCTGACCGTTCCCAACTCCCCCAGACCCCTCAGCGCTGGCTCAGCCCGACTCTTCAACCCCTCCAGGGATCCCGGGGACTCCCCCCTGCCCTGGGCAGCCCATTCCAACGCCCAACAGCCCCTTCTGCACAGAAATCCTTCCTCAGAGCCAGCCTGACCCTGCCCTGGGCAGCTTGAGGCCATTCCCTCGGGGCCTGGCGCTGGGGCCTTGGTCGTGTTCCATCCAATCCCCTGAGCAAGATACTCGCTAGGGAGGGCGCGTGGCAGAACCTGCCGAGCAGTGGCCGCTGTTTTAAGAGCACTCGGTCAGCCTTCATGCTCTGTCTGTTGAACATCGTGGGCTGCCCGCGTATCTATGTCTGCGTATGTCTAAGCACCCATAGAGAAAACCAACGGAAAACCGAGGAGTGCTTAGAAAAGAGCCTAGTTCAGGTAACCGCCCTCTGACATCCCCAGGCTCTGCCTCCAAACCTCTGCTGCCGACAGAGAGCCCAGTCCAGGCTGCAGCCTCCAAAGGGCAGGGAGTGCTCCAGCAGCTGGTGCTCAGCAGTGCAATGCTCTAATTTCAGTGTGCTTTCACCATTCTTCTTGCCATCACAGGTTCTAGGCCAGCAAGGAACCGTTCTACTTTGACCATTTATGGGGGAAGAAGAACATCCTAATATCACGCAATCCTGTGAAGAAGAGTATCTTCATTTTCAGTGGTGGTTCTCTACTGTTGTTTGCTTCCCTTCTTTCAACAGCTTCTTTATTCAGTGTTAAACACGACAGACAATAGGAGGGGCACATTTTGCCTGAGCATTCATCTGCCCGTTTCCTTCAGCGAGAGGAAAAGCAAGGCAAAGAAGAAGAAACAGCATCCCATTTTTGCCTAAGCACACAGATGATAGGTAGGCTTTAGAAACTTAAATTTTTACAGCTTCCAACAAGAACGAGACTTGTTTTTACAACAGCGATGCTGGGTTTTAGACTGCTTTCCCTAAAGTGGAGATCTACCCTCTAGGATATCTAAAATCTGCTAAAGTGGCAACTGAGAGTCTGGAGAGGGCTGAGTACAGATCAGTTAAGAGGAATCTCCCGCCTTTAGTCATAAAAAGACAGTGTTAATGTGCAGGGCAGGGACTGTCCTTTGTTCCGTGCTTGTACTCTGCCTAGCACAGGGTGGTCTTAGCTCCTCAACACAAGGGTTTAAAGGCAGTAAAAAATTCCAGTCATCAATAAACAAGAGATATTGAGGCAGATAAATAAGTGACTGGAACTATTTGTTAAATAAACACGACAAAGGCTACCAGACTTAGCATCTACAGGACTTCCCATATGCTACAAAATAATTACGAGGGGCCAGGATTAAAATGTGAACAATTGAGAAACCTTCATGGGAATTCAAGACCGACCTCGATGTATTCTGGGGGAGAGAACAGCTCTGCAGTTCAGCTGCATCTCTCAATGAACACTGTTAAAAACTCCAAGAAAGGGAAATCAAGTTAATCAAATTTAAACCAGCTGACAAATATTCTTTGGATTACTCTTTTCCCAGCAAAAGAGTAAAAAGGGATGATGCCAGTAGCCTATTATCAATGTTAAAAACTTGAACCTAAGAAATAGCAAAAGAGGAATTTACTATGCCCAAATAAGCTAAGCATAAACCTTGCACCTCATTCATGGTTGGGACCATTTTTCAAATTAAACCTTCCGGTAAACTGTGAGAAATCCTCGATGACTGTAACAAGGTATACACAGTGCTATAGATGGAAAAAAAATTATCTTCTAACCTGCATTAGTATTTTCTCTCCTGTCAGTATAACCACAGACAACTCTAGTAGTCATGCAAACACATACTTAAGCCTGAGTATCTCCAGGAAATTGTTTCATAATGATAAATGAACAAAAGTCATGAAGAATAAAGTGTAATTCCAGCATGAGTCGGTTTTCCACATTACAGAATTAGTTTGGGAAGCATGCTGTAATGCCAAATTTGATCCATGCAAGCAAATCTCACAAGTTTGGGCCAACATCTGGCTTCTTATCTGAACTTTCCAAGCTGCTTCTCAGTTATACAAAACCAGCTTGGGTATTTTATGAGAACAAGCTCTCTCTCAAATTTTCCAATACTTTCTATCTTCAGGGATGCCAGAATTACCACAAGAATGTCTTTTTCCTGGCACTCTGAACTGAACTGATTCAGACGTTGCTGATAGGATACACTACAGGATTATTTATACTGGGAACGATGCTTTATTTAGGAGTAGAGGTTTTGCTACACCAAACCAACCCAGTGATTTGTTAAGTCCGATAACCTGCTGACAGCAGCCTTTGCCTAGTCCTCCAGAGCAAAAATTAAAATAAATTAAGAAACCCCCAACAAATCAAGAAAAAATAAAACCCACACCACAAAACACAGCAAAACAAACAAAACCATGACCACAGAGTCCTGGTAACCACCAGTGGAGCAGCCAGGAGTAAATCTCAAGACTCTCTGTACGTACTTTAGAGTGTAACTGATCCTATAAACCCAAGTGATCGCTAAGAACTACTGCAGACAACAGCGGGTATTCCTCCTCCAGCGACAACTGGATGGGAAGTTAATTTACTTGTTGGAATCAGTGAAAACTGCCCAATTCAATCGGTCTGCTGGTATTTCTCTAGACCAGGATATGAGTAGCTAATCAAAGGAAAAAGAAGTGGCCCTCCACTCTTCCTGGAGAGAACCGTAACAGAACATTTTACAAAAAGAAAAATTAATATAGCGGTGAAAGGGAAACCAGCAGTACTGGCTGACAGAGGGGCTGGATGAGCACATCCAAGTTGGGTTAATGCACCTTCTGGAAGAATGCTTAACTTCCCTCATCTTTCTGATTTCCTTTGCAATCAAGGCAACACAATTTCACAGTTTAGTTTCTTCTGACTTTCCACTTCAAATGGACAACGCAGGAAGCAAAAACCTGGTACCAAGTCAGCAGATGAGGAGATTTTACAACTCAAGTTACACTCAATTAAAGGAAAGTCATCCCTAAGCCAGCACTGCAACTGTTTGTCAGTGTTTTCCCTGCCTGACCTCCAATAAACCATTCACACTGAAGACAAACTGTCTCAAATTTTTAACGCAGCCGCTATGAATCAGGATAAAAATATTCCTCCCTATCTAGCAACAACACACCATCTCTGAGAACTTATAACTCCACCTGTTCTGCAGTAGGAACATGTCTAATTTATATAAACTCTGGTTTATTCTGGGATGCAAGAAATCCAGTGGAGGGAAGACTGTATGTTAAGACACCAAAGCACACGGGAGAGGTACGTTATCATATGATTGTACATCACAGTACTGAGTGAGTAATCGGATTTTTCATGAACTGACCCACCTCGTACCTGAAGACACACCTGGAGCACTATCCCTAGTACACAGCAACACCATAGAACTAATGAAGTTCAAAATTGCAACCTCTTTATATTCTTGGAACCACATTCTAAAAAAAATACCTTAATCCTGAAGAAACTGATTAAATCCAAGCAAACATAAGACCTCGGACTGAAGAACTGCTGGAGCTGATCCAAAGCAGCAGCCTCTCCCCCGACCGTGGCGCGTTTTGGATCAGGGCCCTGGGCCCTTCGAAGCGGTCTGTGCATCACCTACAACTCCAGCAGAGCTACGCAGCCCTCGGAACCTGCTCTTGGCATTTCAGCAAGTACACCAGGGTGTGTCTATCGCAGGACTCAGCAAGGGGAGAGGTAACTGCTGTCCAAGAATTTTTTTTTTTTTCTTTCCCTGATAATGGCTGGAATTTAAAAGCAGGAAAACACCCCAAGCCTGTTGCTTTCTAGCTTTTCTTCAAGAGGAGGATTCAACACGGGTCCAAGGACACAGATTAACAGTCAGTGTAAACCAAGCAATGTTTCTAGCCAAGCTGCTGCGCTCGCCACAAGAAAGTGTCTTCCATCACCTCCCTCCTCCCACCCTTCCTCGCTGCCTGGTCAGAAAGGCACACGAGATGCTGCAGCGTTTGTTTTACAGTGCGTCAGCTGCCAGCAAGGTAAGTGTTCATGTATTTCCTGGAACACAGGTTAAAAAGATGGAATAAGATCTACTAATTCACACAGTCCATCTCCCTCCTCACAGGCATCTAATCCAAGCCCCAGAGAACAGCGCTGTCCCCTCCTGCAGACCACAGAGAGGAGCTGAGAAGCCAACTCCCAGCAGAGGAGTTGTCCTGCTTAACTACAGAGCCTTGCTCCTAAAACCTCCACCCTAATCCCCAGGCACGGGTCAGCCAGGGGAGATGTGACCCTGAACTGCCAGCCCTGCAGAACACTTTCCAGGGCTCTCTCGGAGCTTTACAAAACCCCAACCAACAAGGCTACCAGCATTTTTTCACAGAAGATTATTTAGGTTTGTTCCATCAAGAAGCTTTTCTTGTTCAAGTTACCTTCTCTTTTGCAGCCCGTTGAGTCTAGTTGCACCCTCTTGCAAAGGCCGAGTGATACTCACACCTGAAATTGTTGGTATCTTTGCTTCTTAACCTATCTCTAGTAAATCTCTAGTTTTTACTCATTCCTCATAAATCAGCCCCCTTGCTCTCCTCATCAGCTCTTTCCCTTCCCTCTCAAGCTTTCCAAAGGCAGGTGTCCTATAGTTAAGCCAGGGAGCCAGACACATCCCCACTGTGGACGTAAAGCCCGTTACTCCTCCGTTCATCACCGGGGTGTGGGGGACAGCTGAGCTGCCTTGTGCTCCTGCCTCACTGCAGCAGCCATGGCCCTTGATTTGTTTCAGCCCCGTGACTTTGTGGGTGCTCCTTCACACACGTTAACCTATCGTCCATTTTATTTTCCTGTTTCCATCCCTCAGCCTCCTCGGATTGTTCTGCACCCTCGGGCTGTCTGAAGATGGACAGTTCATTGCCAATAACTGCAGACACCCAAGAGGGAAAAACCCACCCAGCTCTTCTGATGCCTTTCACGTTCCTTCCTCGGTTGTCATCATCCTGGCTTCTACATCACTCCATCATGGAGCATAAATACATTTAATTCTTGTACGGGAGATGCATCACCAAGTTCCCCAGAAGAGCAGCTGCTTCGCCTGCTCGCACACGCAGCACGGAGGGGACCTCCCTGGTGACACCCAATATCTTTCAGATCAAAACTGCGCCCCGAACCACCCCTCAGCCCCTCCCAGCAGATTGAATTTCAGCCTGAGCGACACAAAGGAGTATATTGTGGCTAGCTGATGGGCAGGAAGGGACTTGGGGTTTACAGTTCCTGTGAGTCTTCCAGCAGTCACAGCGTAATGTGACAGAAAGTAAACATCTTTCAAGAGAAAACAGCTCAGAATACAACTGATGCCCCATTTTTTTCCTGCACCTGTCTTTGTTTCAGAGCCACAATCGTTACAAGAAACAATCTCCAAGTCGATTGTCCGAGCAAGGGAATGCCCAGCACCGTTCTGTAGCGTTTTCCCAGTTAGCTGTCAGGTTTCGTTTAGCATTCTGCACCGGCTCTACGGTTTGGCTCACCCGGAAATTTTAAATGCAAATGTATTTGCGGGGTGGCATGAGAGAACAATATCAGAATTTTACCTCACACCACAGCTCCTCGCTTGGCTTCGCTCGACTCCCTTTTCCTCCCTCCCATATACCCAAATTTTGCAGCTACTAAAAAAAAAAAAAAAAAAAGGCTTAAACAAGAAAATTTTGTACCTATTCTTTTCTCCGACTGAAAGACTTTCTCTGGCCCTTCTGCTTAAACAGACCTAAACCAGAGTTGAAACGATGCTTTAAAATCGCCTACGACTCCACTCGAGACGCAGAGCAGGCAAGCAATTTCTTTAATAGCAGGGAATAACAGCACTTAATTCACATCATCCCCACACCATATTTTCCATCTTTCAAGGGCTAGATATGCACTAGCTAATTAGTCACTGTTTTCTCCACACCCCAAACTCGCCAGCCTTACCCTAAGAAACCGAGGGGAAAGCAAACGTCACGGAGAGGACGTGCTTCTGGACGAGTATTTGTCATTTTCTTCTCTTCTTTGTGCTCAGTGTCAACGAGTCCCAGGCCACAGATGTAGGCAGATAATTACCAGCTCTCATAATTCAACAGCTCCTTGAGAGGCTGTGGCCAGGACTATCGGAGAGGCAAATTCTTCACTGACCTTAATATGAAGGCATTTGTCTAGCAGTGATGCTGAAACACTTCAAACACTGTTAAATAATCAGAAACAGACCTGATCGTTTTCTTTCTGGTGCAAGGATGCTCTTGCCCACGCGTGGGACCAACCACTCGTGCAGATCGAGGCACGACCTGAATACAGCTCAGCAGTCTGCGCTGAGCTACACGAGACCAGAAGTTCTAGAAATCACAGCGCAATTATTACGCAGTAAAAAAAAGCTCCCATTTTCCCTTTAAAGAACAGCTTTTTGGCTTGCATTCGTGGTTTATTAGCACACACACATGCAAGAGGGATACTTTAAAGGAAAATGAAGAAGTAGGCCAGAAGGTCAGTGGATACAAATGGTCAGAGCCTCCAGCTCTGGACCAGTCTACCTTCTTGCAGTTAATATCCATTACAATATTTAACTCTATTGTTGAAACAGGAAACACTATTTTTAGCCATTACCTATTATTTTTGCTCAAAGATTAAGTGCCACTTCCAGTTCTATTACCCATTTTGCATTTTATCTTGTGTATTTATGGAGCTGTTCATTAATCCCCGCTGGCTTTTACATTAGCAAAAAAAAATAATTTACTGGCTTTCTTTATTGTGGCTACATTTTACAGCTATAATTTTATCTGTCATAAAAATTAAAAGGACATGCCTCTAGAATGGAAATAAGGGGAGGTACGTCTGTAACCCAAGGCTCAGACTTTCTGCACTGCTCCAGGCTTCATTTTCTTAAGTGCTGAAGACTCAGAATTTGATTTATAAAGATACATTTCCCTCGAGGTCCCCCAAAGAGCTATGGATACAAAAGTTTGTGAACTGAAAAGACAGACACAAAAATCTAGCCATTTACTCTAGAGCCTAAGCACAAGCCTAAGAGCGTTCAAAATCTGGCTCTGTCTCGGGTGAGGAGTACTTCTGGAAATTCCTCTTACACTGTTTTGCAGTGCCTTTCTTACTGCGTATCCACTGGGAACGTGTCTTAATTCCATATTCCTTCCAGAGTCTTCCCCTAATTGGGTTATTGATGAGAAAAAGAAAGATGGAGCATTAAGTCATGTGATCAGCGGTGTATCCCTGTCAATACCTGCTTTGTAGTAAGTCCCCTATTAACAGCCCACCACAGAGAAACTCAAGTTACATTCAGGATTCACCTGACTCCCAGAAGTAAGTTTTAGATGCACACTGTGCTTTGGTTCTGGGAGAAGTTAGGAACAAAGAGCAGTTTTGCGAAGCAGCACCACAGCTCTACATCCAACCACGCACTAGATGCCAAGCATGTCCATTATCCTATCGCTGGCCTACACTGAACTACTTCTTTTATTCCAATCATAAGAAAGCTGCCTAACTATCGCCTCACAGTCTTTGTTTTCCTAAAAGCTAATAGGCATGTCAGACAGAAGCAAAGCACCTCTTTTACATGAAGCATCAAAATTTAGCTTTAGACCTATGTTTCCGTTATTAATCAACATGCTGGTAAACACAAAAGCTGATTGTTTCCTCTAATTTAAAATGAAACGCTTAAAAGTACGCTGGCTGGAAACGATGAACACCAGAAAACCTAAATCATTTCCTTGATCCTTTTTCTAAGGCTGTCTCTCATGTTGCTTCCACAATATTAAAACGCTGGCGTAGAGCCAACTTAATGTATTCTTGAGGAAAACGAAGACACCGGACCCTCACCAACGATCCCTTACGAGCTGCCAAAATTAACAGCGACTGCACACACGCACACAAATTAAAATGGACAAGCCCACCTTCTGCAAAAGCCATCAGAGATTGTACACATCTGGGTGGAAACGTGCAAAATCATTCTGCAAAAAAATATCTTACTCATGCACGCAGATCTTACTTGCGTGAATAGGGCTCAGAGCAGTCAACCCCCAGGAATCCCGTTTGGAGTCAACTCCAGTTACCTGGCAGAGCTATTTCAGACTGTAAGAAAAAAAAAAAAATATAAAAAGGGGGATGAGCGTCCGCACCAACACTGATTTAATATTCACCTAATGTGCAAAAACTGCGAGCCCGAGGTCTGCAATGAACCGAAATCGGCTAAACGGCCCCGGGGGCCGCCTTCGCCCGCACTTCCCAGGGATGAACAAAGCCGGGAGCCCCCCCTCGGACCCCGGGGCCGCCCCCCTGCCAGGCGGACGCGGACACGGACCCTGTCCGCCCACCGCGGAGGGAAGGGGGTGCCGAGGGCTGCTCCGGCGGCTCTGGGGGGATTTGGGGGTTCGGAGGTCTCGTTTTCCTCCCTGGCCCCGCCCCGCCC
>NW_020799092.1:27681660-27731749 GCF_003259725.1 Athene cunicularia
CGGCGGGCGCTTGAGGGGTGGCTCAGCGCGGAGCCGCTTCGCGCAGCCCCCGCGTTGTTGCGCGGAAAAAGCGCGGAGCCGAAGCCCGGCCGATGGGCCCCTCTCTGCCCCAGCGAGCTGCGGGCGGGGAGGAGAAGGGAGGAACAGCCCGCAGGCGGCAAATCCAACCTCTCATCCCGGCGAGGCAGGGGCAGGAGCACAAAGGAGCCCTCCGCAGGTTCCCAGCCAAGTGGCGTTTCTCGCCGATGCTCGGGGACCGGGAGACGTCCCACCATGGGCCAGCGGCACACGGACCCGCGGGCCCGGGCCAGGGTTTCACTGAAATCCTTCGCGGGTCCGGCTGGAGGCTGCTCGGTGGCCGGGTGTCTGTCAGAACTTGTGGTTTCGCCCGGTCCGGAGTTGGTCGTTTTGATCTGAGCGATGGGGTTCGAAGCGCGTCCTGCAGGATTCAAAGCAAGGGAAGTTTGACACAAACCGAGGTCACCACCAGTTTCAGCGACGTCACATCGTAGCTGGGCTGGGGTGGCGGGCGAGCACCAGCTTTGGTTTCTGTCCTGCCCAGGGAACGGCGGTGCCGAGAGACAGACTCCAACCGTGGCTGTGTTGGGGTGTCAGGGCCACAAGAGCAGGTCACAGCACCGTCAGCTTCAGAATACGGGGCCTGATCTCAGCAGGGGCTGCTCGTGCTTCGCTTTCTTCCCATCCCAGCAGAAGCTGGACGTCAGCGACTTGCTATATTGATTTAATCCAGTTTGTGTTCAGACTAATGAGTGGTAACGCCAGGTGAAGGAATCACGTAGAGGAGAAGGCAGGATCACACAAAGGAGTGCTCCCTCACCACGGTCAGGGCGCCCTGCTACACTTCAAAAGCAATCAATAAACTGTTTCTTGACTGCAAAGACAACAGCAGCAGTGCACGAGTTGTAACTGGGTGTTTATACCTGCAGGATTCACCAGGTCTTTTGCAATTAAACTGTGAAACAATCAAGTTTAAGACTAGTCCAAGAGTCATGTAACCTGTAAGACTCTACTGCACAGTGGGAAGCCGTGATTCCTCGTCAGCTGAACTGACCCAGAGATCTGGGGAAGACAACTTTGCCCTCCTAAACTTTTGGTGGAGGAATGAACAGAACGTCCCTGATCGGCCTCGTCCCTCAATGCAAAAAAAGTTAATCTGAGTATCAGGGACCAGTTTCTTCCCCAGATCTGGCATTTTTTCGAACAGTAGGTCTCTAGGACAAACTAAAGTCCTTGGAAGAGACATTTTCATCACGACCTGTTTTCTTTTAAGTTGTCTCTTTTTTAGAAAGTCTAAACTGAACGATTAAAACACAATTCATTAACATGCAAAGGAACCTGAGCTGGGTCTTTGATCCATAAGTGTTACAGAATCACTGTTAAATGATGCTGCTTTGGTAGGAACTGGTATCTGAATTTGTCAACAGAAGCCTCAAATACTTTAATTTGTTTACTTAAAGAAAAGACATACAGCCTACATTCTCTCTGGAAGCTTTCTGAGAGCTTTGCTTTGAAAACTACATACTCCCTCATAAGCATAAAACCAAGAGAATCAGTACTTATAATTGATTTTAACGGTGACTATGAGGGTCTCAGCTGCAGCAAATGAGCGACCTCTGCACCCTTCCCCAGCCCAGCTGATTTCCATCAAAAACTGCACAGGCTCAACCCCCATTCTGTTAGGGAGCTTTATGGGAGCACTCTCATTTTGCAGTATTATTTTGTGATTACTCTAGATAGGTAAATACCACCCTGATACGGTATCTTGGTGTGAGAAATAGTTAGCTATACTTGGTTTTCACAACAGGAAAAAAAACCCCAAAGGTTTAAAATTAATTTCCATGCCACAGATGACATGACATCAGCCAGAATACACTCAAATCCTTTCCTAACAGCCAAATACATCCACTTGCTTCAGAAAAAAACAAAAAACCCAAAGAGCACTAGCAACAACTTACTATTAAGCTCTGGTCTGTATACTTACACTTTTCACTAGTGTAGGTGCAAGAGATGATGGGCAGAGTTTAGCTGCACTGGTACCAGTTCCAACGTGGAGAGAGCAACAATTCAGAGAAAGCATCAGCTGCTTTTCCTGCTCCACATCAGTTCAACACCGACGTAAGTGCATCAAGGAGCAGACCAGGAGTGTTAGAACTTAGTCAGCCCAGGCGCCCAGGCCAGAAAAACAAGCTGATGTAGAGTTATCTGTACACAGGCACTAACTGTTAGGTTTTTTCCCCTGCCTTAAAAGACATAGCCAGAGGGAAAGCAAGTCCTCTTCAGTACCTGTATAAACCCAGAACTGATTGACCAAACCAAGCCCTGGAAGGCAGCAGAAGCCAAATTAACAGGTGGCTTGGCCCCATTCTTTGTGTTTCTGTTCCTCCCTCCCCAGGGCCAATTTAGATTCCTGTCCGAAAGGTACTTCCAGCAAACAGGAGGTGCGTGGAGCCGCTGGCTGGGCTGGCAGTGCAGGAGGAGCCCCTTGCTGCTCTTCCCCTCCTCGCCACGGTGGCTTTGCTGCAGGCCACATGCCAGAGCTGGCAGGGCACGCTTGCACTGCAAAAGCCTCCTCTGCCTTCCACCTCACTTGGTTTTCCTGCACTGGGTGACTGACGGGAGCAGCAGCACCACACACAAATAGGCTGAGATGCAGTTCGAGCCAGCGGCACCTTTTAACTTAGATCACCAAGTCCATGAGCTCTGCAGGTTGGTTCCTTCCCGCAGGTGGTGTCACCGAGGAGACTTCATCCCAGGGCAAAAATCAGCTGGAATATGTGGAAGGAGCAGGGCCAGTCCCACCAGGAACGTTAACCACCAGGGATGCGACGAGCAGCAGGCACAGCCGGCAGAACCCGCGCTGCTGAGCTCCGGGAGAAACCCCATCATCCACGCCGCGCTGGGCACTCCAGTGCTGCCGAAGAGACAGGAGAGATTGGCAAAATTAATTTTAAACCAGCGTTTCCTGGTGCCTAGATATGCTGAGGCAGCACAGTTTTTCGATGTCTCAGCTATGGCAGCAGAAAGAACACGTAGGGCTTTGGAAATGTAGGGCATTAGCAGCGCTTTTTCTTTTTGTGTGCCCTCAGCAGTTCACACTTATCAGAACAAGGGCAAACCTCTCGCCTCCTGAGGTAGAAGCTGCACAACAAAGTTGTGGATGGAAGGAAATTCGCACTAGAACAAGCACAGGAAACCACAGAGCTGCAGAAAGGATGAGTTAATGGAAAAAGGTTGATGTCCTGATAGTGGGTAAAGGCTGTGGAAAACTACCAGCTCACACAGCCGTAGCATGCCCACTCCGGGCAACTTCATTCCACAGATATTACTGGAGGCAGAAGTTTCCCTCCATCTGCAAGAACAATACCTCGCCAACCAGTCGTTTTTCTAAACAATGAAGTAAGAGCACAGAGAAAGGCTCAGTTTTCACCAGCTGGTTAAAATTAACACGAGGCCGGATTTACTCTATTGCGCACAGTGACGGGGCTTGCGTGCACACCCGTTCAACGTGTCTCTGCTGTTGCAACTCCTCAAATTACACAAGGGATTGGTGTCAGAGTTCCTGAGGACAGGAAGCTCAGGGAAAGTGAGGATGAGCCATAATCACAAAATTTTAAACGGGGTAGTACTAGTACAAACGTACAGTCGCAGCTAGCGGTAGCGGAAACCTACCTAGAGATGATTAAATGACTTTTCTCGGCTATGGGACGGCTGGGATAAGGACCTCTGACTTCTGATTCCTAACGGAGCCATAGGGCTTTGGCTTCCTTCAGAGCTTAAGTGGTTCAGAAGTGGGATGCTTGTCTCAGCCTTCTTCCCACACCCCTTCTCTAGTCGCAAAGTAATTACCACCTATTTCACTTCGCATGGGAAGCCTTTTCTTTATTGTTTCTTGGCTAGGGAAATTGTTCACCGTAGATGGTTTTTTCATCTGAAAAGGAGAGATCTTCCCTGATTAAGGATGCCCTCAGGCAACTGTATTTTACCTTTTTTTTTTTTTTTTTTTTATGAGCTTGTTGGGTTTTGCTATCAGCCTTAGATAAAGCAACTATTTAGGAATGGAGTGGAATCCAACTTACAACATAAGGGATAATAATTTGTTTTTCTGTAGTGCCTTTTATCCAAGAATACCAAATGCTTTGCTAACATTAATTAATTAGCTCTCTCAAACCATCCAGTTGAGACACTGTGTCCTGGTTTTGGCTGGGATGGAGTTAATTTTCTTTCTAGTTGCTGGTATAGTGATGTGCTTTTGATTTAGGATGAGAATAACGTTGATAACACACTGATTTTCTTTAGTTGTTGCTAAGTAATGTTTATAGTAAGTCAAGGACTTTCCAGCTCCTCGTGCTGCCCTGCCAGTGAGCGGGCTGTGGGGACACAAGAAGCTGTGAGGGGGCACAGCCAGGACGGCTGATCCCAACTGGCCAAAGGATATTCCAGACCATATGACATCTTGACCAGTATATAAACTGGGCAGAAAGCTGGCCAGGGACCACTGCTCAGAAACAGGTTGGGCATTGGCCAG
Source organism: Athene cunicularia (assembly GCF_003259725.1). Lineage (NCBI taxonomy): Eukaryota > Metazoa > Chordata > Aves > Strigiformes > Strigidae > Athene > Athene cunicularia. Next base: position 27,686,207 of record NW_020799092.1, read on the forward strand.
CAAGTGGTGAGCAACTGCACTGTGCATCGCTTGCTTTCTGTATTCTAATTCTGTTATTATTTTCATTACTTTTATTTTTTCCTTTTCTGTCCTACTAAACTGTCTTTATTTCAACCTGTAAGTTTTACTTTTTTTCCCCCCCCCCAGTTTTCTCGCCCATCCCACTGGGTGGGGGGAGCGAGTGAGCAGCTGTGTGGTGCTTAGCTGCCAGCTGGGGTTAAACTACGACACATCGATAGCTATTTTGCAAAATAGCCACAATAGGTAAATCATCAAAATACACGTAAGTATACTTACCCCAAAATAGATGTAAAAGCAGGTATGAGGGCACGGAGCAAACCAGCGACGCACCGCTGATACACATCTTAGATGTCCTGTACCCCATCTCATGTGGCTCCTCAGTGGTCCAGGAACTTTCCAATCTCAAGATATCTCCAAGTGCTCTGGTCAGCAGTAGCTGGCTGCCACCAGGGATTCAGCATAAACAAACAGGTTTGAACATTAGAACTGTTTGTTTTGTTTTTTTTCATTTTGGAGTTGTTTTGGCCAACATTGGAGGATCTGCAAAATAAACCAGATGTTTCAAGTTGACAGTCAGCACTGAAGGAAAAGGAGCTGCAGTTCAGCTGACATTTCAAAACCTGGCATCTCTGATGATGCAATTCAGTGCAATGTCAGCCCCGAGCACAGTTACTGGTAGCAGTACTGCAGCACTCTGCAGAGATGCTGACTGGGATCTCGGCTCTTTTTGCACTCAGCCTTGCTTAAACACATGCTTGGGCGAAGTCTGGCAGGAACCCACAGTCCCAAACCCACCATCCCACATATGAGATGGCTGTGAACCACCGAAGGGAGAGAGACACTATCCTTCCTCCTGTTTATATCTTATCTTGTAGACTAGCCAGGATTAGGTAGCTTTTAAATGAAGCTTTCATTAGGAAGAGAGTCTCAAATCCAGACTGAAACTTTCTGATCCAAATCAGTGAGGCTGCCCTGAGAATACATGATGCACCTGAAGACTGAAAACACTTTTCCAGGGTGCCAGGGACCCACGTTCCTGCTTTGATTCAGTGTTGAATTTGCAGGCGGGTCTCCCACAGCTTCTGTAGGAGCAAAACTACAACTGTGACTTCAGCTGCTTGAGGGAGGACCTGTATCTGTCTTGTCTCTGGAACTGCTCAATCTTGTGTGAATCGCTAGCTATGAACTGGGCAAAGAAACAGGCTCTTGATGGTCCTGTTGGGCATCAGGGAACTGCGCAGCGATGACACGAATCATGGGAGTACCCCCATCCCATGAATCCCAGAATCATCCTCCAGTCCTCCCATGGCTCCTCCAGTCCAACCATGAACCTCCAAGCTCCTCCAGTCCAACCATGAACCTCCCCCTGACCGTTCCCAACTCCCCCAGATCTCTCAGTGCTGGGTCGACCAAAGCACAAGATTCACCAGCAGAAGGCACCTATCAAGCTGCTGCTGCCCTCTCAGCCTATTCCCACCCTTTTTGGCAAGGGCTGCGGGAAGCTCACCCTCCCTTACCGGGTAACGGGACTGCAGACACCGCTCTCCCCTCCCTCCGTTTCTCAAACCTCCATCTTGCTCCACAGGGGTCCAGAGTGCTCCTGCCTCTCGCTGCTGGGTGGGGACTGGGACTCTCCCAGCCACACGAAGTAGCCGATGACTTCCTCGAAGTGCTAAGAGCAGCGGCTAACAAAAAACAAACAAACAAACAAAAATGTTATATTTTGAATCTTGAAAAGTGCTACAGGAAGTAAAACGTTTCTGCCCTGCTCTGCTGCAGGGAATGATGCGGGTGGTTTCTTGCTGTCACACTTTTGCCCTTCTAAATCAGTAACTCTCTCTGGTCCAGGGAACTAGATTATAGGACTTCTCTGGCCACCCTTTCTAAGATTTAAGGTGATGAATAAATTGGGACTACTGTTTATTTCACCACTGGATCAAATTCAGCTATTCCTTCCATGACTGTGACGCACACTTGCCTTGCTACTAAGCAGTGGCCACACTCCATGCCCGTGCTGGCTGCATTTCCCTGCTTGCAAAAGTGGTTCTTCCACCGGATAATATCATTAAAGGTTTGTTAAGTGCTAAGGGTCTTTGTCAGAGAAGAGATGGTACATAATCAACAGGATTAAATCTCCCAAACAATGACACACTCAGAGGCAAGTGTGGAATGACAGGTACTTCAAGGAAAAATGTTTGGCTAAAAGAACCCACATGTATTATTTACAGTGATTTCAAGTACTTACAAAAATACTTTCATTTTAATATTTTTCACTTTATGTTTTCTGACGTCTTTTTTAAAGACTTTATTACAGTGTTGAGGCTTTTCCTTAAGAGAGTCTGTTTTCTTTTTTAAGTACTGTTTTGAATACCCTGAAGATCAAACTCGCAGCAGTCCTGTGTAACAGATTTTAAATATTAATAGCAGCACACTAGTAATGCTGTAGGGAATAATATCTTCTTTAAAATCCATATACCAAAATGACTAATAAATAACATTACAAATGTGAGGCTAGACTAAAAGTAATAAAATTACAATTCATATGTATTTGCACCCTTATACCCATTGTTGTAACAGTTTTTTCAAAAACATTACCATAAAAAGATCTGAAATTCCTGTAAGACTCCAACAGCATATCCTATCTGTCTTTGCACAGCCACTGCTGCTTCCAATTAATAAAAAAAAAAAGTTTCACCTCCAAGTGTACCCAGATACATTGCTTGCACGATGACTGCCTGCCCAGGACTGTTTAGACCCACTCCATCTCATTTATACCTTGCCTAATGTTTGTTTGCAGCAGCACCCGTAGCTGACCTTTCTCCAACAGCAATGACAAATGAACTAAAATCTTAATATATTTGTGGGTTAGGAGTTTCTTGAGTTTAAGCTGCTGGCCTCTACCGGGTACGTAAGGCTTGGAGGCAGCGCTACAGACACCTTGATACAGCTCATTTGGGGGGAGAGAAGCAATAAACGTAGCCTGGGAAAACGCCAGCTCTTCATGAGCATTGTCTCTCTTGGGGAATAGCTGAAGACATTGGGAGTTGTACAAACCAGAATGTCAGGCGGTAGTTTGCTACTCAGTCAAGATTCAAAGTCTGCAAGTGTTATATTTCCAAAAAGTCAAGTGGCATATCCGTGTGGTTAGACAGATACACAGAGATCTACGCTCCTGCTTAAGGGACAGCTTTTCTATCACGTGCAGCTCTGCTCCCTGGCCTAACGCCACAACATTTCAGAGAACCGTTTTGTGGAAGAGAAATATCCTTGATCATGGAGCAATGTGCAGTCATCAAGGGGGTTTTGTCTTTTAAGTTTCCTCGAACTGTCTCTCTCTCCAAGTTATCCACAAGAAAAACATTTATCAGTACAGAGAGATGAACAACCTATGCAAATCACTGGAAGAAAGGCTCGTGTGCCACTAGAACAGTAAACACTGCCGATGTAATTCAGTTCCTCTGGAGAAGGCCTTTGCTCCCATCCAGCCATTATCAGGCAGCCAAAACATACACAGGCACAAGAATCCTTTCTGCTTTCATCTAAACTGGGGTTTTCAATCTCATTTTAGCTGTGCAACTGTAAAGCCTTCCAAGTGACTCCACAGCCTCCTACGTGCCAAATGTAAGCCCGCTTGCCAGCAGGATGGCTTTTTTATTTGTACCTTTGGGTGGACCCCTTAAAATTAAAGACACTCAGCAGCCCACAGGGGAAAAAAATAAAAAGTGAAAGGCACGGATTTAAAAGGCTGCCCCTCAGGAGCACTTGGAAGCTCACTGCGTGGAACATGCAAAAAAACAAGGTAGAAAAGCACACTAAGGGCAGCAGTCACAGAGGAATGAGGTGGGTGGAAGCAGTAATAGGGCATTTGCTGGCTCCCGACTGCTCCGAGAGTGGAAATCCTCTGTGGACTCTTCAGGAATATGTTGTCCCTGCCACTGGAGAAACATTACCTGCCATTCACACAAAAGCAAGGTGTGTTCTAAAGAATGGTTAAAGCTTTTTTTCCCTGCACCAGAGATGTTATCTGTGCCACGTGCTGCAGTTTCTGCTCTAATAAATACCTTTGTTTAATGAATAATATGTAGGGGAAGATTCCATGATGTAAAAGACTGGTTAGACCAGCTACAAACCCACCGAAGAGTTTCAGAGTGATATTGTATAACATTTTTCAAGTTCATCTGTGCACTGATGTGTGGTGGAGTTTGGTTGGGTTTTTTTCCTGTGGGATGTACCTATTTTCCTTTTACTGTGCTTCTGTCTCACATGGACAGTATGGACCTAATATACACCAGCATGTTAGTGAGTACTGGGCAGGCAAGAACTTCTCCACGAGAAATTTTCCTCTGCCTTTGCCAAAGCTTAAGGCTGGTGCTAAGTCTAAACTCAGAGAGCGGGATGGAGCACCAGAGCTCTGCTGACACCTGAAGCAGCAGTGGAGGGTGTGCTTCTGCATTGCTCAGGGCAGGTTCGGTCCACAGAGATCTGTGGAGACGGGAGGGGAGAGCAGAGCTACCGAACCTTTGGAGAGGCTGATCATTCACTCCTGCCTCACAGGGCTGGATTTGCTGGCAAGTGTCTGAGGGAGGCAGCATGGGTAACGAAACCACCCGGTTTACCTGGGGAAGCACAACTGCAGGACACCTGATCTGCCAATGTCAGAGAAAAGAAAAGCTTCTTTTTCCTCTTCAGAACAGCCTCAACCCAGAGCGAGACTGCCCGGTCGATTTGCATCACACAGTCACACAATGCAAGACAGCTCCTGCCCCAAGGGGTGCCAGCTGAACAGAGACAGGCAGGAAAAAAAAAAAAGGCCACACAAGGAAGCATTATTCTTCCCATCACACACTTCATCGGACCACTAGTCCAGGCCCCTGGCAGTGCCCTCTAATCCCCAGGACAGAGGAAAGCATAACCACCTACCCCAAAGCGTTGCAAAACTTAAAGATACATTTTGGGGAGGCGGTTTCTCAGTGTTAGACATGTACAATACCCTGATGAAGGAGAGAACTGAAGCATCTACCGCTTTGCAAAGGTGAAGTACCTCCACCCAGGCAGAGGCAGCCCAACCACACACCTGAGGGAGATCTGCAGAGACCCTGCAAGCACAGAGGATGGAAAAGCTCCTTACCTTCATGGTGATCTAGGGATTCAGCCTCAGAGTTTTCTGCTAGGTCTGGTAACATGAGAACAAAAGTGTCATTTCCTACTATGATGATTCCATCCAAATCAGGTCAGGGTGCTAACTCATTTTATGAAAACCACCAGACTGCGTGATGGGGTACCAGACTAGCCCAAGCTCCAACAGGAATCTGTCAAGACCTTTTCTTTCACAGGGATCTCCTCAAAGACAGTCTAGAGAAGGCACGCAAATTTAGAAAGCCAGTCTTTACTAGACCAAAAACCCAGCTTGTTGACTTTTTAGCTCAGAAGATACCTACTGGCTTACCTGGTCATTTGGCAAGACAGGCTTACCAACAAATCTCACCCTGCCCACTGTATCCTAGAAAGCCAGGCCATTGCTCTCAAGCTGTATCTTGGAGGTTTTTAGTGGGCTGCAACTGTCTACAGTCCCCTCAGCTCTCTAAGAAGTTTTCTTACATCAGCACAGAGGTTGGGGCCTGCTCACTGCTTCTCTCAGCACTCTCACTTCCTCGCTGTGCTGCAAATCCCTGCCTTGCCAAGGCCTTGCTGCTGCTTCCTCCAATCCCCCCTGTAATCCTGGGGCAGAGCCAATCCCCCTGCCTTGGGCAGATTCAATCCCTCCCTAAGGGAAGGAGCATCCCTTCTCCTTCCAGGGGCCTTTTCACAGGAAGTCAATCTACAAAGCAAGAACAAGCAAAACACACTGTCTGTCACGGGGAGCCCTCTCTGCTCGTCAGCAGATGGCAGTTATTCGTCACTCTCCCAACTGTGCTAGGCAATCCGGTGACACGACTTGACTTCTCAGCCCTTGCATGTGGTAGTGACACAGGTGCAAAGTCCTGCTCACAGGAACTCCCTTTCCAGCCTCATTAGTACACACAGGCAGTGAGGGCTCAGCCATCAAGTCTACAGGGCAGAAACAACTGATATACTGCAGATGAAGATAAAAAGAGAAAACGTCATCAGATCCTCCCACAAGCTAGACTTTGTAAATCTGAAGAGGAACTTTCAGCATGCAAAACTTTGAAAGAAGACATTTCTAAAGAAAGCCACTTGCTCTGACAGTATTTTGGGGGTGGTGGGTGTGAGATTCACAGTGTTGAGACACTGAATTTGTCAAAAGATTGGGAAGATGCTTTAGCCAAGAAGCCCCAACAAATAACTGTTGGGAACAGACTCCTTGTCAGATCTGATTGAAGCTATCAGAGGAGTCAACTTTAAAATGGTATCGCCACATCTGCTGCCAGTAAGTGTGCTGGGAGAGTGATATAAAACTAAAACACATGAATTTAAAAGTAAAGGAACACAAGACTTACTCTATTATTTTCTGCCATGCCGGTCATCAGAGAAGGCTGCAGAATCAAACACCAGCACAATCCTCATTTTTTCAGGAAGTTGCATAAATGTGTGGTCAATCATTGTCTGTGTTACACATGCCAAAATAATTGTCAGCAAAAGCCTGAGGACTGAAGGAGTGAAGAACAGGTTCTTCCTTGTTCTGCCAACAATTCAAGGTTTTAGTACTTCAGAGCCTATTTCTTCCAAAAAGGACTTTTTTTAACCTACACTGTACACGTGCACGAGGAAGTCATTCCCAGCCAGGCAGCCACATCTTTCCCAACTCTTAACTACTCCATAGAGATCTCTGGAGCACCACCAGAGCTGCAGTGTGTAGAACCTGTTCCACGTGCACACACAGTGTTGTCTCACATTGAAACAGAGACTGAACAGAGCAGTGAAAAATTCTCTGGTCTGAGAAAGACACCCCTGTCCAGCACTAAACCCTCTTCATAAACAGTTCCCATTGCCCGAGGGAAGAGGTTCTTGCTCAGCCCCAGCAGTGAGACTTTTACAAGGTGCCCTTGAATGAGCAGCAAGACACAAGAACTTGTTATTATTAACAAGAAAGCACGGACTGCCCCCCTGACTCTTGGGTGTCCTTCTAGGCTCTTTCTACAGTTCATGGGGAGAGAGCATTATACCCGTGCTGTCAACCAGGCGAGGCCAGCAAAATCTGGAGAGAGCCACCCAAAGCAGCCAGGCTGAAGGTGCCCAGTCCCCTCAGACAGTGTTTGGTGACAAACAGCCACTGCAAAATAAAGGCTGTGGGTTCTTACACACACTCTTCACACCACAGTACCACCCACCCCCCATGCAGTGGGTTCTCAAGAGTTATTTCTCCTGTGCTAGCACGTTATTAATGTAGGCAATAAACTCCCAGCCCTGACAACACGCCATGACCCTCCGCATGCCTCTGTGCCCATTTCATCCATCCTGCCTCCCATGGGTGTGCAGCTTCCCAGTGGGAGGGCTTGTGGTGGTACTTACATCTTGAGGATGCATGTAACTGTCTGCAAGCCCCGAGCAAAAAAACCCCAGTGAGTAAATGAAAACCATCCATGCCAACAATCGGGCACACCCGAAACTCAGGGCTTTTGTGAGTTCCACCCATCTTGCTCCTCTGGCATTTTTGAGTTGAGAAAGCTTCAGAAAAAAAAAAACCCTCAGCGGCGCACAAATCTCCTGCAGAAAATTATTCCTTGCTCAGCAAAAAGCAAAGGAAAGCGAGTAAAACAATGCGAACGATTTATATCATTCCACTTAAACAGCTTTTCAAAGGGCGGTGTGTGGGCATGCCACAATTATTCATTTTTAAGCTGTATCTCACTACTGTTCTGAAGTGAATTCTGCAAACGGGCTGGCTGAGGCACCGCGGGGCTGAACCCGCTGGCCCCCAGCGTCCTCCCCAGCCCTGGCTCTCTGGGAGCCTCTCTGAGATTAAACTCAGAACATCTCCACATTATATCCTGCGCATTGTTTTCACAACAAAAGTAATCACTGTCTTATAGATGGTGTTGCAGCTGAAACAACGAGCTGTGGGCACTTTGTGTGCAGTAGTGCTGGCCCCAGCTCTCAACATCCACATTTGATTTGTGTGGTTTGGTTGTTTTTTGTTTTAATTTTTATATCAGGTAGCCATAAGACGTGGGGCTACAAGGTGCAGCTTGTACTTTCAGAACTTCTTCAACCTACCGTACACCTACAACAGGGACAGCACTGTGGAAGAACTAAAGACCATGGCCTTGAAAAGACCTTTTTCTTCATCTTACCATATATGCGATGAATCACACAGGTAAAGCACACACACGTGCAAGTGCCTGGGCCCAGAGGGCTCAGTTCTCAGTGAAACCAACCATGGGGAATATACACACCCTTCGGAGCCCCTTTTCACTTCTGGAACAGTGTTTAATAGCCCCAGCATAACTAAAAGTTTTCTCTTTTCCTGAACTGCTTGGGCAGTAGGTCACAACCTGTGTTATGTGACAGGTGCTGAATATTTAGTTTTCTTACATACAGTCTTGGCTATCACTCATGGGGGTCTCTGCTCGATAGCCTAGTCCTTCTGTAAGCACCCTCTAATGAGCCCCTCTGCTCACACAGTGCAGTTTTCAAATGTACATGAAAGAGCTGATCAGAATCTTATATTTTTGCTTGAGCTTTAACTGATGTTTTCCTTAATTAGAGCATTCTTTCATTTTTGAATTATTTTTTTTTTCCAAATGTCAAAGCTGGTTGCTTCAAAGGATCATTTCAATCACCCCTGCAGGAAGAGAGAAAATTGCTCAGAAAGATTAAAGAGAGGATGAGAGAGGGAGGTGCAGACAGATAGACAGAGTGCAGAACAAGATATCTAACGAAAGCCTGATCCTACTCCCACTACAGTGAATCTGCAGAGAAAGTGGAGAGATCAAATATAATTTTTGCATCTAAGACATTCATGACAATATACCAGAATAGTAAATGCGACTTTTGTGACATTCATGAGATATATTCTGGATGAAGCTCCTTCAACAAGGAAGATCACAGCAATTCTGAGCTTCAGGTATATCGCTGATACATGTTCCAGCTCAGAAGAGCTCCAGAAAAGCCAATTTTAAATTCTGCATTCTCAATTCCTTTCTTCTTTCCCCAGCAATTTAACTTAAATGGGATAGGCCTTAAATCACAATGCCTTTTTTTCCCCAAATATACACCACATAACGTGTTAAAGCTTTGCCATAGAAATGTATTATTTGACATATTTCTGAAATATCTTCATGCTCTGCAGTCACTTCAGTGTGTTTCTGTTTTAGGTCATACTGACAGAGAAACGTGTAAATGTAGAAGAATTGAGAAGAATGAAGTTTAGCTGTATCATTATGCACATATCAAAATACCAATCTTCCTTCAGCCTAGGCTAGAGCGAAGAAAGCATCTATATATTTTAACAACCAAAGCCGAGGACCTGATGCTTCAGTCTGTAAATACAGAGCGGCTGACTCTGCATGGAAATAAGAATATATCCACACAGCACTGCACCACGCCATGCAGATGTATCCAGAAGGGAAAATTCACACCAGCTTCTTCAGGCATTTAGCTTAAGCTCCTTTCGTATTTGGAGTAAGAGCTGCCTATGGAGCTAGTGAATAACAGAGGCTACATTTCCCGGTGGGGGAAGGGATGATTCAAAGCACCGAGGTTTAATGCCAAAAGCAGCTGATTTGATTAGCCTTTCCAAAAAACATTCAGTTCAAGATCTGTGAAGGACTAGAATCTTTTGAGACACTAAACAGCCACAGACAGCTCCTAGCTCTTGGAGGAAGAACCTACCTGCTTTTAAAAACTTTCTTAAAAAAAACATAGCTACATGGTATCGCTCAGAGACATAAATAAATCTAAGAACCATGGATATTTTTAGCCTAAGTCTGGTATTGTCCAAACACCCAGACTCCTGCGTGAAAGGAAGAGACAAATTCAATGGCAAAAATTGAAAGGTTCACAAATCATTGTCACTTGACTTCTCCCTTTCCCAATTACAAGACGGTGGATTATGTGCTGGTGTCCGTATTTCAGAAAAGTCAGAGAAGGCGGCAGAAGGACAAGATGGGTGACTTGAGGACTGGAAAGCCTGCCTTCATTCCATGACGCAGATAAACACCTGAGGAGACCTGATAATGATCTCTTAACAAGGTCCATACAGAAAAGACTTGTGATATGGGATGGATAATTAAACTAGTGGCAATTAGCACTGCAACATGCATTGACTGGAAGCTTTGAGAGTTCAGAGCCAGACAGAAGACACCTATCTAAAATGGTGACCTGTTAGGGACCTGCTGCACTGACATCACCTCCCAGGTCCCTGCTCTGTAGTGACCTAAACACACTCCAACCCCAAAGACGTGGCTGAGATGTGATTTGTTTGGCTCACAATTAACATACGCATGCAGTCACATAGACCGAAGTGTCACATAAATCTCACAAGCTTACTGCTTTTCTTGGCTCTAGCCAAGGAATACAAAAAATACATGGTCTAGGCAAAGTTAAAAGCCCAGTAAACATCCTTGCCTCAACTCCCTTACTCCCTCATGTGTTCCTTAGTTTGGAGCCAGGCCCCCCAGAGAGCCAGGGCCTACTACTCAAAGTTTTTCTTGTGACCCTTTGATCATTTTTCCATTTCACCTGAATATTCTTGGTCCTTCAGCAAGGTCACAGGCAAAAGTCTCGACTCAGGGAATTTTTATTTCATTCAATTTATTGCCCATTAACACAAACTTCTGATCGTTAATTCAGGTAATTAGTCTGAGGGGAAAAAGCAGTGCAAACACTTAAGACCTTTCTTCTTTCTAGAGGTGGGCATTGTAGCAATCTGAGCATAAATCTGTTATACACTCTGCCCCTTGCTTCTGTCAGCTCAATCATAATACCTACTGCAAACTTTGCACCTTGTCGCTGTAAAACATACAAGATAAAACATGACACCACTTTAAACCATTCACTGTACTTAGCATTAAAAAATAGAAACTTAATTCAAAGATTAACATAGCTAGTAGGTTCCTAAGTCCAATAGGGCTTCATCCAGGCCCCAAATGGATGGTGAACACTGTTCACTCGATAAACATAAGCTTTTCCTCTCTTGGGGGATAAAATCATGCACCGAGGAGCTTGCTCCATGTCCCATAGCATTAACTGAGCTCTCGCTTTGCTCCAGCACTTGAAATCCCTTAACCCTCCCCTCTTAAACTCTGAAGGGCTTTTTGACTCACTTCATCTTAACGCTCACCCTCTCCCGTCAGCAACCCACACGAGTCCCCACACATTAAAAAACCCCACAGAAATACTAAAATTACAAAATATTTGCTTGCATTTACAATTCCAAGCAAAGGAGAGGTTGGAGAGAGAGCAGCTACAGTGTTCCACTTTATTTCTTATCCACTGTTAAGCTAAACGTGCTAGAACCCTGCTTGCTTCATAGAGCCTCAGCTCTCTCTCATTTGACACGCTTTCAGAAAGACGTGCACATTTAGTTAACATTTGAGTTAAACCAAATGGGATGTTGCAGACAAAGCTCTGTAGAAGGCGACTCAGGCAACGCAATTAGATTTAATTAGGCTTACAGCGGAAGAAAGCTACGTATGCACCACACAAATACACATGCAAAAATAGAGCAATAATGGGAGGGGAAGAGAAAACACAGAAAGCGTGTCAGAAAAATGAATGGGAAGAACTGTGAGGGAAGAGGGTGACCAGGGCAGGCCTGGAGCCCTGCCTAGCTGAACAGTACAGGGAGAATCAGGCTCGTTCAGAAACATTCTTAGGGCAAACAAGAACCTAAGATTACCAAGACACAACATCTTTAGCTCTTCAGGGAATTTTGGGCACAGCATGAAAACAGATTCCTGGCTGGGATTCATAACATATGTGTAATCTTTACATCTTTTTGGCCCCAAAGAATTGCATTGAGTGTGCAGAACAGGTTTGCTAGGCTTTTTCCCTTCTGCCAGTCTGAGGATGAAAAAAAAAGACATAGAAAAAGCAGCTGTACATTATCTAAGTAGTAGCTGTGAACTTGGAAAAAAAAAAAAAATGAGGCCTTTTGATCCATTGCTGCAAAAACTTGGGCTATTTTGCTTGGCCACAAGACCTGAAACCATCTGCAGCCAGAGTGGAAATTCTAATGATATTGCAGGGAAATAATCATTGTTTGCTCCACAGCTACCTGCTTTTATTTCTGCTAAGGAAGGAGACAAGTAATCAGTGGAAGCAATAGGCTTCATAAATCGTTTTCTAAAAAAATCTACACTGTTGAAAACACAAATGCACCAGAAAAGCCAAAAAAGGTATTTGTCCTAAAAAAACCCCATAGCTAACAAGGCAGAAACACTTTGCTGCATTTCTTTACTTGGCACACACATATGGCAAGTGACATTCCTAAATCTTTGCTACACTTACTAGTTCTTTACATGTGCCAGCTCTTTGCTTTTTCCTGTATTCACAGGAATTCTCTCCGAGGCAGCCCTTTTTCCAACATGCCTCTTTTAGAAAGCTGTGCAGATGAAAGGAACATGATATATTTTTAGGAGACCTGTATCACTCCACGCAAGGCTCTTCCAAACTCTCCTAAGTCAATGCATTCTTCATCTGAGCTGTTTGTCATTAGATTAGGCAAAAAACCCAAACCAGCAAAGAAGAAATATGACCATGACCAGGAATGCTGACTTGCAAGCAGATCAGCCTGCAGGGTTGCACTGTTCATCCCTTGGGAACACTTTGATGACCTAAGGGTACACCTATTTCTCTGAAGAGAGGCAAGTTTATGAGATCAATGAAATCTAAATATGAGTCTAAATTATAACAGTGACAAAAACACTTGCTGATACAAAACTTTTAGGAATGGCAAAAGAAAGGATTGCTTTCTACAAAGTGAAGAAAGTCTTCTGTTCCATGTCTGGGATGAAATTCTATACGAAATATAGATTTCATACAGTGTGCTCTTGCAAAAAGAAGGACATAAACTTTACACAACCTTTCCTTTTTTTTGGTCCACTTGTAGCTTGGACTTTAGATTGCATTCTGAAACCACCACTACAAGTAAATAACAAATTACATTAGTCACTTGTTTGTTGTTAACTCTGCTTCTACTTCTTAGTCTCCTGATCAAGGATTTAGGAGCAACTCAGAGCAATTGCCTTTAAATCTGCAAATAATGTTAATAACATCAGTGGGCCTCAGTGGTATATTTTCACATTATTCCTAACCTTGTCTAAGTGCAGACGCTGGTCTCTCCTCTCTTGGCTGCACCCTCCTACTATTTTCATTGCATCAAATACAGATTTTGCAGCCGTGGGTTGAACCAGATCACTTGGCAAAAATAAGGAAAGGCACTTCTTGTCTTTGAGATGGGTGAGGTGATCTGCCTGTGAGGCCACCACCACATTCAGTGCAGAGAGGCTGATGGGGACGGGGCTGCCCTTAGCAGCAGATCATGAATCAGAAGGGGTGTGATGTGAAGTCCTGCCCCTGGGGATTCAAGGAGGGAACAGAAATTGTTATGCGGCCCATCTAGCACATCTCTTCCATCCCCATGGAAGTAGCAATGTAAATCCCAGGTACAAACATTAACATCAACCGCCAGAAAAGAGAAGGCTGGCGACGTAAACTGCAGAAGTTCTTTGGTAAGTAGTTACAAAGCACAGAGCCAGTGCTCTAAAACTGAAATCAGTTCATCAAACACTCAGTAGCCAGCACAAAAAACAAGCCCTGAAAGGATTACTCTGGAATGCAATGCATTAACTATGGTTGTCAATCCGTTTTCAATTATAATCTCCTTAAAACATCTAATATGTCTTGTCCTATTTACAACAGAGCAGTGATCATGCTATTAGCTTTCAACAATACCTAAATGATGAGCATGAAATTAAAGCAATGAGTAAACTAGACTGGAATAACAATTCTAATCACAAAGAAACAAAAAAAGAAATAATTACAGATAAATTGTCAGGGCATAACTCAGAGAGAGGCATGGATCTGCCACGTAAAATGACAACATATTTTAAAAGGGAGGAGCCATAACACACTCTGATGAAGTCGTAATGACAAAAAAGATGAAATAAATTCCCTACTTTATTGCACAGTAACATTTAGCTGCTGAGGAATAGTAACAGTCTCACAGTACGTCAAAGATACTAAAGTTGTAGGAACTGGAGACCTTGGTTCAGTAGGGCCCATGGTAAACGGGGACACCTTTGTGCTTAAACTTACCAATGTACATCTTCTGAAGGGTACTTTTGTTGCAGTCAGTGACCAAACCTGTATTCAGCAGCCTGCCACTCTGAGCCAACACCTAGCAAGTAATAGCCTAATAGAGACCATGACCCATAATAAAAGATATGAAATAGCCTTTTTTGGGTCACAGAAATAATGGTTATAGCAAATCCATCTTCTTGACGATAAATTTCTTTATCATTCATCTATAAATTGAAATACAGATTTCTGTCCCATGCATTTCAGAACAGATGCATTGAAAGCGAACTGCTACACCTGGCTTATGTGTGACTTGCATGCCATATATGCAGCAAAATATTTTTCTTTTATCAAAAAAACTTTCTAGAAATGCCTTTTTCTTTTCAGACTGATTTTTCTAGCAGCTCATTATTGCCATATCAGGACAGTCTGGAAATTCTTATACAAGCAGAGGCACCTAACAACAGACACCCATATGTACCTGATAAATTCTACATGATTAACTAGTCTGTGACTTGCATTAATTCACTTTGCACTGATCATTGTTGATTTGCTCTGGAAGCTGTTCAGCTGCTCAAAGTTAGAGTGCTGAAGAAGGCAAAGAGGCTTTATCGGCTTATCTTCAAAAAAATGTGAGTAAAAAGCAAGTCTAGTGACAGGCATTCATGAGTAATTCAATTTTACTGCCTTGGCTGAAATTCAGATGATTTTCGAATGGGTGGTCTGCCTGCATCCCACAGAATGATGATATTACATCATAGGGAAGAAGTATTCACAGGACATAGTAAGGTACGAGTAGCGTATCAGTATAGCCACGATTGCATCGGCTACATCAGATCACAGAATCATCTAGGTTGGAAAAGACCTTGAAGATCATCTAGTCCAACCATTTAACACCTGTCAGTGATGTATGTACCCACAAAAAGGAGCTGGCTGCAAATACCAGCACTGCTAGAACAAGGAGGGCAATACGAAAAGTCTGCAGGCTAGATACAAAATGCTCTGCAGGTAACCCTGATGCATTGTATTTTGACTAGCGATAGGTACCCAACACACCCTGAATTCTCATTTTTACCTCAAGCATTTTCCAGTTTCTGGGTGCTCTGTGAAGATGATTAGGCCGTGGAAAAGTTTTAGAGTTGGCTAGTGGGACGTGGTCCTCTGTTGAAGCTGTGAACGTTACTCCTACTGTGTAAAGGAACAGTGGGCTAAAAATCATGTAGTCCACCTCTGTTCAGAAGCAAAGAACAAAGATGTTAGAACTGAAAGTTCGGCCATTGGCTCAGTAAGGCCCCCAAGACAAAAGCCAAATGAAATTCAGCACCTGGATGGTGAACGGACTATAAGTGATGATCAAGATGCTTGACTCAACTCAGTGGCGAAAGTGAGGAATAGAGAAGTTCCAGAGATAGAAAAGATTTCAGTTATAGCCCTTCTAAGCAGAAGTAGACCTCTGTCTAGAGGAGAAGAGAAGAAAAGCTGGACTTCACTGGTGCCAAATTTAGAGTCCTGCAACCCAGCACAAGTGCCATCAAAGCCCGACCCTTCTGCTCATTTCAGCACAGCGCTACACTTAACCTCCTTTAGCATTCCCTTTACTCATATTTACAGCAAGTAATCAAATGTTCCCAGCTTTCAGCTGGATGGAGCATTCTGCCTTTCTGAGGATGTCTCTGACAGTCACTGGCACTTCCTTCCAAAAATGTCTGGAACAAGCATTTGGCTAAACATCAAATTTGATGTCTGTCATCATTAAGACAGCGCGGTGGCTGCTGGTTTAACTGCTTTTCTTGACTCCCGTGGTTTCACATCATGTCTACAGCTGACCTCTACCAGACACACAGTCCTGTTACTTGCAAAACACAGATGGATTCACTTCATCTTCTAAAGTATAAACAGTTATTTGGAAGGTAAAAATGAACAGCAGTGGCAGGAGAAAACAGCTACATTTGTATGACTTGGTACAGAAATGTCATTTGTAGCAATAACATTTGTTCTGACAGAACATATGGAGAAGGAAGATAATATCTTTGCATTGCACCAACATTAATAACAACTTTGGTACCCTATAATTACACAGGGAAATATTGAACCAGGATGAGTTCCTCTGAGTCACC
Source organism: Athene cunicularia (assembly GCF_003259725.1). Lineage (NCBI taxonomy): Eukaryota > Metazoa > Chordata > Aves > Strigiformes > Strigidae > Athene > Athene cunicularia. The sequence goes on from NW_020799092.1 coordinate 27,702,547, forward strand.
CATGTAAGAGTTAGTCAGCAATATCAGCAGAGCTGGCTGGAGCAGGAATAGGTGTAGGAAGGGAGCAAGATGAAGCTGTAACAGTGAAAACACCTGACAAATCCATCACTCAAGTGTTCATCCCTTCTTTCTGCTAACATGATAGGAAACTGAGCATGCTCTGAAGTCTCCTCTGGCCACAAGTTACCATTTACAGAAACCGTTAGAGCTCACAGTCAAGCCTCACTAGGACACACCATCAGGAATACTGTAGGGAGGGATTCTCCAGAGCCTTTCCCTACGCAAAGGTGGGAATCAGTTGCAGAAAGGGAATGCTGGCTAGTTAGACCACAGTACTATCAGCTAGAGCAATTACAGGATGTAAGTAGAGGCTGCATACCCAGTTTGTACTTGCTTCATTGCCCACGACATACCTAGCACAAGCTTTTTGCCAGCACATTGCTAGAGACAACAGCTGCAGATCAAATTTTAAAGCATCACTAATACAACGCTGGCTCAAGTCTCATGCAGAGATGTGTAAAAGCGAAGCTAAACTTTCCAGTTCTAATGATTTATTCTAGAGCCAGTCCTAGCCCCCATGCTCCTAAGGAGACCAAACAGGCTGATGTACAACACAATTCCTCAAGTACAGCTCTAGATGTCACAGAGCTCTCTTCTCTCAAGAGATGGCCTGCGGCAATCAGGTTGTTTCCTCTTCCAACCCTACCTGTAGGAACTGCTCTACAGTCTGGGACTATCAAGTAGCACTTGATAGTTAAGACTTGAGCCAAGATACCTCTGGTGTGGCAGTGTGAACTGTTGCTCCTGTGCTACTCACTCCTCCTTCTGCCAGCCCATCTTGACTGGCTGCAGATCCAGAGCCAAGGCAATTCCCACACCAAACCAGGAAATCAGTCTATGGTTGAGAGTCTAGCTCAAGAGTGGTTTTAGCACTTCTCCAACACAGTTCAGGTGGGAATAAATGCCTCAGAGCTGATCTTAACTAGGGCCCCTGGTTGTGGGTGGAGGCCCCAGCTGAGGCTGGTCAGGTCATTAAGGCCTATTACTGCCCTCAGGGCCCTGACAGAAATCCTCTCAAGTGCAATAAAACCGTAAAAGTTTTTCAGACCTTCCTATCTCCCTCCAGGCAGAGCTCTGTTTGTTTTTGGGCCCAGGGAGAGGCCATCACTTCTCTTTTAGGCTTCTGCTGAGGTGTATTCCTGCTTCTGTCTATATTACCATCCACAGATCTGTGCCCAGGTGTGTTCATGTTTTAGATGGGATTGGTACTGCTTAGCCATGCAGTAGTAACTATCACAAAGAGAAGGTGACACTGAAAACACTCCTGATGTGCTGACACGTAATTCCAATATAACTAGCTCTAAGGTACCTTTCCTTTTCCCTCAAAGGGCTGCAAAGTGGTTGCTGCTGGACGTGGAGCGCAGGAACAGCCGGGCCCTGCTCATGGTGCCCAGTGGATACACGTTCCAGTTCCAGCACAATTCTTCACTGGGTGAGGAGCACCAGCTGCCTCTCCTCGCGGGCTGGTACTCTGTTTCAGATCTAAACCTCCCTCTCTTCCCAGAACTACCCTGAGAGTACAGCACCATTCAAACCCTGAATGAAGTGTTTGTGTTTAGAGCATGTCCTAAGGCAGCATGACAACCCACATCCCTGGGGGAACATCTCGATGAACCCCTTCCTCTGCTTGAACCTCAGCCCGGCCCTGCACACAGTTAATCCCCTCTCCTGGGAATCAATTTGTACCTAACAGAGTTCACTTTTGGCCAGAAATCCCTCTCCCCACAGAATTGCTGGTACTGTCACCAGTGGGAAAAGAGGACTGCAAGCGCAGGGGGCAGCAGGGTGGATTTACACCCCCTGCAGCTGAATGTGCCACCAAGCCCTGATCTACCTTCTGCACCAGTGTGAAAGGGGAGTTTAGCTCTAGTGCTGAGCTTCACCGCGGCGGGGGGGCTTGTTTCTCCCCGTGCTCATCTGCTTAACCCGAGAGCCCTGTCCTGGGGCTGTACTGCAGGGGTGGGCTGGAGCATCCCCCAAGGTTGTGCCTCTATGGAGAACAGACTGAAAAAGTGGTGGTGGTGGGGAGGAATTAATGCCAGTAATTAATTAAAATTAATGCACAAATTATTGGCTAAAGACTTTTTAAGAGAAGTGTGGTTTACCTCTTCTTCCTCTCAATTTTCTGCTTTTTCTGTGGCAGGACAGGAGAAAATGTGCAGTTTTTTGTCATCATCCCCTTCCTTTAGAAACCTGTTTTCTGCACCTTTTAAATTTTTCTCTCATTACTTCTTTCCTTTGCTTAGCATGCTAAGATTGGGAAAGGATACATGGAGAGACAAAAAGGATATAAAAGAGGGAATACTAGATGGAAGACAAAAGAACATTTTGTATGAAAATGTTTGCAAACTGTCAGACACACATAATTATTTCCTTTCAAAACCTGTAGACTGAAAGTGACGTCAAAATTAGCCAATTTTTTCATTTTGAATTTTTGTACCAATTTTGTTACCAATGTTTCCAGAGACACGTTGGTGTAATAATGACTTCTCAGATGATAAAATCCTGCAAGAGGCGGCCCTAGCCTGAAGCAGAACACTTCCAGTAGCACAGCCCAGCAAGGCAGGTAACGTCTTCATGGGGCCTGAGTTCTTGTGGTCCTTGCTGTCACTTTTAATAAATATGTTTCAGATCAAGTCTTACAGGGTGTGAAATACAGAAACAAGAAAGGAGGAGAAATCATCAGAATATAATCAATACATGTGAAATATTGTATTGCAACAAGCAGAGAAGGGATAAAATGAAGGCAGTTATATTTTTTTAATAAACTGGTATTAGGGTATGTGACAACAATATGAGTTACATTATCATGCAGAGTTAAACCATGAATCCCAAATATATATTTCTTCTCCTTCCATCGAGGTGTGCTCAAAGAGTCTCTGACACGTGAAGCTAAGTTTAAAAGGGCCAGAGCTTCAAGCAGCATAAATAGAATTGTCTCCTTGCAATTAAAATCCTTTCTGGATTTTCCATAAGTCCCAAACACGGGTCTGGATCATGTATATGTTTTTAAGTGTGGTCAATCTTATTAATCCTGTTCTCACTCAATACCAAACTGAAAGTTGAACATAAATGTGTGGAACTAACTTGGCCATGTGGAAGTGGGGAACTTGCTCTTGGCATGGCTTCTTTTGTCACTTTATGTGATGGGTTAGAAGGTTCAGGAATAATTGAGATCCCAGATAATCAGCAGGTGGGGTTCTCCTGCCTGTCCTAGGAAGGCCATCACCTCACTCTGACATAGGACAAGTCTTTGAGAGCAGAGCGTGCCTCTGCCTGGATTCTCCTCATCTGGAAGCAGTACTGAATAAAACCAGGATTGTCATAGCTGTATTTGCCTTGGGATAACTCACCTGCACAAGCTACTACAACGTAAACATAAGAAAAGCAAATGTTAGCACTGAAGACAAAAATATGAGCTGTTGTCATTACGATCTTACAGAGGTACATCCTGCAATAGCCTAAACCCACCTTTGATCTCATAATATGTAAGGTTCAAGCTTGCACCAGCCCATCCAGCTGTGAAAACACTCCCTCTGTCCACAGGGGTATCATAGCTGTCTCTATGTAACACGGGAACAATATAGCCAGGAGGGGAAAGCCTCACAGCTTTCTGGCATGAGGTCTTGGACACTCTGAAATCCCTTCCAGTACCAGAAATAAACCCGCAGCTGCTAGGTGTGATAACTAATGCTGCTGAACAAAAAATAAGGGACTGCAGAGTAGCACCAGGGAGCTACAAAACATATTGTTTGCTACCGAGGAAAAGAAATAATCATGACAGTCACAGGCTGCCAGAGCTGAGCAAATGAAAGCCTATCCGAGAGCAATCACAAGGAACGGCCTGCTATCAGACACCAAAGAGAGCAAAAATAAAACAGCCCCGTAACATTTTCTCAACATAAGAGATGGAGGCGTAAGCTGCCCCACTCTATGCACCATATCAGACTTCAAACCAAAATTAACTTAAATTGATAAATTTTCTATAAAAATCTGGTGTCACTGAGTTTCGCCATTTGTGCCAAGTGCCCATATTGTTTTCTTAAGCCCACCAACAGGCTCTCTTGTTATTTCTAAGGTATGCCAGCATCCTATCCAGCTTTGATTTTTCACCTCTAAGGGAACACAGGGCACAAAGTGCCATGCTGGGGGTTAATGGTCATGCTGTGGAGGAAACCAAGGCAGCACTTCACATCGGTTTGTGCCCCAAGGGGAATGCCATCCTGGACACTTGCAATCTGGGTTCTCCAGGCTCTCCTAAGATCCACTCTTGGTTATCACTGCCCTGCCCTTGTCAGCCCTTGCTCTTGGCTGGGGATTGCCTTCCCTTGGCCCAGCATGTGCTGCTGGGACTGCCCGTGGGACCTCCAGCACTGCCAAGCTCTGGTGTTTGAAATATTTCCCAGCTGTGGCCCCAACAACCCCATTTATCCTCACATAGCCAGCCACCTGGCCGTACCAAGCCTGAGACCTCAGGTTTGAGTCCTGAGGATTACACAGGGAGGTGAATGCATCTCCTCAGCACATGAGAAGAGCCCAACACACCAGCTGGGTTACTTTCAGGTTCCTCCTGGGCTGCGTCCACCCACAACTCCAACAAAGAACAGGCAACTTCGCCTTACAGCAGTCAGGGCAAAAGCCCTGTGAATCTGGCAAGACACAAAGCTCAGCAGAGCTGCCTAGCCAGCCACAGCTGCACACAGAAATGGTGCAGGTTTGGAGGAAGAGAAGGGAGGGTAACAGCATTATGTGAAAACTGGGAAAGGAAATGAACTAAATGGCTCAACCCATCACAACCAACATATAGTTTCTTTTTCAAGATGTGCAGAGCTGAAGGCAGCCTGTCTTTTGCATTTGGGCTGAGACAAGGGCATGAGGAGCAGTGCCCAAACGAGGAGGCTGGCAGGACCCCCTTGCTTTCCCAGCCTGTGGAGTGGAAGAGCTTGGCATTGGATGGTTGCCACTGCGGGTCACTGTGCAAGGGCCTTTCTCACCAATTCTTCCAGTAAAGGTAAAACCCAACTCATTGCTCAAGTCCTTTTCCAAACGTCCCTTATTCTGAAGGGATGCAGTGAAGTGGCCTGGCATGACTGACTATGGCTGGGGAAGCCCTTTCATTCCTGAAGCCCAGGTTTTACATGGTGTTAATTCAGATCAGGTGACACATTATGAAGAGACTCAACCTCAGTAAAAGCTGCCCCAGAGTCATTCATTTCTGTGTAGTTTTATTTACCAAACATTTGAAGTAATTGCGTATTTGCGCTATTCAGACTGAAAATATACACTGAAAAGGTTTAAAAAAAGGTATCAGAGCTCATACGGGAAAAGTCTGAGCCTCTATCACTATTAACACAAAGATAAAATATTCTTTCTGATGGTGAAGAACATTCACTTTTAGTAACAGAGCAATCCACAACAAAACCCATTCTTGTGTTTGCAAACATCTGAACAACTCTTCTTAAGCAAAAAGTGCTGACAGTGCACACAGTCCCACTCCTTCCTGTGCACTCCCACACGTGTCTTGTGATCCGGACAAACAATTTTATGCCACTGTTCAGTCATTTGATTTCAAAAAGAATCAAACAGTATTGGCAGACTTATTTGTTCCATAAATTTAAGTCAATTTTCCTTTAATTCTAATGCTCTTAACTCTTCCTCGGGGGAAGATCAGTGCTTGCATAGCACTGAAGTCAGATGCACGTTGTGCATAACAAATTCCAGGACACAATGTCTAGCCTGCAGGTACCGGAATGAGCATGCTCTCAGAATACAATAAATAACTGGAAACTAAGAATAATACCACTTAATATGCATAGAATATGCATAGAAAAATATGACCAGCCATAAACTAACTATCCTCTAACTACTCCATAATGATACATACAGTAAGTTGTTAAAATGGCCTTGGGGCAGCAGTGGGTGTTGAAGGCTGTTCCTGGGTGATGGGCCAGTGGGTGCCCTATGCTGGGGGTTGGGGCTGAGGGCTGCCCTCCTGGGGACCCTTCTCCTGGGCCATGTCACTTCCCAGAAAGGCTGCTCCTGCACCAGAAAAGTGCTCTCGGCCTCCCTGTGGGGGTCACGGGCTCTTGCTCAGGGTGCATCACCTACTACGTTGAAGGTCATGACCACAGATGTTAATGGGTACGGGCCCTAGGACTGACCCTGAGGGCTCAGGGAGCAGCCTGGCGTGGGGGGCTGAGCCCAGCATCAGCCATGCCATGTCCTCGCCCCCCACAGTGTGCTTTTGGAAAGCCCCAAATCCAAAATCAATTTTGTTTTCTTTGCATAGATCAGGCACGTGGAGAAACCAGACTCTTTCAGTATTTGCTTTTGCTTAAAAGTATTTTTCTGGCCAATAAAAGTGACATTTATTTCATACAAAATATTGGCTTCACTACTACTTCAATCAATGACAGCATCTTTTCAGAGGAATTTACCTAATCACAGCTCTTATCTAAATCAACAATGCAGTTGGATAATTACAGTGTAGCAGAGCTAGTGAAACAAGAGCATCTAAAACCAGGACTACCAAAATCAGAAAACTGAGATAGTTTCACAATACCTCCTATTTACTAGTCAAAAAACAAGTGAGAAAACTACAGTTGTTCTGGGCTCCGGAAACAGCCATCAGGCACAGTCTGAAGAAGAAATTGTTGTTGACTCTACAAAATTCAGCAACTCAGAAACACACACACATTTGCGAAGTAAAATCCATTAGCTGGTGTTATCTCAGCAATGAGTTTCCATAAATACACCAAAAAGTGGAATTTTTCTGCCTCAAGAGGCTGATTGATATACGGGTATGAGCAGGTATTTCCTATTTCATTGTCTTTACCATTGCACTGACACTCAGAAGTCCCACCACAGATGGGAGAAAGAAAATCCATAACAAAAGTCTGTGCTTTGGAAGAACTAATAAAAGTGGCAGATTGTTTAGGAGAGGTGAATGAGTTGCTTGGTGAGAGACACCATCACTCAACATTATACGTGGGGTCTCTCTCAAGACTGGAGACAGAAAAAACCATAATGTCTCCAACAAAAAGGCACAGGCTCTTGTTCCAGGACTATGACTGCAACTCAGTAGGGCTTTGGATCACACCTGGTTAAACCTACTGAACATCTCTGGCAGTGATGCAGCTGCTCCTTGCCATTTGTTTATCCCACTACCGCATGCAGGTTTTGGTTGTTTCCTTCCATTTACAGTTCATTACCACTGGAATGTCTATCTGCACTGCTCAATATTTAATGCTCCCAAAGTAGTTATTTGTGGTGAGCTCGGTTTATTGGACTGAGGGCTTCCAAATGCCAATTTGTGCTATTCCTCTGCAATACCCTTTCATGTGCAGGGCCGTAAGCCGGTCTGAGACCTTCCTTTGCCTCTATGCTAATAATTATTCATCTAAACATGTAATTGGAGAGCCTGGTGTGCCACTGATCCATGGTTTCTTCTAGGCAATAAAGTGTGATGATATTCCCCATCCTTTTTGTACTTCAGTTAGCATCAAAAATACCATCATAAAGCTAACCTTGTAAAGGATACAGAAAAGTAATGAAACTATTATTGCCTGCTGCCTTGTAGCCTCTGAGCAGTTCAGGATGAACCAGGGAGGGGAAAACAAAAAAACCAACAGCCTACTTTGCCGTAAATCTACGTTAAAATAAGACTTTTTTGTGGCTTAAATTTTTGACAATATTTATGTGAAAAGAAGCAGCCAGAACTTCCTTGACATGCAGATCATGTAACATAGGCTGAGTACAGGTGCTAACTCGTACACGGGACACATTTTTCTTTGCCGTTATGTAAAAGCAGTGCCAGCGTAAAGCATTCGGCAAGATGCGTATTAGCAAGCCTGTGACTCCTTGGCTTAATGGTTCCCACTGACTGAACCACAAAGGTCTCCGCTGGTTTCTGCACAAGGTACCATGTCCCTGCAGAAGTTCCTGTTGCTGAAAACACAGGGGAACTCTCCCACATGAAGCAGAAATTATCTTGGATGTTTACACAGTTCCAAATTTTTGGTTCAAGATTATGTGAACACTGTCAGTATCAGAGTTAACAGCTGATAACTCTTCCTCATGCATAGCAGCTGGAACAAAGAAGGATTAATAAAACATTTGGTTCAGCCCTGTCCAGCCACACTGGTGCAAATTCAGAAGAATGGCAGGGTGGCAGATAAATAAAATTTGCAAATTATGCTAGATTGGGAAGAACTGGAAGAACACCAAAGTTAAGGAGATAACAGACAAGGAATCCTAAGGTCTTGTAAGGGCCAGGATGCACTTGCCAATAGATACGATCATTACCTACAAGCATTTGAAGCATTTATCCATCAAAAATAAAATCCCAGCTCCCTGAAGTCAACAGAAACATTCCTACTAATGAAGGTGAAGCCACAATTTAATCCTGAACATGAAGTTTAATTTCCCATTAGGCAAAGAGGACTAACAAGGTAAAGGAGAAGAGAATTCACTTAGGAATTATGAGATTGTATCAGGCAAAACTTCCTGTTAGTGACATATATGAGAGAGCGTTATGCTCTGCCAGAGGGATTACTCAAATCTTAAAAATGGACTGGACTAAGCAGTGGAAAACATACTGTCCTGGTAAATCGTTCCATAGCAACAGATTGCCTTAGGAGCTTGAATTACTCATTTATATTTCTGAACTTGTTTAACAAATATAAAAGAAAAAAATATCTAGGATTTGCTCCTACGTTTATATACAGGCTCCAATATAAGTGGTATAATTCTCATAGATTATTTCAGTTGGTGTACATAGCACTCAGCACACTGAAAAGCAAGCACATAAATTTGTACATTGAGTCATAACAAATTTTTACTTTGGCCTTCAAATTTCAAATTCTGACTTGTCCAGGTTTTAAACCAATGCTGCCGCTAAGCCAAGCGGACTTTGATGCTTCAATTCACTGTCCCCAGCTCCAGCCAGCTGAAATGGCCATTGCTGTGTACAGAAAAATGTTGCACACTACATGTTGAGAATATAGGGATCAGATGAAAAAAACTAGGGACAGATTAGTGTTGCTGGAATAAAATCTTTCACAACAGTGTTCTGGAATAGTCAGGATGGCTGGAAAAAGCCTGCACAGGGGGGGAAAAAAAAATCTGCTCTGAGATGGAGGCCAGCTACCAGCATTTAGATGAAAACAATACAAATAGGAAAACAAAAAACAAATGAAAAAGAAAAAAGTGAAAAATATTTGGGCAGCATGTCTGTCTCCATTCCACAGAGGATGCTTTGTGATGTCTCCTGCCTGTGCGTGCGTTACTCCCAGACATACCTGTGCACATTAAGGTCTAGGGCCTGGGGGTGTTGGCCACATGGAGAGTTGGGGTGTGTGGCTTATGGGATGGAGGAGGCTCATTGCTCTGTTGAACACATCATGTTGTCCTACTCTCTCCACTAGATACATCAGGACACCCCCCCCCCAAGTAAAGGACAATGACATGAACAATCTGATTGTTCTTTGGGAAGTTATATTTTCTCAAGAGAGACAGATGGATCTCATTACATATCGTTTTCCACATTTCAAGTACTTGTGGCCAAAATGTCCATTAATTAAATTAGGAGAAACAAAAGTGCCATCTTGCAAGTGTTCATTATAGTCCTCAGCCTCCTGAGGTCCACAAAATCCCTCGTTTGCAGAGTCTGACTAGAATTATATTTTCTAGTACTTCTTGCTTGATGCAGAACTGCATGTTGTAAAAAAGGAATATATTTTTAACCTAAGAAAAAAACTCCCTGCTCAGAAAAGAAAGGAATTCCATGTCTTGTTAAGTGGTATTTTTCCACCGACAGCACTGGGCATTTGAGCAGCTCTTTAATTCCTCTGCTATAGTAATTCTGAAAGAATAGAGGTAGAATTGCTTTTCCCCACAGGCCGACTGTGGATTGGTTAACTTCTGCTGCTTGGATCCAGGATCACAGAACTAAGAGAAGGCACTGAAGCAATTTTAAAACCTCATACCTGCAAACCTCTAAATCTAGTTATGTCTATTATTACAAGTGAGCTGATATAATATTCTCTCCTTATTACATTAGATATTCATAAATAAGAGCTTGAAAAGGTTCCTTTATAAAATCAGTGACAAACTGATTACTAATGCATTTAGTATTAAACACACTTAGAAAATCTCTCTTTGAATCTTCAAACTTTTACAATGTCTTGAGTGTGGATCACATCCATGAAGCAGTTCCTTCAGCCCGAGGACTTACATGTACCTGAAAACTTGAAGAAAGCACTTTGAAAATTTTTCATGATGTCTCAACTCTTGTTTAGCTGAAATCCAGAACTACTGATGATTTTAGTGATTAACCCACCTCAGCAGGCTCAGGATGCTATACACCCCAAAATCCCCCTTCCTTCCTATATGGCATGGGGACAGAAAATGCAAACTCAGTTTCTGGAGATAAGTGGGTTTGAACACAACAGGTTACGAGCAGTGTAACCCAGCAAATCAGAGCTGCACGAGGAATAGTTTTCATGTTGCCACATTGCTGAAGTATAGCAGACTTTGACTTCTGTCAAGTTTTCTTCCCACTACATGCTGAGGAGAAAGCTCTCTATTTCTCTGCTTGCATAAAGGTACTCATTGTAGTGGAACTGAAAGTCAAATCTAAACAATTACAGTAAAAAGTGAAGCAAATCACAGGGCCACACAGTTCATGAGATCTGGAAAGGCACCAAGCTATGGTAAAGAAATGCAGTATATTGCTCTTGTTATTAGCAAACAGCACAAAGTTAATATTGCAAAATACTCTAATTGTAACTTCCTGTTTTCACCCCCTAAAACTGCCTTCAGATGACCAATATCACATAACATGTTTAAGTTTAAGGAATGTTTTACCATTTCTATTTAAACTTGCATTTCAGCAAGCTATACCTCTAAACAGTACTATTTTCCAAACTAAGTGCTTGCCAACCCATGCTAAGATAGCAAGCGGCTGTGACAATGAACACTTGGATGTGTTAAACATTAAAAATAGATGGTTTCTGCAGCTGGTCTTAACTGTAAAGCACTTGCACCATATCAGAAAAAAGGCAGAGGGACTTGCCCACCCCACAACCCTCAATGAAAGCAAGTTGCTGAATGCTGTCTCTGGGGTGGGTTGACACTGGCTGGACGCCAGGTGCCCACCACAGCCCCTCCATCACTCCCCTCCTCAGCTGGACACGGGAGAGAAAATACAATGAAAAGCTCAAAGGTGGAGATAAGGGCAGGGAGAGATCACTCAGCAATTACTGTCACAGGCAAAATAGACTCCACCTGGGGAAAAATTAATTCATTTATTGCCAATCAAATCTGAGTAAGGTAATGAGAAATAAAGCCAAATCTTAAAACACCTTCCCCCCACACCTCCCTTCTTAAGTTTAACTTCACTCCCCGTTTTCTGAGCTGTACAGGGAGACAGGGAAGGGGGGTCATGGTCAGTTCATCACCCCTTGTCCCTGCTGCTCCTTCCTCCTCAGGGGCAGGACTCCTCACACTCCTCCCCTGCTCCAGCGTGGGTCCCTTCCCTGGGGTCACAGCTCCTGCCAGGACCCTGCTCCAGCCTGGGCTCCCCACGGGCTCACAGCCCCTTGGGGCACATCCCCCTGCTCCGGCGTGGGGTCCCCCCTGGGCTGCAGGTGGGTCTCTGCTCCCCCGTGGGCCTCCATGGGTGCAGGGCACAGCTGCTCACCGTGGTCTTCATCACGGGCTGCAGGGGAATCTCTGCTCTGCGCCTGGAGCCCCTCCTGCCCCTCCTCCTGCCCTGCCCTTGGTGCCTGCAGGGTTTTCTCTCACATATTCTCACTCCTCTCTCCGGCTGCAGTTGCACATTTTTTTCCCCATTCTTAAATATTATCCCAGAGGTGCTGCCACCAGGGCTGATGGGCTCGGCCTTGGCCAGCGGCGGCTCCATCTGGGAGCTGCTGGCGTTGGCTCTGTTGGACAGGGGGGCAGCTTCTGGCACCTTCTCACAGAAGCCACCCCTGTAGCCCCCCGGCTACCAAAACCCAATACACCACTTAGAGAGAAAAGCTGTAACTACATGAAGTATATGAAAGGAATTTTCCAAAACTAGTGGAAAATGGCAGAGACAGCAAAGATGATTCTTCCTTTGGCCCATGCTGATGGCGCAAGCAGGTCACTGAAAATCCAAATGTCACAAGAAGCTACAAACTGCCCCAGCACAGTGCAAAAAAAAAAATAAATTAAGTGTATCCAAGTAACACCAAGCTAAAATGATGAGGCTGCATATTCCCAGCATTCCTACAGTAGTTTAAATTGTAAGCAAGCTACCTGGAAAAGAGGCAGAGATTTCACTCAGTGCTTACAACACAGAAGTTAGTGATGACACCTGAAATAAGTGAGTTACTTTAATTTGGTGGCATGAAAACTGGCACAAATGAGTCACAGGACGGATGCACAAGGGAAACCAAAACACGTGCCCACAACAGACAATGCACTGTCACATCCTTGCAAGAGTTGCTAAAAGATTATCAGGATGTTTTTGCATAAAGAAGATAGCTTCCACATATGTTTCAGCTGGGATGAAATGATTCAGATGGTTAAACAGCTGCTGCTGAAAATAACAATTACATGCAAAGAAGTAAGTAATGGGAGTAATAAAGCCAATGGAATAATCAGAAATCTTTCCCAAAGTGCTGTGGCCCATGTTGTTAGCATATCAGATATTGAGGGGTCAGGCAGCCTCACCTTTGCAAAGATCAAGCAATTCTGTGCCCTAAAAAAGAGCTCCTTCCCCAAAGTCCAAGGACTGTGGTGTAATTTGGCCCAACCCAGGATATTGTCAGGAGTTCATGCCAAAGAGTTATTGGAGAAAAAAAAAAAAAAAAGTTATATTATCAGATTTGGACATTGCTCAGTAGCTACAGATGGTTGAGTGTTGTTTAGAGATCAGATTGCCAGCATAAGACTGTCAGTTGTCACAAAGATATGGTAATAGGTCTCACAGGGATCAGCATCATGATTTATCATGTTCTTGTATAAAAACATCAGAAATAAAGGAGCAGAAGCTACAGAAGGTCATGATCATAGTACCAGTTCTCCCACAGAAGAGCTGGGGAGCTAACCAGACACTGAAGAAAGGTAAAATTGCAATCAAATGCAAAGCCATTCTGGCTCACTTCGACAGGTTATATTTTAGCCCCCTCAAATTTAAAAGCTGCACAACAGCTGTCTGTACCTAACGATACTAAATCAGTTAAGGACCACTGGAGTTTGTCAATTATCTGACAACTTCTCTCCAGAGTCTTTTAGGTGTGTGATCACTGAAGAAACCCCTAGACAAAGGACACAATTAGATTAAAGCAACCCCTAGTAATAGCAATGAAGTGGCAGCAACACTATTTCTTCAGATTCTAAAGGAGACTCCAGTGAGAGGGGACATCTCTCACATAGAAGACCAGCTTATGCATCTACATCTACATCACTGCTGTCAAAAGAGCCAGTCAATATGGCAAAGAGGTATCTGCAAGAAATTTGTATACTCGAGGTCTGACTAGTATGCCCAAAGGTATGAGGAAGGGAAAAGCTATTGTGAATCACCACAGGGATTTTATAAAAGCCATCTCCCACCAAATGCCTTTGAAGCATCTTGAGCTGTTGATGCTACATGTAAGAGCAATGCCACTTCCTTACCAGTGCCTACACAGAGCACAGAAATAAGACAGCTGTGCAGGCATAAGATAAGCTTTATATGATGCCTTTAAATAAGCCACTGATATGCCATTTGTATAGCAAGAGCCAGAATGAATATTTTGTAATGCAGATTTTCATGACTTCATGTCCAGGATGGCAGGCCACTAGGTCAAAATTCCTGTTTGTATTTCAAGAATATTTGAGTTTAGTTTGAAAGAAATTGAGCAAACAAGACAGAAGTCAGATAAGAGATCTGCAAAGGACACACCGCTGCTAACTCTTGACACACTAGAGCATTTCTAGAACTAAAGAATTTATCTTGATAAGCAAACTGTGATTTGAGATACTGGAGACAAAGCCAAGTGAGAGAAATGCAGGCCAACTGTGTTACCAGCAAGCCTTTATGCAAAGCAGAAATGGTCTTTTCCACTGAAAACTGTCCAAGTGGTTTCATTCCTCTACTTTTCTCAGATGCCTGGGAACCAGGAGCTGGAGTGTCCATAACTACTACAGTGCTCACTCATGGTGAGCAAAGCAATGATGCAGTTGCCAAGCAGTGCAGTTCTACAAGACAAACGGACAGACAGCTTTTTGGTAGTATTTGCTAGGAAGTAGGAGCTAAGTCTCACCCCTAAGGCACTGCCAATCACAAGGCCACAACAAAACTAGACTGGCAGTTTTAATTACCTTATTTTAGAAAGCTGTAAGCTGGTCTCACCTAGGAATAAAACCAATATTGCTGATTGTTTGATAGAAAGGAACAAATATACCTTATTGTCTGTAGGACCATTACTAAATTGGCACTGGAGGCCTGCTTATCAGGGAAGAGTAGCAAAGAGGTCTGTGTTGCACACTGTGGACAAGCAAATCTCTACAAAATCTTCCTTTTCAGTTATGTACACAGGCAGAAATAGAAATATTATAACCTGTGAAATATTTATTCAGTTTAATCTGATCACTTATTGCAATCCATGAAATATACATTCAGTTGAAGCTAACCACTAGAAAGCAATGAGGAGAAAATGAAGAATAAAGAAGGATCAAATATACCCAAGAACTACAGAGCTGAGTTCCTGCCATGCCTGTGACATAGGCGACTCCCCCCAACTGTCACTATAGATCAAACATACAGATGCAGTTCCCATTTCAGCCTTCCATCACACAGGGAAACAGTGCCCAGAAATGAAGACAGAGAAAATTCTTTCTGACTCATAACACTGCCTGGAGTGCTGGAGCAGGGTACTGGACATGTCCGTAACCTTCCCAGCTCTGCTACTGATGTGTTGGAGACTGGAAAGTTGCCCGTTTCTAACCCAAAGAGTTAAATTTGTTTCAAGCATGAAATGCTCTGAAATCTGCTGATGAAGACTCTGTAAGAGTCACATGTTACAATGCTGTAAGGTGACAATGTACAACGACAGTACAAAAACCCCATTGTTGAATGCTCTGTTCATACCTTTTGAATATCCACAAAAATGGGAGATTTAAAGTCTATAAACTTCTGATGTATGCAATTTGCAAGTTTGGATTTTTTTAAAACAATACAGTTAATTTTTTCCGAGTCCAGCTAAGCCTTGCCTACACTGTAAGCTCTATGCATTTTTGTTTCCCAGCTTGTGGCTGGGCAAGACAGAAGAGGAGGTCAGAAACTAATGCTTCATGTTTTAACAATGACACTAGCTTGGCTCCATTGCTCACATCCATTATTTTCTCCTCCTCCTTTTAGTTATTTCTCTAGCATGGAAACACCTCTTCATCTTTGCTGAATGCTCACATTGTTTGTGGCTCAGAGGCCAGTTTTCTCTCCGGAGCACAGATCAGTGCTGTGCAGACAGGTATTTCTTAGGGAATGTTACAAAAAGTGGACACATCCATCTCCCTCAGGTGAGGTAGTAATGATCAGCAGCACCAACAGCCTGAGAAAACAATTAATAGCCTTCGCTGGGTTCTATGAACCCACCTCCTTCTTAGCCAAGTCCCTCCTTTCGCCTAGAAACTTGTTCCAGTTGCAATAAATGCAAAGCCATTCATTGCTTCAGAAATCTGACTGTTTACATTTTAAATCTAGGAACACAGAGAAGAAAAAAGCATACTAGAGGAACTGGATGTGTAAGCGGTCAGAGACTCGTGTCACAGCTGCACAACCGATGCGACAGCTGGCACAAGCAGTCCACCCCAAAAATCCTCTAATAGAGCTCTTCTTATAAGGGCTGTTAGAAAACAAAAGTTGAGTCCAAAAATATTCTAGATACTTTCTCACGGCTTTTTGTTTGTTTGTTCATTTCTTAAATTTGACATTTCCAAAGAAAATGTGAGTTCACATGTAAAAGTTAATCACAATAGTCTTCTGAAATGTAGAAAGAACAAATAGTAAACAAGCAACTGACAAACCAACCTGATGCAGTTTTTCTTCTGCAAGTTTAACAAAATATTTTCAAATGCTGTAAATTAACACTTATCTGTATTGTCTTTCCCAACAGGATCTCAACAGGCTTTCACAAACAGTAAACAATAGGATGTCTCAGCATCTTAATGAAATTCATAAGGAACTAATAAAAATCTTTGCACATTCAGTAGAGCTAAACACAGCCATTTCTTGGATGAAATACTGCATCTTTTCAGCACATCATAGTACAGTCCATCTAGTGAAAAGGCAGAATACCATGTCCTACTGAAATTTAAAAGGGAAGGCATATGGGAATATTACATTCCCCCTTGCTATTATTATGTGTTTAGATAGCTAATGTTAACATTCTTGTTAGTAATGACTACAAAATCTCAGTTCTAGTTTCACTCTGGAAGACTAACCCCCAGCACCAGGATGAAAATATCCTTCAGGAGAGATTCTGGTAGAATCTGTGTCACTGTGAACACATCCTGGGAGCACAGACACTGTCCCAGGACCTCACTTGTCTGTCCCAGCCTGCTTCTGCATATTCTAGACGTGAGATCACACACACCTCCCAGATCCTCTGTCAGGAAACACAGGTCTAATTAGGCTAGCATATCTTTACTCCAACCCTCCTGTGATTGCTTTCATCACATGGTTTGACTTCTCCCCACTGCAAAAGTCAGACTTACCATCATTTGATCATCATTAATAGGTCAAAGAGGAGTAGATAGAATGTACTAACCAGGCTGGGAAAAACCTGGGTCAGTTGTCCTTAGGGACTGCAGCTAAACTTTCCAACTATAAGCACATAAAAGTGGAAGCTCCTTAGACAGATACAATTTATTGATCACCTTTCCATCCTCAGGAGAAAATGGGAAACTTAGACCTCCAAGCATGGTGCAAAATGGCAATAAATCACCATGCCTCACTGCCCACAGCATGGGGGCTTTCTTTGCTCCAGTCACGTTTGAAGATAAGGGATATGAGGGAGGTAAACTTGCATGCACACACAAACATTGCTGACACTGGAAAAGGAAGCTTCCCAACTGCACCTAGAAGTGCAGAGGCATCACAAAAGCTTCATCCACATACCCTCTTCTGGAACACATCTCCTCTTGGGAAATATCTAAGTATATGGCTCAGAGCACAGTGCACAGGGAATGTAGATAAACACTCATCTTGTTAAAAAAAAAAAAAAAAAAAAAAGGGATTGTGTTTCTTGCCCTCTTCCTGACACTACGAGATGATTGTTTACAGGTTAGAGGAAGCATGGCTCCAAGGAGATACCGAAGCAGCCATGCTGTGAGGCACAGATACGTTTCACAGGCTCACTCTGTTTAGTCATCTGTTATTTTTATATTGAGTTAGAATGAAGCCTGTCCTAAAAATCATTGATGTGCAGTTGCTGTTGCAAATGTGGTGGTACACTGACAGCATGCTTCAAAATGTCCCTGAAAAGGAGCAGGATGTAGGAGGAAAGAGGAAGTTCGAAGGATTTAAAAGGCACAGGAAAGTGCCTGGTGGTTCAAGAAAGTACTGAGAGCCTTCATATGTGCTGCAGTATAATTTCCTTCACTGTAATGAGGAAGAAACTTGCAGCACGTGCTCTGCTGTGTCCTTCTGAGATCTCAGGATGCAGTTGTGGCCAATATTAAAACTTGCATTGACTTCAGCAGGATGAATATTTTACCCCAAGCCAATTGACAAGACAGATGCTCTTTGAGCAAAGTGGAGCTGAGGCCAACAGAAAATGACATGTCCCCAGCATCAAGCAGCTAGAAGGGATCTCCAACCACCTCAGAAGAACTGAGGAATAACCATTTCCCTTTTACATCAGTGCACATGTTAGATGTGTCTTAATTTGAAATGATGGCAAGAAGAAAACTCTCAGGGAAAAATAAATTCCACAGGGCAACAAGACACATAAACAGTACTTTTCCAATTGAAATCTTATGAATGTTTTCTTCTTTCTGGTTTCAGAACCCTATTATTCTGCCAAACTTCAAGAAATCATTTTGTGCACTGATAAAAACTTGGTTTGCTTTTCTCTTGTGTATATATTCCTATTTAATTTAGCTCAGTGTTAACTTAGGATGAGAAAACACAAACTATTTCCGTCATGAATATATAGAATATGGAAAGTAATCATAACACCCTTTCTAAAAAAAAGAAACCTGAATAAGAAATACATGGACAGAATAACATTGGATAAAATTGGTAAAAATGAAAACTGGGAAGGTATTTGCTCCCCTAAAAATAGAAACTATCTTGATCAAGACCCAGAAATATTCTCAGTTTTATTCTTTTTGACTGGTTTTAATATCAGGAATGATATTAAAATGCACCCTCCAAATGGCACCCAGTATTTAACACTGCACTGCTTGTTACATTTGTACATTTTGCTCACACAAACCACCCAGAAGCAACTGAGAAAATAACATACGGCAATACAGGCAGAAGTACTATCTTACTGTTTTGCCCATCATCAGGCCTAGCATAAAGGACACAGCCAGCATAAAGATGAACCAATAACCAGATTGGAATTGACACAAAAGGGTCAGTCCATGGGTGATTGCTGGGGGTGCAAACCAGTCACTCAGGTTATACATAATCGACATCAATCCCACTGACCCCAACAACGACACCGCACGACCAGCAATGGGTGCAAGAAACAGTGAAATAGAGTCTCCCGAGAAGGGATGGGAGACAGCCAGGGCAACAAGCCAAACACATCAGCCCAAGGAACCCACACACTGAATCTCTGCACAGCCCGCGTTTACAAAAGCCAGAGCTGAGCGGAGCCCAGTCCCAGGGAGGCGGGAGGTCCTTCCCCAACAGGGAACTCTGCCCAGGGCACCCACCTCACACACAGACACTGCCCCTCCTGCCAGGGGTCCCGGCTGTTCTCCCTGCTGGGACCCCTGACCTTGGGTTACTCACTGCGGGACCCCTGGGGCTCCTTTACCCAACGGCTCTGTCTGCCAGGCCGCCCACCCTGGGGGGAAGCCTAAAGGGAAACTCCCCCACCTTGGGAAGGGCTGGGGGGATCACCCAGATGTCAGCATCAATGTGGGGCTTGGGGTTAAACCCCAGCATTTCACTTACCCAATTGAGATATGAGCTATCAGAGAAAGAAAACTTGTCTTTACTAAGAGCCAATAAAAATGGCAGGTCCTGCAAAATAATTTGCCTACTGAAGTCTTCATCTTGTTGTAATCATTGTTATTCTCCTTTCTATTCCTTGCTTGATTTGGACTTTCATGTCTCATGAGTTGATGCCTAATCAGAGATATAATAATCCCAGGTATATCATGAAATGCATATTAGATTATTTGGATTATAATAAATAATGTTCAGGAGAGTTCTTGGGAGAGATTTTTGAAGACAACACTTCTGAAATCTGTGCAGCATCTAGCCTGATCAGGCCAAAATCACCCAAGTATCTTCTCCCTGGTGT
Source organism: Athene cunicularia (assembly GCF_003259725.1). NCBI lineage: Eukaryota > Metazoa > Chordata > Aves > Strigiformes > Strigidae > Athene > Athene cunicularia. Next base: position 27,722,121 of record NW_020799092.1, read on the forward strand.
TGGATGGGGCTACCTGGGTGATACTACCACATGAGAACAAAAACACCCGCACTGGTCTTGTAACACTCTTTCCCTTGTTAATATGAGATGGAGGCAACTCCTGTGGGGCTTCCGCTCCTCTAGTGCCTGTTCCTGCCAGCCTGCGCCCACGGCACACAGGGGCAAGCAAGAGCGGCACGGATTCCTGCACCGTGAAGGCTGCAGCAGAAGAGGAGCCCTGGAGGTGACCTGCCTGCAAGAACTTTATTCGGGCCATAGAGAAGCATGTTGGGACACTAATAAGGTATTTAATGCAGGTCCAAAGTGTAGCACGTACAGTCTGGGGAAGTGGAAGCTAACCTGTATATAGGTCTGGGCTGTCGCAAGACCAAAGGAATCTGGTTTTTAAGGCCCTGTGAAGTATTTGTTCTTATGATTGGTTAAAAAATGATGTGTTTTCTGTGAAAGTTAGGGTGAAAACTGGCCTTTTCTCATTAAAAAGGCCCCACAGTGCTTTACTCTTAAAAAATCTCGTGGAGATACTACCACTGCTATCTGCTGTAACTTCTGCTTTAGAACCTTTTCATGGTGATTACATTTCCCTAGTGAACAAAATTAAGTTCATCATTTTTACTTTTTCAGAGGTAAACTGAGTTATTTAATGCTAACATGAAACTTAAACATGAAGTATAAATGATGGTACATGATCCACAACAGTATAAAATAGGAAGCACGACCAATGTTATAGTGGACTTCTGTACTTGCTCTCATTCTTCATTCTTACTCACATCTCAGATGCTAGCCAGATACATTTGTACCTCTCTTCAAGACTTTTCCTTCACTGTCTGTTAATAAAACATAGCTGTCATGTAATTTGTTAAACTGTTTTTGTTTAAAAAAAATCTATCACTTGGATGTGATACAAGCTTATAAATTTGTTTTTCATATTTTCTGCCACAAACTTTTCATGTAAGACAAGATGTCTCATGAGACATTTTATAGGCACTGAGAGGTTAGTAGTTTTTATTAAAAAAAAAAATAAGTTTCACTCTAAGCCATCACTTATGTAATGACCTAGTCAACCATTTAATAATTTTTTCTCCTTGTTTAAATACAGCAAGCTGTTTGCTTTGTGATTCCCCATAGCCTTGGGAATATTTACCACTGTAAGTTTCCTATTCCTTTTATGCTCCTGAAAGGAACCTTCTGAAGTCTGGTCCAAAGAATCAGTTCACTAATCCCACTCTTGCTTGTAGGTTAGATAAACATTGCTAAGGAATTTAAGGGTAAAAAAGCTGTTTGTCTTCATCGAGACATTGTGAAATTTGCATGTTATCCTGTCTGGGGTCATTAAACAGCCCTGCTAATCTGTAATACTAAAATATATATTGGGACGACTTAAAAATTGGGTGATGTGAAAATGTTGAGGAAAGATTTAATGATGTATGTCTTGTTTCATGTACATTTAGAGAGAGAAAGAGGGAAGAATGTGAAAACAGACCTTCATAAAAATTCTTTTGCCATAGAAAATACAATTTTTTCTTGAGGATTTTTTCTTTTTTTCTCTGCTGTTCAACCATTCTGCTATAAACAGAAAACAAACCTCTGGGGAAATGGGATGGGATTGTGTGGGCTCTTTTAGGGAGGGGGCAAATATACTAATATTTTGATAGAAGTGTTACCACGTATTCCATATATCAATCTTTCTGTGGCATAGAACCAAGAAAACGGTATTTCTTCTGAGCTACGAAGATACTCCCAAGCAAGAATAATGCTGGCACGAGGTATCAGTTCATAAAGACAGACCATAATAACACATCGAATTTAACTGTTCACATCCAAATAGGAAAGCAAAATAACTTGTGGGAATTACAATATATTGCCACCTCAAAGAGTTGAAAGTATAAGAGGACTCAGAAAGGTCATGAGTGACAAAATACAGTGGAGTCAAACAGGTTTCTACTTAAGTTCATAGTTCTGAGATTTTCAAGATTCCTATTACCAAGTTTTCCTCTATAACTGTGCAAATTAGAAAATTTTGGTTTTAAAGGAAAGTTCATGTTGCCATATTATCTGAAACACTACAAAAAGCATCATACTCCTAAGATGTAAGGTTATTATCTAAACAGGGATAGGTCTTTCTATACATGTAGAATCTCTCATTAAGAACCTTATACACCACACACACCCTGACAAGAAAATAGCACTTTTATGTAATTGGGAAGTATTGCTCCCAAATTAATTTCCATGAATGAAAAATACATGCTTTGATAGTCATGACTCACAAAAAAATCCTCCAATACTAGCACCTGAAAATGGGGAAGGAATTGGAAGCAACTTAAGCCTTTCAAAAACAAGTTTATCTCGGCTACTGTCCAAAGGTGTCAGGAGTCAGACATAGCCCTCGGGTAGGTGGAAGACCAAGCAGGAGGAGAGGAGCCATTTAAGACTCGGGATGAATGGAGTTCATGGCAGAGGGGCAGCCAACACGTGTGGCAGTTCAGCGTGTGAGAACGGTCAGTGTGAGGTTAATGGTTGGACTAGATGACCTTCAAGGTGTTTTCCAACCCAGAGGATTCTGTGATTCTGTGTACTCGGGCTGGTGCAGGCTTCTAACGGGGCAGAGCCTCAGCTGCAATCCGGCACTCACAGTTCAGCTGAAGGCCGCTCGACGTGAGAGCAGCACTCTTCACCACCCTGCTCCTGCTTCTGAACTCAGCCACTGAAAAGTGCTGCTGAGATGCCCTGAGTGCTTTTTCCAGATGTAACTCGTAGCATTAATTCTTTCTGTGCACCCATCTGAGCCTAGGACTACCATTCACAAGAGCAAATGAAAGCGGTGCCCCTGTGAGCCATTGTTTGGTTTGTACATGATGGTGCATGAGGAATTGCTTTTGAAAATTAATCCTTTACAAAATTTTGTTTCCAAAACAGTTGAAAAGGCTGAACTAAAGGCTGGTGTTGAATTTTCATGGGTTTAAATTGATCGTGTTCTGGTTCACTGCGGAGATTGTCAAGATGAGTTTGCTTTCTATAACCCATTCTGGTTCTTGATCTTAACGCTTAGCGGGGAATTTGGAGTGACTGTGGAAACCTGAGAACCTCAATTAGGAACAGAGTAACATCAACTGAGCATTTTCTCTCCTTTTTGCATAGAAGCTGCATATGCAATATGACTTAAATGAGGCAGCCACTAGGGTATGCGAAACATTACACAGGCATAATTTATATTTCATGAGATCCTTCACAGAGAATGGAATGGTTCAAGGGAAGAGTAAGTTATATTAAATATTTAAGTATCTGCTACATTCCATAAAAGCATTAGCAATGCAGTAAGCAACTAGTAGATGATTATCATTGTTCTTCTGCTCTTAAATTACTCTTTAACTATTTAGATTACGATAAAAATAAAGCATATGGGAGAAAGCAAGCTGTGGAATCAAATGATGGAGCAGAATGAAGTAATATCTTCTGAGGAAGAAATTTATTGTTCAGCAAATAATTGCTATGCCTAGATAAAAAGCTAAAGAAGTGTATTTGTTACTTAAACAATGAGGTCCTTGACTGAGAATCAAGTCAAAGGATCCCACAGAGATCAAATACCCTACCAAAACTCACTGACACATTTGCTTCTATTTTGCTTGGGCTTTTTGCAGAATGCAGATCTGACAGGTTCTGTGGTGTTTTGAAAACATCCTTGTTTTAATTGGAACCTTTGCAGTATCAAAGACTAGAAAGAACATTTAGGTCTTAATCATAATTCAAACACCTTTTCCTGAATTCTTCAAACTTTGTACTAAATCAGTTTTTAAGATCATGTCTTTTCTAAGTCAGGATGTGATTTAACTTCTTCATTAAGTACTTTTAGTATTCCCCTACAGTGGTTGTTGCCTTTTGATAGTGTGTGCAGTACGTACATCACACATGTATATGGAAAAGTATTAACTACCTGAAAGTAAACATTTTAAAAATGAGCTAGGTATTGAGAAAAGAAATTCTAAGCCTTTTCACGTTTTCCTGTCAACAGATAGCCAATCTGGAGCTAAAAATATACTTTTGACAGTGCCACAGCTGGTACGTATGAAGCACAAGGAATGAAGTAGCAGCAGTGTTTCTCTCCCAGAGCTGCACCCAGCTCTTCTCAGCCGCCTTGAGACACTCACCCTGGCAGCTGTGCTCTGGCTTCCCGTATGCTCTTTGTTTGAAACCAGAATTAACTGAAAGCTAGAGCAAATGTCTGAGAAAGTGTTAAACAAATTTCATACTCTTGCGAACTTCAGAAGTGAATCCAGCGATTTCCTAAATGCCAGCTTCCTCCAGAATTTGAGAACCTTTCTTATTTCCCCAAAGGTCTTGCTGAGGTTCTTGCAAGAAGAGGTACCCTAGAAAGTGGCAATTAGAATTAATAAAGCCAGCATAAAGATGGACCATGGTTTCCTACCATGAGGGGACAGAAGAGAGTAAAATTCTAATAAAGATTAGAGCAACCAATTGCTTCTCCCCACTCTGCCTGGCCTCTTCTTTTTTTCCCTTTCTTTGAGGCAGCCACAATTTGTTGTGGTTTTCACCATTTTACACTGCACCCTTTTAACAGCACACTGCAACAACAGTGCCTAATCTCTTTCTTACAGCCAAGTGCCTTGGTGGAAGGGCATAGGAGGAAAGGAATGAATTATCTGGCACCGACAGGAATATTTTGGCAGCCTGCAGTCAGCCATTTGTTCATTCCATTTTCATTCCAAGAGAACTGAAAGGCTTTTGCTGATCAGCCCACCGAGGGGCTGCAAAGATGGACTACGATGGTCTCCACAGACTCCCATGTCTCCACCTACCCTGCTCTTCTTTTGTACTGTGTCACGGCGGGACAGCCTTTGGGCTTAGCACCAGCACACTGCCTGGAGCACTGAGCGCTTTTACTGACCCTAATGTTTATATAAATAGCAGAAAAATTCTTGGATTGGAACACTTAGACGTTAGTGAGGTACAAATACCTCAGAAAACAGAAAGAATCTCGCCTGATATGTCAGCCACAAAGATGGAGTGCAGACAGGCAAGAGCAGGTGAGGACAAACAATAGGAGGGCAGAGAGAGGAGAAGGACGATGGATGAAGGTGAAATCTGCAGGACAGCAGAGTGCCTCGGACTTGCTTTTCATTTCAGAAGAAAACTTTCTATCCCATCCCCCTGTTGTCTCTGCACTTTCTTCCTTCTCCCTTTCCTCCCTTTCTGCTTAGGTTGCGACTGCTCATCCATCCATCCTCTTCCCCTGCTTCCCCAAATCTCACCAACACTAAACAGTCATTTGCAATAGCCTCGTTTTAACTATATTTTGACTGAAAACAGCTCAGGGTTATGGGTCCGCAGCTGAGGTGACCTCGAGAAAAGTTACACACACATCATTTGACTTGATTAATCCCTAATTTTAGACTCATATTTGTAGAAATAATATCTGCACCACAGTTCTGTCAGTATCATAGGGTCAGCACCACACTTATGCCAATATTTCCTTTGGATTTCTAGAGCCACAAATTACAGTTTATAATGATACCGGAAAAAAATGATTAACTGTTTTAATGCACAAATTGTCATTTCTGTTGGAGCTGAGGAACCTGAGAGTTAATGTAAAGAAGACTAGAAGGGATGGGAATGGGCTAATATGCATTTATTATTGGGATACTGTAAGGAATTGAAAATAAGGATTTTTTATATATTTTTGGTCCATATCAGAGATTTTACATTTTCTGTATAACTGAAATTGTTTTGACAGCTTAGAAACTGATAGCTGTAGAACAAAAATACTCAGCAGTAGAGGTGTAATGTTTTACAATATTTAGGCTGAGAGTAAAAAAAAAAAAATTACATTTGTAGTTGCTATTCTGTACTGTAAATTGCCTGAGTGGCAACAGTGCAATCATTAACAGCATGAAAAAGTTAGGCTTTATAGGATGGGGGTCCTCTTGCTGACAGACAGAGCTGAAAATGAAGGAATTTGGGTCTAAATGCAAACATGATTATATGTTCATTATTTCAATATTGCATGGTGTTCAAGGTGACAAACACCTGTGTTTTTCTCAACTCTCAGTAACAGGAAGATGAGATCTCCCAGGGAAAGAACTGGCAGTTTTGCGTAGCTCTTTAAAAATCCATGCTCGAGGAAATTTTTTTCCAGCAGGATTACTTTTTTTACTGATGACCATAGGCATAACTCTTCTATTAACCCCCCAGCAGAACTAACAGAACAAGGCAACACACAAGACAAAACACGCAATCAACAAACAGGCCTATCTGACATAATTTATATAGAAAAGAGAAATTTTTCCAGGTCTGCTTTAGAAATAAAGGTAAAATTTAAAAGATTTATCCTTCAGTTGGACAGATGAGGCAAATATATCTCATACTTAAGTTCTTGTGACAAAGGTAGTATTGATCAGGGAGAAAAAGAGATCATCCTAAAAACGATGGCAGATTTGTCCATCTTTCTTAGTAGTTCAGAGATGGAAATTATTGATTTCTGGGGAATGATGGCCAAAACATTTTCATGGATGAAAGTACCTTTGTTAAAGAATTTTTGAAAAATACTTGTTAACTCTGTAAGTACAATATTAAATGGTGGATATTACAGGCAAAGATACTTAAGTAGAAAATCCAGACAAGTCCTATTTAAGCCCTGTGCCACAGAAGGCAGGAACAGCATTCCCTTAGGATGGGAGGACAATTTAGAAAAAACCCGAAGTTCAGAAGTAGCGCATATCTCTAGACCATAAACTCTTCAAAGCAGAGGAAAAAAATAACTGTGAGGAAAGAAAATAATTAACTCATTTTCATTCCTGCAAGTGTGCAGCTCGTTTTGGCTGATTGCTAGAGAGCTTTACTTGCAGCGTCAGCTAGTGGCTGCGGAAGAAACTGGTTAAAGCATGAGAATGGTTTGATTTTACTTGAATGAATTTTCACTCAGCCCTTCAGTAATTTCTCTGCGAGGTTTCCTTTCCTGTCTTTTGACATTCACTTTCTGATCTTGGGCAATTCACGTAATCTTTCTGAACAAGATTTTAATTTCCATTCGCATCTTCTTATTTCTTCTGTGGCTGTTTCCATAGACACGTTCCGATTGTCAGCTGAGGACCCAGCCCTTACCACAGCCAGTATTATTTTTGTTATTTGTATTTATGCCAGCTCTAAAGGAGACCAGCTAAGGCTGAAGGCTCCCTTTTGAAGAGTTGTCCGTATGAAGACAAACCAAAGGAAAGCTGCTGTGCTCCAATGAAATTTCAGGTTAAGCACTGCATTGGGTTTGCATGGCCAGGTTTTGGTAGCCGGGGGGCTACAGGGGTGGCTTCTGTGAGAAGGTGCCAGAAGCTGCCCCCGTGTCCGACAGAGCCAACGCCAGCAGCTCCCAGATGGAGCCACCGCTGGCCAAGGCCGAGCCCATCAGCCCCGGTGGCAGCACCTCTGGGATAATATTTAAGAATGGGGAAAAAAATGTGCAACTGCAGCCGGAGAGAGGAGTGAGAATATGTGAGAGAAAGCCCTGCAGGCACCAAGGGCAGGGCAGGAGGAGGGGCAGGAGGGGCTCCAGGCGCCAGAGCAGAGATTCCCCTGCAGCCCGTGATGAAGACCACGGTGAGCAGCTGTGCCCTGCACCCATGGAGGCCCACGGGGGAGCAGAGACCCACCTGCAGCCCAGGGGGGACCCCACGCCGGAGCAGGGGGATGTGCCCCAAGGGGCTGTGACCCTGTGGGGGACTGTACTTCTTGTGAAGAAGTGCAGCCCTGTGGGAAGGACTCAATTGGAGCAGTTCAAGGAGGATGGTCTGCTGTGGGAGGGACCCAGGCTGGAGCAGAAGAGGAGTGTGAGGAGGAAGGAGTAGCAGAGACAACGGGCGATGAACTGACCACAACCCCCCTTCCCCATCCCTCTGTGCCGCTGCGGGGAGGAGGTAGAGAAAACTGGGAGTGAAGTTGAGCCTGGGAAGAAGGGAGGGTGTTTCAAGGTTCAGTTTTATTTCTCATTACCCTACTCTGATTTGATTAGTAAAAAATTAAAACTAATTTCCCCAGTCACATCTGGTTTGCACATGACAGTAATTACTGGGTGATCTCTCCCTGACCTTATCTTGACCCATGAGTCCTTGGTTATATTTTCTCTCCCCTGTCCAGCTGAGGAGGGGAGTGATGGAGGGGCTGTGGTGGGCACCCGGCGTCCAGCCAGTGTCAACCCACCACGGGCATGAAGATGACAGGATTAGTATTGATCCTGAAACATCGTATTGATCCCTAAACATTTTAGGGAGAAAAATTCAAGGAACCAGCCCAAAGAGACTTGGCTGCCAGAACAATGGCTAAAAAAAATCGTACGGAATAACTTAGCGATGCAACAAAAATAAATGGGGAACAAGGCAGCAGGTATGACACAGGGTGTTCACATGCTACAGGGACAGGTATCAGCTGTATGTGAAATATAAGTTTATGATGTGTTAAGAAAATTTTTAAAAAAATTTAGAAGAGAGGCTGATATGCAAGATCATGAGTAACGATTTAAGAACAGAGTAGTTACTTGTTAGGGCAGACAACTTCCTTAACTTGCCTAAGGTGAGCAGCTGACTTTCAGGAATTGTTTGGGTATCTCCTGGTAGAGGTTCAAGGCCAGAGGCATGCAACTGGCTACTAGACCTTTCTTCTGTTCGCTTACTATTACTAAGTAAGATAGTTAAATCTACATTAAGTTGCTCAAGTATGATCATACCATCTTCTGCTTATTGGGGTAACTGGCACATTATGTTTCTTTCTAAACTTCAGCTGTAGAAGATCCTAATCTTTGGATCCCCCTCAGATAAAATGTCCTGTGACTTCAATGAAACTCCCTTTAGGTTCATCTAACTTGCCTAGAATAGGTACTCATACATGTTAAACTACTACTTATAGTCTTATCCTACTCTAACTGCAACAATTGACATATTTACTATATTATCTTAGAGAAAATTCCAGACTTTCATCAGATAGAAGATTTTGGATTACAGTACAGCAGGTAGCAATAAAACTACAGACTGGGAGCCGAAGGTAACAACAGCGTAACGCCTGCCTGCTCACTGGGGAGGTCTGCAGTCAAGGATTACATGGATGCTACGTACCACGGCGACTGCAGCAGGCCCTCAGATACATCTGAATAACCGAAGAGCAAACAAAATGATGACATTCTCAAAAAGTCCTTAAAATGGAAAAGGCATTTTCATAAAAGCAATTGATGGAAAAAAAGCACCGTTTCGCAAACTCTACAGTCGACTGAGAAACGGGCTGAAGTTTCTGAGACAATTTGCCACGCTTTTGTGGTGAAAACCCGTGCAATGTGGAGGTTGTTCTGTCAGTGCTACTACCGGCGGGTACCGATACCTTCAGCATTCCCGGGGCTGACTCCCGGAGGCGGTTTCCCGGTGCCGGTGGGTGCTGCTGCCCGAGTTCCCGCCTCGGCTCGGGGCTGCCTCAGGGCCCCTCCGCGCCGCCGCCACCTTGTCCCGCGAGGGATCCCAGCGCGGAGCGTGCCGCAGCCGCCTTCCCAGAGGTAAGAGAAGCGCACGGAGCTCTGACCTCTCTGCGTCCGGTTCCGCGCGGTCTGGTTTTGTCCATTTTACTCCCTTTTATCCCAAAATAATGGC
>NW_020799092.1:27731799-27743613 GCF_003259725.1 Athene cunicularia
CCGGTGGGTGCGCGGGAAGCGGAGCGCGGGCTCCTCTCCGGAGCGCCGGCCTGGGTCAAGAGTTTGTCGTCGCAGTCACCGCAGAAATAAAAGGGTGTTTTGAGCGACTTAAGTGGTAAATTTTACAGAAAACGTTGAGAGGCCTCTCTTACTTTACCACAGAGAGCTTTTGGGTAAGTCGGCTGCATAGCCAGTGCTCCCTGTTCCACTACAGCAAGGGCTGCAGTTTGCTCTTCGGACCTAAAGCGCCTCTAGTCTCTAATTTGGGGTCAATACTCTGATTTTCTGACACGCATTTATGCACCACACGCACGCCTTGCTTATAAACCCGGGGATGGGATAAGGCGCTGGGGGAGAGGGCCGTAGCATGGGCACACACGATGGAGACCCGGGAGAGGTTAGTGCCCAGCCTGGGCTCTCCCTGCCCGCCCGGGGTGGCCTTTTGTGCTTCACCACCGGCACGCCGCATCCACCCTCACAGCCCCGGAGACCTGGGTGCTCTCTGCGGGGCCGTGCGCTAAACCCGGTCCCTGAGGTGAGCTGGGTTAAGTGTTTCTTCCAAAGAAACTGAACTGCTTTGCCACGCCGGGTCGTTTCAGAAATGGGACTTGGATTTAGACTTGTGTTTTCCCTCCGCCCTGGGGTTTTACTCCAGTCTCTCTTCTTCCCTTGTCCTCGTGCCTCTAGAACTACCACGCTAAAGCAGACCTCCAAGTACGGAGGGAATGAGTTATGCAATTTATGTGATTACCTGTGCCTTACACTGCACGCATAAGGATGTTCGAAAAGACAGTAACATAATTATATGCAAACATATTGCTATTTGACATTTCCTTCCACTGTGAGCAAATTATCCCAGCATCTTACTGTTAACAATCTATCATTTAGCAGAACCTGCTTTGCTGCCAGAAGCCCAAAGAGAACTGTGTAACTTAAAGGACTATGTTAACATTAACAACAGTGCAGTTTTTACTACACAGAAGAAAAACTATTCTGAAATAATACTGAAGCTACAAAATCAAGCACCCGTAAGAAATATTAGAATTAAGCTTTTCTGGGCAACCTTGACTTGATCCTTTTGTTCACATGTGTTCTAATACAGCTTTAGTTAAATGACAATAAGGTATTTCCCCTAACTTCTCCTGAAACCCTAATTCCTAAATTGTTCAGAGTTGCATGTTTTTCCCCTGTCTTTTCCCTGTAGGAAATTGCTCCTCAAGGAAAACTATTTTCTAAGTGAGATTGACTCACCTTAATGCCCAAGCCCCTGGAGACTCTGATTTGCGTTAACTCACTCCAGTCTTACACTGAGTTAATTTTAGCAATTCAGCTTTCCTCTGAACGTCATGAGATACTGAGGAATGCAAAGCACCTGCAGCAGATGCAAACTTAAACCAATTATAGATCAAATTTGAAAAATATTCCGAGAGCACCATTGGTCTAATTTCAGCCAAGAGAACAAGAGAATTTTCTGCTAAAAATAGTGATTTTACTATTTTAGAAAAAAGGGACAGCACTGCATTTTTAATTTTACAAAAAGTATTTAATTTTAAAAGCTCAGTAAGGGGTATGGCTGAGAAACAAGGCAAGTAGAAGTATGGCAACAGAAAATCTGGAACCTGACTTCACGGTTATTGGTGCCCAAGACAGAAACTGGAGTAAGATACTTCACTAACTTTAGTACAGGCAAGAGATAACTGTTCACATTAAATCAATCTACCTCCTTTATTTTTGATTCCTAAGGAGTGTGCTGTAAGATACAACTTCCCTGGGCTTAGTTTTCATTTCTGTCACCCTGTTTCCAGTCAGAACTGGCTTTGTGAAAGTCCAGGTGGGTTTGTGTGCTGGGTCTGGCAGGGATGGGGTTACGTTTTCTTCCCAGCAGCTCACAGGGGGCTGTGTTTTAGACTGGTGTCAGAAACAGGGATGATAACACACCGGTGCTTTAGCTACTGCTGAACAGTGTCGCACAGCGCCAAGGCCATCTCTGTTTCCCCCTCTGCCCCCAAACTGAGGAGGCGGGGGGCAGGCAGGAGTCTGGCAGGGGCCATGGCTGGCACAGCTGACCCTCGCTGGCCAGAGGGTTGCTCCCTACATGTAACTCCATGCTCAGCGGTGACACTGGGGGAGCCTTTTCCAAAGTAGCCACTATATGAGTTTCTACAGAAGTACTTGAAGACTTCTACTATTTTATAGTCCTGTGGAGCTCTGCCACTCACAGGGGATATAGGTCTAAAGAACCTTGTTTCACTGAGGGTTAAGAAGAGCTTTAAAGTATACAAAAATCACATCCTGTTCGATCCTTTTGGCTTTAGGATCAAATGGAAGACCTGTCATTTGAATTAATTGTCTTTTGAAAATACTATAAAACACTGGTAATTAAAGAAACTACTTAGGGAAAACAGCAATAACCCCTTGGGTTGACTGAACTATTGATTTCCTGTAATACAATTGTCTGGCTATGACATTACTGTTTTTCTTTAGGGTTTTTTCTTCACTTTACATTTCTGTCCTTTTAGTGACTGCTTTGCATTTCTGAAATAGTGCCTCGTGCCTTTACTAATCAATTTAAGTTTGTTTAATGGGGGAAGAGCCACCATGCCCAAGTGTCCTTCATAATAAAAATGTTGAAAAACCAAACTTTCTTTAACCCTAAACCAGCAGATCCCTTCCAAATGCAAAGTTCAGAAAAATTGGTCACCATGTTTCAGTACTGATACTTTCTCTGGTGTAGAACTACCTATAAAGAAGGAAATAGTTAAAGCAGTAGTGATTCCTCATCAACTAAGATATAGCCAGTGGCACAAGAGCAGACCATGGTGACAGTGAGTCATACAGTGCCCGGACCAGGCAACAGAGTTTTAGCTCTTAAGTTCCAATTGCTTTATTCTTATTCCCTTATCTATTAGAATTCATATTCTAGTTATTACAAATGCAGAAATTGCAGCAAAGAGGGCTTGCTATAAACTCATAAAGTTCACAGCAAGAAGTCTGTGCAGCCTTTTCCTTGGTCTGTAGTTTTCTTGCAATGAAGTTTCCTTCCTGTGTCCATTTAAATTAGTTCCTGGAAGCCACCACCACCGCATGTTCAGCCAGCCTCTCAGCAGAGGTGAAATTGTTTATTTCCACAAAATTTGTGTATTTAAATGGTCAATTCTCGATATGGAGTGTCTCAATCTGTATTTACAGTGTACTCAGTACACTAAGGCATAGGTTGTGGTATACTCCATGGTGCTACTGTAATGCCAATAACCAGGAATCCTTTTATACTTTATGCTGGAACATATCTCGATATGTCTTTTTTTAAATTGTGAGCATTTGGGCCTACGTAAACACCCCCTTGTACTACAACTACATGGCATATGCCTTACACTAAGAATTTTGCACTTGGACACAATGTTAATTATCACTAAAACAAGGGATGGAATTTGGGAATCGCCACACTGTAAGGAGCCACGATGAAATTAAGGTGTCTGTAGGGTCTCGAGGATCCAGCTAACTCAGCTCTCGGCTCATTTATAAAAACAGATGTACCCATATTCTGCAGCCCTATTTACAGCAGTGCCTGTAGATCGGCAGCAGGCGGAAGAAAGAAGAGGCATGCCTCTCCTTCTTTTAGAAATCAGACATTTAAAACTGTCCACAGTGCCATAATCATGTGGCATATGCCAATGCAAAACTCGATCTGCTGAGGTCCAGCTGAGAGCCCAAGCAAAAAAATGTGTCTTTGGGGCACACAGGCACATTCTGGAGTTGCCAGCAGCTATACTGACAGTTAAGATGACAAATTTAACTACTAATGCCAAAGATAGTGTGAGATTTCGCCTGCAGTCAAGTTTGGGGCTGTTCCCATTAGCATTCATGCTCTGTTTGGATGCAGTAAATAAAAACATACAAAAGATTTGGTGGATAAGCGTTTACAGGAGATGTCTTGAGAAAATTCCGTGCTCTACAGAAAATGACTTCCAGTATACATAAAGAAGAATGTAGGGATATCAATATTTCTGAAATATGGGCCATGAAAGAAATCATTAACCATGTAGAGATAAAATTATCTGAAAGTTTTTAAAATGCGAACTGATGGAGTTTGAGCTCTTCTGATTTATCATGGATTTGAAATGGAGGCAACGTGAACTGGTCTGAACCCATTTTAGTTCTGAAATAATTACACATCATTTTCATCTATTTCTGACACATGATTTTTCCTAATTTTTTTCACCATAACTTTTGCCAGTCCTATCCACAGCAGGAAAAGTTTACATCTGATGATTTTTATTGCTGGTGGATGTGCAGGGCAACAATTGCCCAGATTGTAAAGGCTTTATATTGTTCAAAGTCTCATGGCAATGTTGGAAAGGCAGCTGTGAACTGGGGGATTACTGAAGAATAGAAATCAACACACAGTGGTTACACTCCAGAGAATCAATGGTGTTATTTAGGGAGTATTGACAGTATTCTCCAAAGAAAGGTGAGCGTATGAGTCATATCGTATCATTTGCTGAACTTTTGATATTTGATTAGATACTATGTGTAATCCAAAGGAGTTGCACATTTTCCTTTGAGACCACAGAATAATTACCTTCTGCATTATGTATCTATATTGGTTTTATGTACTGAAACATTTGCCAGAAGATAGGTATGATTAAGATCAGGATTAGGATCATTTGCATGAACAATTTGTTTGATTGATATGAAATCTTGAAAGAATACCTCCATTTATGCTTGAATTCTTAAATACCATTTCATGTTGGGTGTTTATTCTTGGGAGTAGCTATAATTTCACAGAAACATACAGTAGACCTCCCACTAGTGAATAAAGTGAGCAGCATTTCTAAGAAACACTCTAGAGCTGGTAACTAATGCTTAGTGCTATTCCACTAATTAGCTGGCAGTTTAGAGAGTAGAATTAAGCAATTAATTTCCCCCACTATAGTCGTTAGTGCTTCCAGTGGACAGTGATGGATCACACAATCTACTTATTTCAGGAAGGGATAAGACAATAACATTCCAACATCAAATGTTTGTATTTATGTTTTAACTTAAGGCTGTTAATGAGATGGGGAGTTGGGTTTATATAACAACTATTATAAGAATATAGAAAAAGCCTTCCCACATTAATTTTTATGCGTGAATTTCCTTCCAATTAAAGCTTGATCCAGTAGAAGACACCGCAATCTTTGTTGCTGGCTACAGTCTAGGGATCGTTTGGACAACAAAAGCTTGTTCAATTATCCCTTGAGTATAACTATGCCACGTCCTTTAGAGCAGGGAGGCTTGGTAAATTCAGTGCGTTTCATTCAGGTGCTAAAAGCACTGCAAAATAACATCACCTGATGACCCAGAACATGCCAAGTTAACTTTCAGTTGACATCATTTCTTGTTTGTGATAGCAGCAAGAGGAAAGTACGACTTTTTTTTTGTTCTGGAGGTTGACAGCAAAAGGCTTGATAGCTGCAGCTGGGAGAACTAACATGGTGTATCAGGACAGCCAGTGAGCACATGGCCCACGGGTTCAGGAGGCTTACTGGAGCTGGGGAAGGGTTTATTACCACCTCGTACATTAGGTAACCACCTCCAGTATCACACATTTTGGGGACAACACAAGCAAGATGTGAAACAGGCATCAGCTGCAAGGACACGAGCAAGAGATGTTTTGAAGGGACACACCAAGAAGTGCTGAGTCTTGTCGTGCCAGGTTTACCATGTAACGGGTGTGAGGAAACACTTGGTAGTGCTTAAGCACCATGAAGTGGTAGGAGGAAAAAGGGAGTGGGAAATAGCGTCTTCAGCCAGAAGCTAATGGCAAACTGGTGGGAGAAGTGGTGACCTGGAAAGCACAAAGAGGGAGGAGAAGCACCCCCCTGAGTGGCAAAGCCAACAGACGAGTCCTGAGAGTTCAGTATTGCCCGTTGTCTTGCATTTAGGATGCCATAGTTCTGTCAGATTCTTTCATTTCAGCATTTTCCTTAGAGTTACTAGAATTGCCCGAAATCAGGTAGCTGCCTGTTAAAAGCTCCTTCATAAAACACTCGATTTTCTTCTACCAAACCTCCATTAAACTAAACGGATTGTATGTGCATTCACCATTTACTGTGACATCCACTAAAGCCAGATAAACTCTGAGGATGTGAAGCATAACAGTTCTAATTTACTGTTCACAGGTAGTTTGATGGATAGGAAGAAAATGCAAGAGGCAGTTTGGCTTTCAGCCTGATGAAGCTTAGCTAGAAACAATTAGTTTCATGATTTGGAATAAATGTGCAAAGCCAGCAGCAAAACAACATCGGTCGCATTCAGTTGCTGAATCTTTCAATTTATGGCAAATATAATTTAAAAGCCCAGGGCATTATTCTCTGGTCCTGTTCAAAGACAAAACATTCATGTTTGACTGTCTAGTGCATTTGCTAAGGTCACCCAATGCCATATGGCACCAATCTGGGTAGTTTTTCCCCTTCAATCCATCTATATAAATTATTTTTTCTTGAAATCAAATAATCCTGTAGTAACTCTGTGCTTAGTGATGTCATGTGCTCACTGTCAGTCTCAGCCTGCCAATACTTTGGTCACAAAGCTGTTTTATTTCCTTCCAACATCCCAAGGGAAAAAGAAAGTTTTCAGCAATCATATTATAATAAGGGATCAATAAGCTAAGTATTACAAATCAAATAAGTGTAGAGGAAGATCACATTCTCCTGATGAGTGTTTGCTTTCCTCAAAAATACAAATGGCAGTGATTTTCCTGTTATCAATGGAAACTATTACTAGAGAAAAAAAAATGTGGTAGGAAATTTGTGCCTCCAATCTAATCATGCTTTACTGGTCTGTGGTTTAGATGTTCCAAAATGCTTCATGGCAGACTATTAAAACCCTTTCTGTGCCTTGGTATCCTTGATTTGCCTCTGCATTTAAGAGGGATGGTTTAGAGTTCTGTAGTTAAGCTGCAGATGAGCTTTGCCGTTCAGGCAGATGCTCAACCTCTTTATTACAGAGGCCCAACACAACATATTCTCAACATTACAGATTCTTCTCTTTCAGTAAAAAGTTAGGTTTACAAGAATTGAAAAGTGAACTGCCAAGTTATTTATGGATGAAGACTGAAATGTTTCTTCCATGAAAATAAAAAAATCTCTTCTAGAATTCTCTTTCTATGAGGTAACCAGAGTTTTTTTCACAGCTAAAACTCAGTGATGTCTTAGGTAATGCCTATGTTGAAAGACTTAGTATTATGAGTTATTTTTCTTACAGTCTTCTTAACTGAAAACTTTTCCTTCAGCTGGACTTAGAAATAATGTATTATATATTAAATACATCTCAAGAATTTCCTCCTAAAAACACACAAAACCAGGCTGCATTCACCTCTTCCTCACACTAGTGCTGAGGGAAGACTTCAGTTCAATCTAAGTTAATTCTATTTAAACCGAAGTAAATGCACCTTTTTAGTGAACTAATTCTTGCTCCCGCTAAAATCATCTGAGTTAACCACTGTGTGGATTGTTAGGCACCATTCAGATTTGTATTTAATGAAAAGAAGAATCATAAAATTATGATAATGGTGAACTTCTCTTCTGAATCCAGAATTTCCTTCCCATTCAATTAATCTGTGTTGTTTCTCAAAACTGTCCTTACAGCACTATTTGAGTAGTAACCCAGTTCTTACATCTGTGGAGGAGTGCACATACCAGCCCTTTAATTACCTCCAGGGATGGCTATTTACTTTTGATAAGTACATACTTACCATTTTGATTTTCATGAAGTTTTACAGTAGTACAACACAGCACTGTGGATGAAGTCATGGAACAAGCAGGTTATCAGGCTTTCAAGGTGTGTTAAATTATTTGGAAACAATTGCCACATCTGTGAGATGAATTTGTGAGATAGCCTCACTCATGAATTCTTAGAATTCTTTTCTAGTTCTCATTCTATGATTTTACTGAATTGTACCAAAAATCTCTTTACTATCTGTTATTTAGACAGCTATGAAATAATTTATTTACCAAAAAAAGAGTATACTACAGGGCACTATCTGTTTATGCTTCAAGGCACCTGGATATCATACTCTTTGGATTACAAATTCTGATATGTTTTCCATATGATAAAGGTAAATAGGAAGCAGCATTAATAAAATAATGATTAAACAGTGGTTTCTCGGTAAGAATGTTCTGGCTTAACTGTAATTTTGCTACACTGTAAGTCATATGACGAATTTTTCTGTCCTAAGCCGAAGTTGTGCAAGAAATTCTGTTATATCCCACTCTCCCTTAGAATAAAGTTCATCCCTAAGACTTTAATCTCACCGCTTCCTGCACTGCTGTAGACTTCTCAAAGTCTGAGAGTCCTCTGGTTTGTGTTGTATTCCCAGAAGAGTTATTTCTGAGAGCCACGACCTATTCAAACAGTGCATACACCTGTTTGTAACATCTTCCAGCAGAATTACACTTTTTTTTTTTTTTTTTTTTTTTTTTTTTTTTTTTTAACCTTGACTTATTTCCTCACCTTGTCTGTGCAAACAACAATTTTTCTTTGTGGGAAAGCAGACAGACGATGGTGTTATGGAATTGCAGCAGTGCGTCCTCTGAAGCTGTGAAACATGGATAGCTTTCTTCCTTGAGACCAGTTATATATCTTTATATA
Organism: Athene cunicularia; assembly: GCF_003259725.1. Classification (NCBI taxonomy): domain Eukaryota; kingdom Metazoa; phylum Chordata; class Aves; order Strigiformes; family Strigidae; genus Athene; species Athene cunicularia. The sequence continues at coordinate 27,740,431 of NW_020799092.1, forward strand.
TATACATGTCAGGGGGGAAATGTACACAGCTCTGTTTGTTTCTTGTGCTGGGGAGTCTCTACAAATAATGTAATTTGTTAGTGAAATTATCCTTTTACTTCTTGTATGAGGTGAGATGCATCACAGGCAAGATCTAAGCTGACTGGGGCTCCCACTAGAACTATGATTTAAGGATAGAGCAGCAGACAGGTACGCCTCAAGGGACTTAAAATCTAAATAAGAAGGACAGATGGAGGAAAATTAAGGCTAGAAGAAGCAAAGAGACATCCGTGGATGGTATAACTAACAAAGGCTAGTCCTTAACATCTCTGTAATATCTAGTATCTTCCCTGACATCTAAAGCATAATCGCCTGTTCTGTCAGAGGCAGCAGTAATAAGACTTTCCTTGAAGCCACTACTGCCTTCGTGAAACTTGAGGGAATGTAATAGCTTTGGAGTCTACTCTCCATCAGATGTGTTGGAAATTATCCAAGGAAATTTCCGAGGTGTCAGGCAAAGTGAGTATGGCTGTGTAAGCTTCATTTTCTCAGGAGACCCACTTGAAGAAAAGGTAAATGCCTTACCCAGTGTCTCCCAGCAAGCAAATAGCCCTGGGAGGTTTTGCTGGTGTCCTCTGTCACCCAGCAACGTGGCCTTTCCTGCAGAGTCCCACAGTACAAGGCCAAAGTCACAATCTGACCCTTCCTTGTCAAGTACTGCTGTTGTTTGCTTTCTTTAGATTAGAACAACATACGTTATTTAATCGTATTTTAAAAGGTCTGGTAACCTCATTCTTTCTCCCCAAGCTGCTTTCTGAATTTGACGTCACTTGCAACTTACTGAGAAACTTTTTTTCTACTGTTGTTTTTCTGCCATTCATTAACTGATTCTGTCTTTATTCTTCCTCTCTTTCATCCACTTCCATTCTCTTTCATCTCACTTTATTTAATATCACTTTGAAAGAATGACGAAGATTGAACAGTATTAGTGTGAATGGTCAGAAGAACATGGGAAAAGTTCATGGTATAATCAATAAAATACGGATTGTGTTACATCCATGTTGGTTAGATGACCTGTCAGTATGCTGATATGCAAATCAACTGGTGTGGCTTGATTTGGTGAGACTCTGAGCACTTTTAAGTAACAACTGCTACCACGATCACATGGCGCAGAACTGAACCCAAAAAGTCCCAACTGGTGTGATATACAGAAGCCCAAAATAAGAAGGTTGCTTCTCCATGGCTATTTTAATTGTAGATAGTCACACCTGCACAGTAGAGCTGTGAAAATGTTGTCTAATCAAAATCTTTCAAACCGTTTAATGACAGCATTTTGTTCTCTAGACCTGATTGAGATTCACAGGTTCCAGATGTGAGACAATAGAGGATCACGCTAATAACCTGGAGTCATCCGTGGTTTCAGTGGGACAGAATTTGAATGCAATTACAAATTCGGTTCTTAAAATCCACCTAACACAAACACGAGCCTTTCATGCATATCCCCTGTTGATATTTAACATTGCAGTCTTTTTACAGAAAGCAGAGGGGGCTAAATGGATCACATGGAAAGCAAACTCTTACAACAACAAATAAGAGAAGTTAATCAGTTGCAGGGAAGTAATTATTATCACCAGAGCAATTAGTATCACCAGAACAGTCTGACCCCTCAAAGTATTTGCCAGCTCTTCAAGGCTGTCCTCATACATGACAGACAAAAGGTAAAGCACTTCCTTTGAGAATGCTACATCCCCAGCTTGCAAACATTTGCATCAAAGTGTTTAGTTCTGATTCTTTGTGACATGGAGCCTAATTATATCTGAGTATCTTCTCATAATAAGAGTTACTGACACCATGTCAAAACCACCAATCTGTTCTGATTACATTTGGATATTTTTTCAGGTTGCCCTGTTTTTTTCCTCTTTTGTATGATGCTTGCACAGCATACTTCAGCATCATTTCTTTCATTGCTCATTATAGTCTGCTCATCTGGGACCCATGAACTTATGTAAATAACAGAAGCAGAAAATTGTGCTCACGAGGACAATTTATTATCAACACTTACGAGCTGGTCTGGATGCCATCTTCTAGCTTATTGCACTGTAAAAGGAAGCTTTCCTTACTTAATATTTGTGCAGCGTTTTCGGGACAGAAAGGACCATGAAGTTGTGGTGTTGTAAGAGATCTGTGACCATTCATTAATTCTTGATTGCCTTTTGATCATACTGTGATTTCCTGGAGTTTTGCACTGTGATCAGAGACAAAACTGGGAAGAAGGAAGAAGCCCCAGCTGCTTCTGTGAAAGAGAAACTCCCAGTAGGCATTAGCAATGTGGAGTCCATGGTGGGCCCTAAAACATTTCTGTCTTGCTCTTCTGTCAACTATTAGGAATAGTAGCAGCATCACACCAGGAATTCCCGAGCCCTTCCCTGCTGCTGTGAGGCTGATCACCTTCCCCAGCAGCCGTGCCGGGGGTCACCACTGGGAGCTGGGGAACGGCAGGTGCTTCTCACAGAGGCAGCCTCTCTCCAGCCATTAGGCAGACACCACTTCAGATTCCTCAGGTGGTTTAGTTACTTCAGTTTGGTGCTCGGGTTTAGAGCAAAAGTCCCAGAGGCTGGAGAGAGCTTCAGGATTTAGAAAAGCCAGGTTGTATTCCTCAGACTGCCCATGTGACTTTGGACAGGCCACTGTTCTCATCTGCACGGCCAGTTACTGTCTGTAAAGAGGGACTGCAGCTTAGGGGTGTTACAAGTACTTCTGCTGGGGAGAAGCAGGGAAATCACAGAATCCCTGAATCAGCTGGGCTGGAAAAGCCCTTGCAGCTCCTCCAGCCCAACCATGACCCTCCCCTGACCGTTCCCAACTCCCCCAGATCCCTCAGCGCTGGCTCAGCCCGACTCTTCAACCCCTCCAGGGATCCCGGGGACTCCCCCCTGCCCTGGGCAGCCCATTCCAACGCCCAACAGCCCCTTCTGCACAGAAATCCTTCCTCAGAGCCAGCCTGACCCTGCCCTGGGCAGCTTGAGGCCATTCCCTCGGGGCCTGGCGCTGGGGCCTTGGCTCCAGAGACTCATCCCCCCTCTCTGCCCCCTCCTGGCAGGGAGTTGCCGAGGGCCAGGAGGTCTCCCCTCAGCCTCCTCTTCTCCAGACTGAACCCCCCCAGTTCCCCCAGCCGCTCCCCAGCAGACCTGTGCTCCAGACCCT
>NW_020799092.1:27743663-27745428 GCF_003259725.1 Athene cunicularia
TTGTGGGAAAGCAGACAGACGATGGTGTTATGGAATTGCAGCAGTGCGTCCTCTGAAGCTGTGAAACATGGATAGCTTTCTTCCTTGAGACCAGTTATATATCTTTATATATATACATGTCAGGGGGGAAATGTACACAGCTCTGTTTGTTTCTTGTGCTGGGGAGTCTCTACAAATAATGTAATTTGTTAGTGAAATTATCCTTTTACTTCTTGTATGAGGTGAGATGCATCACAGGCAAGATCTAAGCTGACTGGGGCTCCCACTAGAACTATGATTTAAGGATAGAGCAGCAGACAGGTACGCCTCAAGGGACTTAAAATCTAAATAAGAAGGACAGATGGAGGAAAATTAAGGCTAGAAGAAGCAAAGAGACATCCGTGGATGGTATAACTAACAAAGGCTAGTCCTTAACATCTCTGTAATATCTAGTATCTTCCCTGACATCTAAAGCATAATCGCCTGTTCTGTCAGAGGCAGCAGTAATAAGACTTTCCTTGAAGCCACTACTGCCTTCGTGAAACTTGAGGGAATGTAATAGCTTTGGAGTCTACTCTCCATCAGATGTGTTGGAAATTATCCAAGGAAATTTCCGAGGTGTCAGGCAAAGTGAGTATGGCTGTGTAAGCTTCATTTTCTCAGGAGAAAGCCAAACTGCCTCTTGCATTTTCTTCCTATCCATCAAACTACCTGTGAACAGTAAATTAGAACTGTTATGCTTCACATCCTCAGAGTTTATCTGGCTTTAGTGGATGTCACAGTAAATGGTGAATGCACATACAATCCGTTTAGTTTAATGGAGGTTTGGTAGAAGAAAATCGAGTGTTTTATGAAGGAGCTTTTAACAGGCAGCTACCTGATTTCGGGCAATTCTAGTAACTCTAAGGAAAATGCTGAAATGAAAGAATCTGACAGAACTATGGCATCCTAAATGCAAGACAACGGGCAATACTGAACTCTCAGGACTCGTCTGTTGGCTTTGCCACTCAGGGGGGTGCTTCTCCTCCCTCTTTGTGCTTTCCAGGTCACCACTTCTCCCACCAGTTTGCCATTAGCTTCTGGCTGAAGACGCTATTTCCCACTCCCTTTTTCCTCCTACCACTTCATGGTGCTTAAGCACTACCAAGTGTTTCCTCACACCCGTTACATGGTAAACCTGGCACGACAAGACTCAGCACTTCTTGGTGTGTCCCTTCAAAACATCTCTTGCTCGTGTCCTTGCAGCTGATGCCTGTTTCACATCTTGCTTGTGTTGTCCCCAAAATGTGTGATACTGGAGGTGGTTACCTAATGTACGAGGTGGTAATAAACCCTTCCCCAGCTCCAGTAAGCCTCCTGAACCCGTGGGCCATGTGCTCACTGGCTGTCCTGATACACCATGTTAGTTCTCCCAGCTGCAGCTATCAAGCCTTTTGCTGTCAACCTCCAGAACAAAAAAAAAGTCGTACTTTCCTCTTGCTGCTATCACAAACAAGAAATGATGTCAACTGAAAGTTAACTTGGCATGTTCTGGGTCATCAGGTGATGTTATTTTGCAGTGCTTTTAGCACCTGAATGAAACGCACTGAATTTACCAAGCCTCCCTGCTCTAAAGGACGTGGCATAGTTATACTCAAGGGATAATTGAACAAGCTTTTGTTGTCCAAACGATCCCTAGACTGTAGCCAGCAACAAAGATTGCGGTGTCTTCTACTGGATCAAGCTTTAATTGGAAGGAAATTCACGCATAAAAATTAATGTGGGAAGGCTTTTTCTATATTCTTAT
>NW_020799092.1:27745478-27747829 GCF_003259725.1 Athene cunicularia
GCCCATTCCAACGCCCAACAGCCCCTTCTGCACAGAAATCCTTCCTCAGAGCCAGCCTGACCCTGCCCTGGGCAGCTTGAGGCCATTCCCTCGGGGCCTGGCGCTGGGGCCTTGGCTCCAGAGACTCATCCCCCCTCTCTGCCCCCTCCTGGCAGGGAGTTGCCGAGGGCCAGGAGGTCTCCCCTCAGCCTCCTCTTCTCCAGACTGAACCCCCCCAGTTCCCCCAGCCGCTCCCCAGCAGACCTGTGCTCCAGACCCTGCCCCAGCTCCGTTGCCCTTCTCTGGCCACGCTCGAGTCATTCAATGGCCTTTTTGGGGTGAGGGGCCCAAAACTGAACCCCCTCAGCGAGGGGCGGCCTCCCCAGTGCCCAGCCCAGGGCTCAGATCCCTTCCCTGTCCCTGCTGGCCACGCCAGTGCTGACACAAGCCAGGATGCCGTTGGCCTTCTTGGCTACACAACGTGGGAATGGGACTAACAGAAAGGGATGACTTTGAGTGAGGCTAGAGAGAACAAACCAAGGAGTTACAGCAGCTGACCGGCAAGGTTACCCACTTGGCTGAGGCTGATCCTCAGCTGCCAACAGCTCTTCTCCCCCTTTTTGTGTTCTACTACTCTGATGCAAGCGACTACTGCAACAGCTGGTACTTGACAGGATGTGTTCACAGAGTATTAGGAAGCCAAATCCCTTTAAAGAGATGCTTTGAGTAGGTGCAAGAGCTCTCGAAAAGCACTGAAAGGAGGATAGGATGGAGGCAGAGCATCAGCCAGCACTGTGAGATTCAGTGTGATAAAGGCCAAAGTGCCTTTAGACTGGCTCTGAGGAAGGATTTCTGTGCAGAAGGGGCTGTTGGGCGTTGGAATGGGCTGCCCAGGGCAGGGGGGAGTCCCCGGGATCCCTGGAGGGGTTGAAGAGTCGGGCTGAGCCAGCGCTGAGGGGTCTGGGGGAGTTGGGAACGGTCAGGGGAGGGTCATGGTTTGGGCTGGAGGAGCTGCAAGGGCTTTGCCAACCTGCATGATTCTGGGATTCTGTGCTCTCTGGCTGTGTCGATGTGTGGATGCAATTTCCATAAAGAGGGAGATGCTAACACCCCTCCACCCAGCATGCAGAACCTCGCAGGGGAAGCTGCCCAGAGCTCTGGCCAGCTCTTCTAGAGGGATGAACTGAGGCTGAAAGAGTTAGAGTCGTTGAGTGATGGGGGGAAATAAAGTGTGTGGCCACAGATGCTAAGAATTTGTCCAACTTTGCCCAGAGAAGCAGTCACAGGGAGTCTGTAATTATAAATCTATTGACTGAGGAAATACTGCCTGGGTAAGGAAGAGAGGGAAGTGTTTAGGGTCAGCTTATGTTCTTTGAAGAGTGGTCTCACTCTCTGGAACAAGACCATGAAGATTGTGCTTACCATTAACTTCACTGTAATTTCATGTCAATTCAGTTAAATCATGAAAAAAGGTGAGCCTGTGATTATGAGTTGTTTTCACTTGGAGACTGTTTGTCTCAGGCTTTAATTTCAGAATTAGACTTAATTCAAAATCTTGTCTGATAAACTGACTGAAATCCTTCTGAAACGAACAGAAAAAGCAGAAGTACCCGCCTAGCTGTGTAGTGAAAAAACTCATCAGATTGAGCTCTGGACCACTATGAAGTTATGGCTCAAACATAGTTTTCTGATAGTTTCCAACAGCTCCTTTGTCTTATAATTATTTAGTTCATTCTTTGTTTGTTTGAAGAAAAATGCCACTGCACATTGTGTCTCAGATGTGTTCTTATGGCAGTCACTTCCCCTAGACTGGCTTTATGCTCTGAAATGGATGTTATTTCCTTTATCTGCTTAAAGGTATGCTTTGGTACAAGCCTCCCACAATTCTGTTTCTTTTGGTAGAGATAAAAAGGATATTAGGTTGTGTACCAACACCATACTTATTTATACTTCTATATTTTTTACATATTTATACTTATTTATAGATGTGTGTGTGTGTATGTCTTAGGAAACTGCTCTCCTAAATAGTTCCTATAGTACACTAATGCGCTTAAAAGCTGTGTTAACCTGACATCCTTGTAAACAAAGGCCATTATTTTCCCTGAATCCTTTTGCTTCCCACATCACACAAAAAAAAGGACACTATAATGTGAGAACTACGTGCTACTCCTAGAATGGTTCTGCAGTCTTTCAGAGTCACTGCAATTCGGTGATAAGAATGCCATTTATTTTTAATTTATTCAGTCGACTGTTGAGTCATAGCTGGGATTTGATTTTTCTTTCAATGAGGCAAATTGACAGGGATAAGAAAAACACGGTTTCTCAGCAAAAGAAGTAACCCCAAGAACCTTGACAATTTCTACAGCCCCTGT
>NW_020799092.1:27747879-27770336 GCF_003259725.1 Athene cunicularia
CCCCATTAGTGTTCAGTATGTAACTCTCCAATTACTGTGTTTGCAAAGCAACTGTCAGGCTTGGGAAGGGTATAGCAACATAACTCATTACTGTCACTCAGAGCCTCTGGAGTTAGCACACGACAAATTTCACGTCCATCAGTTACTGGAGGCAGCTGGTATTATCTGCTAATCGATTCACTCAGCACAATGTCAGGCTTTGCGTTTAATCCCTAGCCGCTTGCTGTTTTGGAAAGATCAGACAGTAGGATAGCACTGAGGGGGTGCAGAAGGGATACGTGTGGAGCAAAGTACATGGGGGACAAAAGGGCATTCCAGATGTCGGAGAACAGGGAAACTGCATTTATTTTTTCAGCTGGTAGCAAATAAAAAAATGAAAAGATAGATTTCTCTCCGACTGGATTACAAGAACACGCAGAAACTTCGGGTAAAATGTCCAAAGCTCCATTTTAGTAGGTGTTTCACAAAGAAATAGTAAGCCATTTTGCAAGAGGTCTTACTGTTGAGGTAGTCTGAAACCTGGCTTGGAAAGCTAATTCTGGGAAGAGTGAGGATTCTCTCTGCAACAGCTTCTTCAGATACAGCCATGTTTTGCTGAGTGCTAACTCCTTCTCCCTCAGCACCATTCCCACTGTTCGTATTGACTGAGGGCTGTTATGATGCATCAAATCAGCAACTGAATAATTAGAGCAGCATAAACAAGAGCTTCCTCCCTGTCTCATTCATATTTATGGAACAGTGATTTTTCAGACCTCCTAAAAGGTTCATATTCCTAAGCAGGAGCTAGGGATCACAGTACCTCCATCGCCCATCGGAGGTACATGGACCTTCTAACCATCCACTAGTCCTCACAAAGTCCTTTAGACTCTGAACCACAAATGGATCTTTTGCTTCCTTTTCATTCTGGACAGCTTCTCCCTCAAGTTTTGTTTATCTGTTAGCAAGGCACACCTCCAGGCATTTGGGAGGAAAAGATGTGGAGAAGATGTGCTGTGTGGCTGTCAGAGCGGGTGGAACAAAGCCAGTATCTACATCTGTAGTGAGGTCACCTGGGGAGCACTATGGATTCACTAGGAACCACATTTATTTCAGATGTTTATTGGCTACAGTCTGTTCTGAACCTGGCTAAGGCCACCCCTCGATGAGTGGTTTTCAGTTTTGGGCCCCTCACAGGTTGTTAATGGTTTTAGCTACCCAAGTTATCAGGGCTGAGAGCTTTCTGAGGAGATACGGTGGAAATTAAGTGGGCCCCTCCTTTCTTCCACCTCCCTGCTCAGATTTGAGTTCTTATCCTCTTACAAAATGATTCCCAGCTCCTATCTCTGACTACACACTGGGTGGTGGTGGTAGAGGAGCTGCTTTCCCAGACTGGGAAGGTGCCTTATCCTGATGCTGAGCTGCTTCTTCTTCCCCCTACACCCCCACCCCCATTTTTTTTGCTGCTGATTCTTTTCTTAAAGCAAACCCAGTTGTCTCCCATATCTCAGGGTCAAGCTTTTTCAGAGGCCACCCGTGAGTTATGGGGCCTGTGTTTTCAAGACCTTTGCTGTTATCCCATGCCTAACCTGTGTATCATAAAGAGAAGCACCCGGGATAAAGCTCTGGGTCACACAGTAAATTTCTAAAAGTTGGTAACAAGCCTAACAGGTCAGGACTAGGGCCTTGAACTCTGAGTGTCTGGCACAGTTAACATACAATGGGTGGCCTGTTATTAGCACTGACAATACTGTATTTACTGGGCACTGGGTACAAAAATGCTTACCTAGTTACGCTGTATGAGTGTGTTTGGGTTTAAACCAAGGTAATACTAAAATCTGTGTAGTGTAGTTCTCATTTTATAGGCCTCTATGGGCTACACCTCTGTGTAATGTTGGGTAAACGACTTTGTCCCTGAGTCTCAGAGGCACTTGGTCCTTCATTATTGCTGTGCTGCTGTGGAATCCCGGCCCTGAATTAGGTTCTCTGGAGAAGATGTCAAGACAACTTGATATCTTGATCCCTGGGCAACAGCCAAACAAAAAGCCAGGAGTTAGGAATGAAATGCGGAACGCGTCTTTTATCTGAGCTCAGAATCCTAACTTATTAATGTGGCCCTGGGGAGTTTTTGTGGGTTTTTTTTTGTTGTTGTTGGGTTTTTTTTTTTTCCTGTTACTGAATGAACAGAGAGAAAGAGAGAGATATCCAGTCGCCTACACTTACATACCCGGGCTCTGGTTGTTGTTAGGGGAAGTCATTGCCCAGTCTGACTGAACGCAGAGATCTGATTCCCTCTTGTGGGACTGGCAGATTTGTGCCTCCTAGGGAACGTTTCTCTCATTCGCTCATGGAGCCATTTACTGATACTGGTTGCATAAGCCTAGACCCAAGTCTCCATCCTAGAGATGGGTGCTCTCGCCTCCCACTCACAGGGTAAATGCTTTGGCCTTTCTATGAATATGATTTGAGGGTGTATGCATTTGTATCCATGCAAAAGCATGCTCAGTGAATACTTCAGAAAAAACGGTTATTCTGAAGATCTTGATCTCAAGAAGGAAAGCATAAGAGGAGAGGTCATTTCGCTGCTTATTGAGGGGTCGCTCCTATGCTCTCTGGAGGGCTTTGTAGGTACTCAGTGAGAAGAAATACAGGTATTTCGACAGAAATGTTGAGGTTATTATTGGGATCCGAAGGATGATTTGGAGGGCAAGTAGGTGCCTAACTACCACTTCATCTTGGCTTTCATCTTTGCCTTGTCCGTAAAATGGCAATAACACACTCAGGTTTGAGGGTTTCATTTCATTTCATTTCATTTCATTTCATTTCATTTCATTTCATTTCATTTCATTTCATTTCATTTCATTTCATTTCATTCAGTTGAGTTCTTCCCAGAATGGGAAAGAAAGTGCTGCCAGAACCAAGGCAGAATATGTGCTGGAAGACAGAAATGTCAAGAAAAATAGTGTAGTTTGGTAGTTTTGAGACAAAGTAGTTGGAGACATCCACCTTCCTTGTTTTACAGCTTATAGGCTTAAAGCTGGATCTGTGCAGGAACTTTTAGTGCCTGGCTGAAGAAGGAGAATTACCATCTGTGTTAAGGGATGAAGTTCTCTGTGTAGGGGCTCAGGAGAATTAAGCAGGTACATGCCCAGGATTCAGGGTAGGCAGCACATTTTGGGAAAGGCCCTGCAGAAAACTGATAAGCAACACCTTCAGGAGGGACATTATCTCATGACAGATGTAGGCACATGTGACTGTGCACAGTTAAGTGTCGGAATAGTTGCAGGATTCACAACATAACATTTTCTCTCACTCTTTTCCTTTGAGTGCTGATAAATGCTTTGGCCTTTCTTTGAAAGCATGTCCAGTTTGGGTGCTGCTCCACTGCTTTACGGGTAAGTACTCACCCAGGGAGTGGGAGACCTGTGTTCTTGCTCCTTCTGAGATCAAAAGGCTTGAAGCTACTCTTCCATTTCCATACCTTCACCGCCACACTAAAAAAAGTTAGATTGGTTGCAAGGAAACGCTAGACTAGAAGGACTGGTAGGGTCTCCTGTGGCACCCCATGGTGATAAAACACCTTTCCTGGGAGCAGAGGGGACCAGAGCTGCTGCCGGTTCTCTTACAGCCAAGCTCTGCTCCCCCTTTTGCTGCAGCCGATGGTACCACACCACCCAGCCCTCCAAGGATGGCTTAGGCAGTAACACTGGAACAGGGATCAAAACTCTTTCTGTTGAGCTTAAAATAGTTCAGTTTAAATTCACAGCCAGAAATAAAACAAGCTTTTGAGAAGCACATTTGGAGCCTCGTCTGTTCTGTTTCACTGGTTTCGCTCCAGTGTGCTCTAATCACCCTTTTTGTGGCTGACCAGAGGTTTATGTCTGCACCTTTAATTCCACTTCTAACCTGCAGCTTTATAGAGTAAGTTTATGGAAAGAGGTATCTTTTTTTTTTTTTTTTTTTTTTTGAGGGGCTTTATTCTGAGAAGCAGCACAGTTTATTGCCTCAAGTTCTAACAGAGGAAGGAAATTCCCCCAATACGCTAAGATCTTGCAAAGACTTTAGAGACTAAATGGCCTGTCTAAAATAGCACAGCAGCTTTACAGGAAAGTTGGATTCTAAGGTATAGTCCAGTGACTTAGCTGTAAACCCAGTTTTCCTCTGAGGACTAGAAGACTTGCTGAGGTTTCCAGAAATATTTCCGTCCTTTGACTGAGATCCTTCCCAAAACTGATCATGCAAGCGTGGCACCTGCAACATACAGATACCAGCAGTTCCCATTTATCCCCTTAGATCCTCACTGGAGTCTCTTCCAAAATCTCTCCTACTCGAAGGAATGAAGGATCCACCAACCCTCTGGGTTAGTCTCTCAGTCCTGTGGAGTACCTGGCAGTGGGAGCTCTGTAAACGTCCGTAGAGGACAACTGCAAATGCTAGAGACAGACTTTTCTCCACAGCTATAGCTGAGCAGCCCTATGAAGTGAAGTCAGTGGCTCTCATGGCAGCGACTGCAGCAATCATCCCCAATTAAGCAGCCGCTTTTCTTTAGCCTTTGACAATAAGGACTTTATTTGCAATCAGAAATGGACATTTCTAGAAATAGAGGTGGTAGAGGTCCCGCGGAAAGCTTTCGGTATCTCCCTCTACTTGCTTGTGCTCAAATCAGACTCAAGAGCAGCTGCTCTGAGTCCAACCTCCCGACTCCTGCGCCAGCAAAGGGCTGGCTTTGATCTCTCTTCAATAAACAAACACAAGAAAGGCTTTTTCAGCGGATGGGGCAGTCCTGTTTCCAGGTAACCACGTCCTTTCCTCATTGATCACTATGGAAACCTGATTCCCTCCTTCTGTTTCCTCTAAATGAGAAAGCATGTTGCCCTGCTAGCAGAGAGAGGAGCGCTTTGATTTCCTATTCCAGTCCTTGACTCTGCAATAGCAGAGGGTCACTTCCAATTCTAATGCGAGGCACCTAAATTTCAGCAATGTTGAAACAGACACCCCAGGCAGTCTCGCAGCTGCTTCAAAATAACCTGCTCAAAATTCAATGAAAAGAAACGAAAGCCTTTTTTTCTTAGAGTATTGTGCTATTATGCACAAAGACTCCTGTGCCTTCCACCAGCTCTTCCTGGCTGTTTGGGCGTTTCTGCCTGCAGGTTAATTACCCTCATTCTTGGCAGATGCAAAGGAGTTTTGGAAGACTTTCGTCATGAACTTGAACCGGTCCTAATGTCAGGGGGAAACTTTGTGAGAACATGGTTCCTGTCTTAAGGAGCGTTTCCCAAATGGACTCCTGTCTGCACTCGTTCAGGTCTCCTTACCAATTTGTGAGAGCATAGGAGCTGTGGAGAAGTGGTGTTACAAAAATACAGACATACTTCACCTTTGTTTTGGTCAAAATGCCCAGCAGACAGTACTGATCGCACTTAATGCTTCCAACTCCACTATCAGATGTTCCCAGTTTAGAACAAAAAAAAAAAAAGGCAGCAGCAAGTCCCAGGCTCCCAATTGTGATCAGGTGCTTAACTTTTGTGGGAATGCTTTTGACCACAAACACATGATTTGTTGTTGTTGTTGTTTGCAAAGGTTTCAGTCTCATGATGTTATTTAAGTCCTGTGATATTCAGTGCTTTTGGTAACATAAAGATCTGTGGTTTTCTTTCTTGGTAATCCCACCATGGGCATGCAGTTGTTAAAATATACAGTGGTATGTCCTATCAGCACCTCCTATGAGAATATCGGCATTTTCCCCTACTTTCTATGCTTGTGTACTGAGATCTTATCTTCCCCCACATTTCAATTTGTATATTTATGTGTCTTTTATCCTGGGATCTTTGCAGGTCTGCAGCCATAGATGACATAATCCATTCCCCCTCAAATTGCTTTAAATCTGAAGACATCTGGAGTTTCAGACAACCAAGTAAAACAAAACAGCCCTGTCCTGTTATTAGCTCTGATGACAATCAGAGAATTAGTTTCCAGTCTAATAGGTTATTTCCAACAAAATTACATTACTCTTTTAAATTGCTGCCATGGAGGTTGGGGTGGGGAGAACCATGGGCAGACAGTATTTTGCTCCTCTGCTTCGTGTTGCTTTAACATGATTTTTCATATTGAAAATCCTAATTTCAAGACAAGAGGAGTCTTCCAGTGAAAAACTTGCACTGAAAGCCAAGAGTTTCAATATTTTTGTGTAAAATTATGAACATTGAATAGCTTGCTCTGGCTGGCATTTTGTTGGGTTTTCTTTTTAGGTTTTTGAGTGATCTAAAAAAAAAAAAAATTTTACCTGATTTTCCTTTGGATTTTTTTAAGACCACTTTGTGTCCCCCTCCAAGCATGCTACAGTTGAAACTGGCAGAGGCCAGTAACACACTATGTGCAGTGCTGGTCCAGTTCTATTTTTAGATAGACCCAAGGAGAAGCAAATGTGGCACAAGCGAAAATACAGAGAGCTTCTCCTCAAAGTGTATTGTCGGAGGCTTTCTCTCTGCAAGAGAAGTCAACCTTGCGGGTCTTGGGAGAGCTACCTATATAAGTTTTGTTAGAGACTTCAAAGGGCCAGGATTTCATTCCAGATGAAAACCTTGGAAATGAGCCTCGCTTTGGCCACTGCATCAAAGGACTGGAGTGATGTAAAACGAAAGCTAAAAGCCCCTTCTCTGGTCTGGAGGATGACTCCCTCCAGCAGAGACACCACGTGAAACAGCACACAGCCTCACTCCAGGTGCCTGCTCGTTGCTTTCCTTTGACAGGTGCCCATTCTGGTTTAAGAACAGCTCCAAGTCATGGAAAGATCCACACTTTGAATCAGATGAGACTGCATTCCTTGTCTCTGAAGTGTCGCCTCTTCTCAACACAAAGGTCCCATCCCCAGAATGCTACAAGCTTGTGAACAACACTATAGAAAAAAAACATGCTTTCTCCTTGCAGACACGCACATAGCATGAAGCACAGGTCTGAGAAGATATTCTAGATTTTATCAGATGTTAATTGTTTTGTGTTATTGAAAGAGCATCTGCTGTAGTGATCCAAGTTGCTATTCCATATATTATAATAATTAACATGTGAAAAATCTACCCAGTGTATCCTTCTAACTTCCAGTAACTGTCCTTTTTGACAGGCAGCAAATTCCCCTTTGTGATAAAACTAACCATGAGCCAGCTGGAGAGGAGACTAAAAAAGGGGGTTCTGATTCTCTTATCAAGCCCCATTTTGGTTTTATACCAGCCTTAGTTACAGTTTTTGGTTTTATGCTGCACTAGCAACACATGCAGGAGCAGCAGCTCTGAAGGGCTCTTCGGGTTGCTGTCATCTCATCAGGAAAAGCAGCTGCTTACATGAAGGTGGGCTGGGGATTTTGCAAATGGAATACAGCTCTAGGCTTGGCGAGTTCTCCTTCCATGTTCAGGCTTGGTGAGATAGCAGAAACTCTGTTAACTGCTTCATTTTGTGTGTGTGTATCTAGAAGTGCGCGTGCACGCACGTATTTGTGGTCTGATAACTTACAGGCACAACTGCTGTGATATTAGGAGGAAAAAGAACTAGAGTTGGGTTCTTGAAGCAGCCACCTAGGAGAGGTGGCTCCTGGGGTCAGTGTCTGCTGGCAGCGTACGCCTGCCACGTGGAGATGCTCACCCTGAGCCCTCTGGGTGAGCTCCAGGACCAGCACAGCTGTGGCCGTGCAGGATTCCTGATAAATATCCAGTCTGAGAGCCACAGCATTAGGAATGGGGAGCGCTCCGGGGGCACAGAGGCGCTGCCTCTCAGCGTGCTGAGCTCCGCAGGCATCCCGGCACGTTTACAGCCAGCTGGCCTCTCCGCCCAGCGCTGCCTCGAGCACACAATATTCCTCCTGCCCCCGTTTTCACAGTTGCAAAATGGATTTCACAACACAACTGAGGATTTAGAAATGGTTTTGTTTGTGGCTGCTCCCCCACATATCTTTTCAAACCTCAATATTCTCATTTTAATGTTCCGGTGTTTGTTGGCAAAGGACAAAGTAAAAATCATAGGAAGAAAAGCAACAAATCCATTTCCTTTCCTCACAGAAAACATAAACCAAAGAGCTTCTTAGTAAAGATCCCTTGCACTCCAGTAACTAATGTTGATTTCAAATATCAATATTTGAAATAGAAAATAAAGTTACAGAACCAAAATATATTTTTAACAAAGCCACACAAATGATTCAAGGATATTTTCAAAATATATTTTTTGTTCAGTTCTTTGTGAAGTAACCATTTTGGCCAGTGATTTGTGCACCAGAAAGAGAGTAATACAGATGATCACCTAGACAGTAAGGCTTAGCTTGTGAATGTTGGCAAAACAGAACTGGGAATCTTAGATGGAAGCACTACAGAAATAAATAAAAAGCATCACAAATCCTACAGAAAACTCGTTCTGGAGTAGGGCTAAAGTTTATCCTGACTGGTATGAAATACGAAGCTTTTCAAAAAACCAACACACAAGCAGAATCAAAGCAAGAGTACAAAATATTAAAGAACTGCTGTCAAGCAGTGTACTAGATAAACCCAAACGGGGTCACTTTGGTTCTTAGCTGTTGCTGCCTTCATAAAAACTCAGTGGCGCTGTATGCAGAGTTCAGAAGTGCCTAACTCACTTGGACGCTCCTGAAAATGTTATCTGTGAGCCACCGTGCCATTTTTAATGTTTATTATTCCTTAGAAAATAGGCCAGTGACTAACCCTGTCTGTAACAGCCAGTACCAAAGACTTCAAAGGAGATCAATGCCCGCGTAGGCCCTTAACCTACCTGAGCCACGCGGTTCCCTCGACGGGGAAAGGCTGGTTTGTCCCACGGCTGTGGCAAGGAAGGGACGAGCCTCTGAGGATCTCAAGTCTCATGTCATGTAACCCCAAAATCTTGTGAAAATTTTCACCACTGCAAACAGAAGCTAAATTGGGAACCTGAAGGCAAACACGTTATATACGAGAGAAAAACTTCAGGTGCATGCAGATAGTTTTCTCATCCTTTTGTAGCCTCTTAGTGCAGTGTAATTTCCCTTTGTTCCAGCAGGTAGAGCTCTGGCTTCAGATATTTTCCAGAAAAGCAGCTGGTCTATTCATTTGGGTTGAGTATTCTCTCCCCAACTGCATGACTGTGTTTTAGATTAGAGCTCTGAAAAAACAAATCCAAACCGAAGCAAAAGCATTCTGCTTGCACTTCCATAATTGGTAGGAAGCTAAAGCTGGGATCCCATCAGCTGGACAAACCTTAATCTCACTGTGACAACTGTAAGGCTCCCCACAGGGAAATACTGAGGTACATGGGCTGAAGTTTCCCCCCGACAGCGAGCTGTGTGTGGGGGCACAGGCCGGGGGAAGGACCCAGCCAGAGGGACCTGGGCAGGCTGGAGAGGGGGGACGGGCCGACCTCAGGGGGTGCAACAAGGCCAAGGGCAAGGTCCTGCCCATGGGCCGGGGCAACCCCAGCACAAACCCAGGCTGGGCCAGGAGGGGACAGGGACAGGACCAGGGGCAACGGTTTAAACTGACAGAGGGCAGATTTAGATGAGACCCAAGGCAGAAATTCTCCCCTGTGAGGGGGTGAGGCCCTGGCACAGGCTGCCCAGAGAAGCTGTGGCTGCCCCCTCCCTGGCAGGGTTCAAGGCCGGGCTGGACGGGGCTTTGGGCAACCTGAGCTGGGGGAAGGTGGCCCTGCCCAGGGCAGGGGGTGGGATGGATGGGCTGTAAGGTCCCTTCCCACCCAAACCAGTCTGGGATTCTGTGAAGAGCTCTGCTAACAGCCTGGCTATCTCAATGAAAAGGTTGCACTGGGAGGCAACTTGAGGTGACATTTTCTGTCATAAACAGAGAGATGGAACATCCACTCCCTTTGAACTGAAGCATCATCAGCAAGAACAAAACCAGATTTATTTTCCCCAGGAAAGGACAGAAAGGAAACTCCTCAAGATGGATGGTAATCTTCTGGATTAATGTATTTTTAAATTTTTTAGGTAGGACTCCAAACTCAGAACAAAAAACAATATGTAAAACTTTCAGGGTTTTGAATATATTTTTTTTAAATTATTTGTTTAAACATTTGTTTAAACAGTATTTAATATTTTTTCCCCTAGATTGCCCATATATTTCCTAAGTCAATCAGAACTGGCAAGTTTAGGTAAAGCCTCACCATGCCCATATTGCTGTTCCCATTTGTGGATTATCATGGATAGTTTATAACCTGAAAATACTACATTTGTTGACCCAGCCTTTTCTGAACCTGGACCAGGCCTGCAGTGACTATTACACAGATAATACTGTGTACTGTTTACTGGCTGGAGAGAATTTGATCTCTGCTCTTATTTCAGCTTCTGATGAAAGTCTGTACCAGAAAGAGAAACATCCTGAGTGCTGCTTCCCGTGAGAGAGCTCACACTGAACATGAAGATTGAATCACAAGACATTGTCTCTGCAGCTCAGCCCTGAGTTGTGGTGCCAGACAAGTGAGGGGATGGTTTCTCTCTACAGAAACCTGAACACAGGTACACACTGCCTCAGCGACACCTATATAGTCCGAATCAATAAAATATCTGGATAATGAATAAACGTCTAAACACAAAGAGACAACTATTTGGATTTTACTACCCTTTCTGGATTTAATTGATAGCCTTATGATGATTTGTTTCTTCCTTTTGAAGAATATCAGTCCCACTCAAGGCTTAATACTTCTGTAGCAGAACTGTAATTATTGAGCTCTTTGAAATTGCTTACAAGTCACAGTTAGAGGCCGTGCAGGCAAATATGAATATTGGGTATTAGAAAGGAAAAGAATGCCATTCAGATTGCCTCCGGTGCTACAGGAAAGAGAAGCTGAACCGCCGTGCTCTGACATCAGGGAACAGCGGTGCTTTCAGTGCAGGCGACGTTAATTGTATTGCTTTTCACAGAATTACTGTGGCAAGTGCAATTTGTTGGGGCTGAGTTCTCAAATGGTAGAAATTAGTGTGGTTCCATCAAAATGGATCTATGTTTGCAGAGGATCAGAGCAGTGGCATTTTGTGTTGTTTTGTTTTGTTTTCCCGGCAGCCTGCTGATATTATATCATTTTACTCTTCTACCTTTCATTATCAACATCAGTTGCTAACAGTTCTTAGCATGTTTGGGCCGTTCAGGCACAGCAGAGCTGCACATGCTGGCTTAGGCAATGCCAGGGATGATGTGTGAGCCTCAGTAGTATGTCTTCTTTAATCCAATATTAGAATTGCCATGGAAACCTCTTAGCAACATGGAAGATGAAAATGGAACGAGAAAGGAAAGATGCAGTCAGCTCAAATGACAGTTCTAGGGGCAAAAATCTCAAACCCACATAAACTTACTAGCCTTGGGAAAAGACAAGAAACAAAGCTGAATTGCATTGGAGAAGTTTGTCTTTCAGATCCTGCGTGGATTATCTCCTTGTGTTTTCCACATCCTGCTGCTTTTCGTGCTGTCCTCCAGCCCTGGCAGAGGCTTGCTTTTGCCTCCTGGGGAATGGCAGGTAATTCTGGTACTTCAGAAGTAGCTCATTGTTTCTCTTGCGGCTGGCCACCCTTTTTTTCTTCCTATTTTTAATGGTGGAAATTTCCTTCTCAGAGTCTGCATTATCCTATAGAATACACTGAACATTGAGCAATATACATTTATTCAGTCACTGACAAATGGTTCTTCTGTGGTTTGACAGATTCTGACTGCAATGGGCAAGGTTTAAAAGGTGATTGATGAGTTTGGATAGATAGACTGGCACATGTTGAAGGTGCCTGAGGAAACACCTCTGACACAGGTGCAGATAAACCTCACCTCCGAGTTGGTTAGCCAGGGATCAGCTCCAGCCTGGGAACCCTGGAGCCATGGGAACATCCAGAACAATGCAGAGGTTGAATATTGGCTATTTGCATTCACTGGAGCACAGCCCCGAGACTACATGGGCATAACGGCCCTTCCACCCACCTCAGGACTTCTGTAAAGAAACTCGAATTTGTCCTTTTTGCCACTTGGAGATGCCCTGCATTTCAGAGGCTCAGTGTTTGGTGTTTTCTGAGAGATCAGTTGCTGATTTTGCTCCGTACTGTTAAAAATACTTCTAACTCCACCTGCCTATACACACTTGAATCTCATGCATTCCTACCTACGTGCAGTGCTGTTTCTCCTGTAAGTGATCTCTGACATGCTTGTGCAGCCCACACAGAAAGCAGGCTCTGTAAATGACTCAGAAATTGGGATCTTTACAGGGCTGTCAGCTGACATCATCAATTATTGTACAAACAGGTTCTGCTCCTACTGGAGTTCACAAGGGAGACTCATTCCATCATTAGTGTTGCTTTCAGCAAGGCCAACCTCAACAGCTACATAACTGGCTCCAACAATCCAGACTAATCGTGGTTTATAGATGTCTGATGCCTAAATGTCATGTTGGAATTCACAGTAAATGACTTTCTTTTCTGCAAACAAGGAAAATACATTTTATAGGTCTTTTGTAGTATTAAAGACTTTCTTTGTTTTTCATTTCCAGTAGAGATCAGATAAAATAGTCCCAGGGACTAAAAGCAGAAAGACAAAATGTCTTTAAAGATCAAACACAAATTACCCAATAACATCAAATCAGGTTAAAAGGCAGTATTGCACTAGTAAGATGTAAAATAAGACCTCCCACTAGATGGCCAAAAGCTTCAAAAGCAACAGTGTGCTCTGTGAATATTGAAGAAATAGGCATTTTCAATTACCAACAGGCTTCTGATATTCTTCAGTTCTATCAATGGACATTTATTAATGGATAGATAAAACCAATTTTGTGCAGGTTCATTAAAAAAATAATGTTTGTGAAAATCAATAACGCAACTTTTACTTGGTTATATCAGACTTAGGATACTCAAAATATTTACTGTCAGGTTAAACCTTTGAGTATCTGTGTAGAGTTATAAAAGCTGCTGTCCATTGTCCACTCATACAGATAGGTAAAAAACTCTGTCCTTAAAAGTAATTGCAAATCCTGCTTTGGTATATTTGCAAATTATCTGTTTGATCACTCACATTCAGGCATAGTACCTCCTCGCTCTTTCCTGACCATGCAGATTTCAATACTGCGTGGAGACAGTTGCTAATCCTACTTCCTTTAAAGCTCTGCTCCCTCTTCTTTATTCATTACATTTTGTGGGACTTCAATCATTAATAAATAAGACTATTACACTTCTAACTCAGTTACAAGTGCATCAAAAAAAGGTGCCAGTCGTTGCAGGGAGGGAGGGCCTGAAACACCTGTCAGAGACAAACTGAAAATGGATCCTCTGTGAATGAGAACGTGCAATGTGGGCAGCCTGCAGCGGGACACCAGACGTGATGGCCCAGAAATCACTGTCAGCATAACGGGCTTGGATTTCCTGACTTACAGAAGTTGATGAGTACTTTACCTGTCAGTCCAGAAAGGAGCAAGATAGTAAACTTCTACTATCATATCTGTGCCAAATCCAGCTGTTCTGCTGCAGTTTAGAAGCCAATCTATTGTGTGCTAATATTTTTTTTTCTGGCTCATGTGCAACTTAGTTCACAATACAGTCAACATTTTTAAGTATGTGACTGATGCTTATAATAAAGCTAATAAACAGATGCTGATTCCAGAAAGGTTCTTAGAAAGGAAAAATCCACACAGAGAATAGACCGTAATGAGCTATTTTTTTAAAGGAAACTGAGCTAAGTGGTGGCTAAATTATTCTCTTCCAAAACCACTTAAAGAAGTCCAATGGAAAAATAAACCCACTAGAAATGTTTTTGAAAAGCTATATTCAAATATTGTCTTGCTGTATGCATGCCTGTGGCGTTAAAATTAGACCAAATGAGATAGCAGCAGTTGGTTATATTGGCAATTAGGTGTTACACCTCTTCCGTGTAGTGTGTATACCATTTTCAACTTCTTTCAATATGCACATAAGCAGAGAGCTTTAAATTTTCAGGAAACAAGCTCCCTAAGTGCATGCGGGAGTGAGGCTGAAGAGGGTGGAAAACTCACAGCTTGATGACAACGTAACCTCATTAGTTTCTCCTCTGTTTATCTCACAGACATAAAAAAGAGCTGTTCCCATTAGTGCTCCCATTAAGCTCTTGATCCACCTGACCTCCTGCACCACCTCCATGGGATTTCTCCAAGACACAGCAGAGATTTCCCACTAAATCCCAAACAAACTTTCTAGCTGGCAGCTCAGTGCCCCGTGGTGTGGGGTTAGTTAATCCCAGCGAGAAGGGGATAGTCCAGCAGTGGAAGGTCTTCGGAAGGGTAGGGCAGGTTAAAATGCTAAACCTGGCTACTTGCTCTGCCTGCATCTGATCCTACCCCCAGATAATCCAATGGGAGACGAAATTGGCTTAATTTAATTAAATACAGCAAATTAGCTTTAATTACTCTGCAGAGGATGGTTATGTGGATACTGTTTCCTGAAATTTAAACTTCTAAGAAAAGCTAAAGGAAAAACTTGATTAAAGCTGTCCGTAAAATTATTTATATGTGGAATTAAAACTGCAGTTCTGCATTTGTTAGCTCATGACAGTAACTAGATTATGAGTCAGTCCAAACCAGGACCAACGCTGGTTATGTGTGGTAACAAGAACTCAGTATTGGAGTATTGGACTCTGGCCTGTGTCGTTCAGTCTGGGAATGCCTCAGCTCCGCAGATGTTGCCACGTCTAGTGGAGACACAAGTGTGGTCCTTTTCAAGGCAGAGGGACATATTCCTTTCCAATACATGCTCTTTGGAGGGAAAATAAAAGTACTGGACGCATCTGTTTACACACTGTTTTAATAAACTATAGCAACAAGCCCTTTGAGGATGAGATGTCAGGAAGCAAACGCAGCATGGCACAAGAGCAGAAGGGAGGATTTCCTTCAGCCGAGGCTGGAACTCAAGCCCTGAATTTTACTAGGTTGCAGGAGAAAGCAGCCAAACGTTCAGAGTCAGCCCAGCAGCTGCTCTCCAAACCTGACCACGTTTCCTGAAAGTGGTGGATGGTATGGAATGTGACTGAAGCGCCCCAGAGGATCAATATGGAACAGCAGAGTTGGAAGCAAGGGCTGAAGCAACCCTAAATGCAGTTACAGTCCCTCTTCTGCGTATCTCTGCAATTGGATGTCATGGACGGAAAAACACTTGAAGCACAGTTTGCTTTGCACTGTGGTTACTGACCAAAAATGAACTCATTTCCAAGGAAATCCCACTGTGCCAAAGGGGACCTGTTAAAACAAAAGCAAAAGGAATACAATCTGAAGTATTCCTGATCTCCAAATGATTTTATTGTCATTCATCATCACGTTCCCCCATCCAGCTGAAAGAGCACTCACAGAAATGTGTTCCTGATGCAAAAACATGGCATTGTGTCTATTCTTTTACGTTTCTAACTGCTGAAAACACATGAATGTGACAGGAAAAAAGTACCTGAACCACACTTGCCCACTGGGGAGATGGCACCAGGGAGGGGGATTGGCTAGAGGAGACATCAGTGGCTCTTCCATCAGCACCCCTCTGCGTGATCGGGTGTAAAGCACAGCACTGAAGACTGTGGGGAAGAGCTTCTCCAGTGGTGAGACAATTGTTGTGTTGAAAATTCAGGGTAGCATCAGCACTCAGAGACGGGGCAACCTTCAGGCTCAGATACTCGCTCCACAGAGCAACCTGATCCGTGGCTGAATTCACACGGATTTAACACAGGAAACTGTAATCCTGGTCCCTGGTGCTCTATTCGTAGCTGGAGAGTTTGGCAGAAGTCTGCTCTAGGATTTTAAAATGGTGCCCCATCATGAATTCTATTTAAAGAGCAATGCAGTAGAGCAGTCAACAAGGTGCCTCATTAGTTCTGCAGAGATGCTCAGCAGGGGCTACTCTTTTCTGCTCTAAAATAGCAGGAATTAGAGCAGAACAGAAGTGGCTTTCTCTTTAAACAAAGCCCAAGCACTTCCTTTCCATCACTCACCCTTTGTCATTTCATACCTCTTTGCTTCTCTTAGGCGCTCATGTCCTTTCGTTTAAAGAAAGAAAATATTTTTTTCCCTATTCTTCTTAGTTATCTTTTGAAAATGTGATAGAAAGAATGAATACTTTGTTTAATCTTCAGCTTTAAAGTGACCAGATATCCAGAGGGAGCCACACAGCCCTGCTCTGACACCGCAGTAAATTCAGCATAAAGTTCCTGGGTAGAAAGGGCTTGATTATAGACATTCGTAACAGGAGGAGCTTGTCTGCTACAACATCACACCACACTGTTCTGTTCATGTCTGTACCTACAATGTGCCAGTGCAGTGTAAGTAATGTCACCTGTCATAGCAAAAGTTAAGAAAAGCAACTAAATGTCTTTGTTTTATAATGAGCTAGGGGTGTTTCAATCTGCATTAAATATGGAGTTTTTTGTTTAGATTTATAGCAGATTCCATCTCTTAAACCTCTCTTTTAGTAAATCCATCAGGGAAGAGCCTGACTGAGCGGTGGTACCTTACCCACGTCCTTTGTGCACCACTGCTATGACAAGGGTAGCACAAAGGGCCAGGTGAGGACGCTCCCCTGCTGTGTTCTGCACTACTCTGGCAGAAAAACTCAGACATATTATTTCAAGGAGGAGGCTGTGGGTGCTTAGCGATGTGTTTTACACACACATTTATTATGAGTTTGAGAGAGCTTTTAGATTTTGTCCTTTCTTGAAAACATTTGCCCAAACCAGAAAGCAAAGAGAAAGAGCCTAAGGTGGTTTTTTTTTTTGGTATCTTAAAAAAATTCTACATGAATTTAGAATACTCCCAGTAAAGTAGATTAGAAAAAATGCATCGTCCGTTTCTTCAGTTTAATATTACAAAGAATAACCTTTCCTTATTTAATATTTAAATCATGCTATGTAATCTTTGTCCCCAGTATAAGACCAGCACGATGTTTCTCCCTACAGTGTACTTCCTAGGTTATTGATATGCATGATAGTCTTACTCGCTCATCTCCTGAGTTCTCATTGCCTGTAAATATTCTGAAGGAGCTCCTAGAGTGTTTGGTTTTCCAGAGCCCATTTATCAAACAGGGACAGTAAAGTTGTTGCTTACTATCAGCATCAGAATGAATGTTTCTGAGTAAAGGAAACAAATGGATGGTTTAAAGCTCCCCCACCTCATCCCCAATACAGCATTTGCTGCTAAATTGCTCACCACAAATGCTGGGAGGCTGGCACTGACTGTCGTAAAGGGATATAGCCACAATCATGAGGAAAATACTGTCATCTGAAAAGGCAGAGGATAGGAGTGGGCAGAAAAGGGGAATCCAAACAAAGGCATGTCTTCAGCCCACCTATTATCTCGGGGAGCGTGCCTCTTAATTAAGCATCTTCAGCATGACATCCAATCCCAGCTGTATTTTATCTAATACTTGTGGCTTTTTTAGCTCCAAAGGAAAACAGATTTTATGTAAATAAAAAAAGGCACAAAACATATCTGTCTATACCTGATTGTAATAGATACTTATGCCTATTTCTACGCTTTTCCTGTAACTCCTTCTCATGGCACAAAACATGCCACAAACCTGCACCACCCTTCTAGGCAGAGAGACCTTTGCATTATATCTACCTGAAAATGCCCAAACTGGTGAATTTTGCCAGTGCTGAGCTCAGTTCTGCTGCAACTGTCACACTCACTGCACCTGAGCGAGCTCATTTAAAGTTACCTCAGACATGTCTACACGCTACTTACAGAGATTGTAGGGCTGATGCGTATATCATATCATTTGAGTAATACCTTACATTTTGAGTAGTCTAATTTTCTCCCTGACCTCCTGTAAAGTGAATTGTCATTATTATGAAGAGTAATAGAGCCAGGTCAAACGTGGAATTAGTGTATGCACTTACAACAGTCATTACAATAGCAACATGTGTAAAAAAAAGTTGGCAGCTATCAGCTGTGTCCTTTCTACTCTTGTGAACATCAGAAAACATTTGGAGAAGGTAGCGGGCTAATCTCCTCGGGTGCCACATACTTAGGAAACAAGTAGATATGCCAAGCCTCAGCATATTTCCTTTATTAAGAAGGAATTTCTTTCCTAAGAAATAAATTTCGTCACTTGGCTGAACTAAGTCTGAAAAGGGAATTCTTAGTGAAGAGAACCGAAGGGTGTTTTTATGGTGCTGTTTTATCCTCTCAAGTGGATCAAACTTTTACTGATAATTATGCCCAAACAAATTAACTGTGACAAAGATCAATGTTTCTAAATATGATTTTAAGAAAGGGCACTAAGCAAAATCGAGGCATCTTGATCTTGCTAAAAAATATTCTTGCTGCTATTCAGAGCAGCTCATTCTTTACACAGCGGGAGATTTTAGCAGGATGATTGCCTGTGCCCAGGGGTCTCCAGAAGGCTCCTTACCCAGGGGGGCTTGTGCCTCTCCAAGCTACATCATCAGTAAGACGTGGTAGCTGCTACATGAGGGATGCAGGCTGACCCGCCACAAATCCACGTAAAATTTCTAAGAGAGAAGCCCATAAAAAAGTGATAGGAGCATACGGGGGACTTAGCAACTCCATAAACCCAAAGATTTTGTAGAATGCTCTGTCTTTCCCACTTCATGGCTACCTGCTAAATGGATTCTAGTTTCATAAACCCTACTAAAGAAGACCAACCCTCAGGAAGACAAATGCAGTCTGGCAGTGATCATTTCTTTTTGGAGCTGATCTCCATGGGGACCTGCCTAAGTGATCATGTTAGAGCACATTACAGTTTCTCATACAGCTTGATTTCATAGCTATATGAAGACTGTAAGTCCCAGGCCTGTGGTTGCTGTTAGAACTCTAAACCAGCTGTATCTACAAATAGCAGGAAATTGAGATTCCTTGGCACCTTCCAGTCCACATGTAGAATCTGAATGTGAGAGAGGGAAGGGGCTGCTTGAACTACATAACATCCATCAGTTTCTCTTATTCCACCCACTTTCTGGTACCAGGTTTGAGACTATGTTAAATGGCAGCAGAAGGAAAGCCAGGGATCCCATCAAACTGAACTCAGCAGTGGGCATTAAATAACCAGCATGAATGAGGGCCTCGTTGCTTTCTCACACTTCACTCACCAGGGTACCTCAGGGGATTTTTTTGGTTCAGACTCAATGACACAGGGACAAATGTCACCAAAATTACTTTTTCAGCCCTCTGGTCTTCATCTCTCCTAAGAATACAGCTTGATTACTCACTCCTACCCTGTGCTGGCTCTAAAATGACATCTGGGTCTCAGCCTCACTAGTGGACTCATTAGGAGAACAAAAGGAAGTGTCATATGAGGGGCATGAATAAGTCCCAACCACAATGGGATACATGGCTTTTAGAGTGGATTGGATCGTTGGGAATCATTTTATGATATCAGAATCTCATTTAAAATACACAAATGAGCACACATGTTTACAGAAATAATACACACAGAAAAAAGTGAAATCCAGATGCCATCAAAGTCAATGAGAAAACTAATTGTGCTGGAGCCAGGACTTCAGCCTATGAAGATTATAACTGGAAACTTTAGCTGAATTATTTAAGATTGAAAATTTAATGCATTGCTGAGATATTTGAAGATCCTCATTAGCTTCATAATTCTGCTGACCATTTATAAGCCTGAAGATATTTACTCTTCTCTAACTGCATCTCCAATAAAGTAACACTGAGATTTGAAAGCCAACTGGGTCTCTCCCTGCCAGTAACTCTTGTTGCCTTACCAGCAATGCATATGCAGCACTGCAAATTTTGTTAACTCTTAATTCTCATTATCTTCTTACTCTTTAAGATATAATTGAGGGCTGTATCTAGCCTTGCTGCCACTTAATTAACAACTCTGTTGGTAGACAAGCTATAAAAGAGTATCTGTAGATCTGAAAAAGGAGAAACATCAAAAAAGTAGGAGAAACACACTTGCATGCTTGAGTTAAACAACAATGCTTTGAACTGGATATGGAAAAGTCCAATTTTAAGAGTAAGATTTCTGTTAGATGGAATTATAACCAGCCAAATGCTAGACTGATGCTTTGAGATCTAACCTGAGTGTATTCTGCAGGCTCAAATCCTTTCCCTTCATCTGCGGAAGAAGTGAGCTGCATTAGCACGCTCCCCAGTACGTCTACATCTGTCTTGCCTTAACTGACCTGAAATTGCTTCCCCAGCTGCTTCCAGTGCTGGATCTGAAAGGGAACAGCAGCCCCCTTTGCACAGAGTTTAGGCAGGTGAGCACTTGGGCTTTCCTTATGACATTCTTTGCCTTGGAGCAGGAATGCAGGTTTTTATAGCTCACCTCAAAGGTCACTCCATCTTTTCCTGCTCCCTCTTAGAAAAAGTAGCTTTGAACTCAGGTACCACTGGAAAGATAGACTTGCAGGGGGAGGCGTTTACCTTTGCCTGTTCTGACCATCACACCTTACAAAAAATAGGGGTTCTTCTTGAGTGATTTTTGATTTCCCATTTTCTAGACGCTTGACTTGAAGACACATCAGACAACTGCTTCATTGATGTTAGAGTCCCACATGCAACTGCCGAAGGCTTCCCTCTCACTCACAGAAAGGCAAGTGGCAGGAGGAATAATCACGAAGCCAAAAGAAGGCAGGCACAGTTTGTGGCTCATGCAATGCTGCTCCTGCAGTGGCTGTCTGTCATCATGTTTTACCTGTTTGTATAAAGTTGTGTGCCTCCGCTGTAGTCTGGGCTCAAAATTTCAAGGGACAAAGGAATGTAAATCTCTGGTATAACCAATAATTGTGTGCATCTGCCGTTCCTTACCCATCTTTCCGATCCCCACAAGCTGTACAAGAGGTTTACATAGTGACTGGCTCCGTTATTTCTCCTTTTGAAAAGCACTGCACAGGCAAGAACGGTTGCTGAACTGTTCCCACAGCTCTGCCCACGGTTTGTCAAAATAGGAAGTAAGCAGGAAGCAGCGGGTATTTTTTAATGAAGTGAATAGCATGGCAAACAATTAGGACTTCCCCTGAACATAGGAAGGTTTTTGTGCAACAAGGTGAAAAGGGAATCAAAATCAAGAATATTTCTTAGTGAAGAAGATTGATATGACCATCCTGAGGCAAACTGTCATTGGTGTAATCAGAAGTAGCAGCCGTCAGAGGATAGGAATTGTCTCCTAGATTGCCTGACAGAACATGACAACTTGGTTCATAAATAGCTGCTTCTGTGAAAACAGATCCTACAGCAGAGAGGCAAAAACATATTGTAAAGGGAATCAACTTTATGTTGTGCTAGCCTCATTCTAATTAACACACTAGTCCTCAGGCAAAAGAAGCCCTCTTCTGCAGCCCACACTCCAGATTTCTGATGTCTCATATCTTCTGAAACAAAAGAGACACGGATCATTTTTCCGGATGAAACCAATCTTATCAAATCGGTGTAGTCAAAGGTACTTCATGAGGACACGCAGACCCTGCCCTAGCAGCACCGACCAAGCAGGAGCTTCAGTACAGGCTATTTCTCATCTCCACTTACTATTTTTTTAGGAGATTGGTATAGCATGCAAGGATATTTCTGAGAAGTGCAAGACACCGCTGGGAACTAGGTCTATAAAAAGGAAATGAAGTATGAATAAAAAATTGCAGTGTATTAGAATGAATATGCACATGCAACATGAATATATTCATTTTTAATGACAGTTTTTATAACTGTCAGTGAAGTAGGTGGTTATGGATTTCTAATTCTGAGAGAGTCATAATAGAAAATGATGTCTTCTTCAAACAAGGTCACCCCTTATAGGGTGGGCATGTGCCCCGGCCAGCTGCATATTGCTAGTCCGGTGCACACAGTGCTCACAGTACAGGAAAACACGCGTGTTCTTCAGAGCTGTGCAAAGAACAGTAATTATTGAAGGGTTAATTTTTGTGCATACCAGGCTGTTGTGGGTTAAATGCAATAAAATATTACCCAACATTCCTGCAGCGTTAAATAACAGACACAAATACTAAGGGAGGGGAAAAAGAAAAAATATTCTGAAATTTTATGCAGCAGAGGTAACATTCAGAAGAATGGTTCTAGCGCTTTGTTGCTCCAGTAATTTCCTAAGTTTATGCGGACAAATTTGCCCTTGCTGATGACAATTTAGTGGTAAATTTTAAGATTACTGCGTACCTAAGACTATAAAAGCCCATCCTGCTTTTTATTTGCCTTCCTGAGATGGTACGTGCATCTTTACTCTGTCGTATCACAACCAAATCTAATTTAATACATCTCCGAGGCAGCTTAGGTCTTTATTCTCACAGAACGGCTGCAAGGGGTACCCAGAGGACCCTCTGAGAGCTGGTCCCGGTTTTTTGGGGCCCGCATGGGTGTGCCAGGCAGCGAGGGTTTAACCCCGGGCTCAGAAGAGGGGCCCGGCGGGCAGCTGCGGGGCTCCTCCGGGCGGCGGGAAGGAGGCGAGTGGGGCGCAGGAGGCGGGTGCGGTGTGGGAGCCACCCTCAGCCCCGGCACCAGCAGCCCCGACCGCCCCCCCCGAGCCCGGTGTCCCCCTCCCC
>NW_020799092.1:27770386-27815305 GCF_003259725.1 Athene cunicularia
GAGCACAGGTCTGCTGGGGAGCGGCTGGGGGAACTGGGGGGGTTCAGTCTGGAGAAGAGGAGGCTGAGGGGAGACCTCCTGGCCCTCGGCAACTCCCTGCCAGGAGGGGGCAGAGAGGGGGGATGAGTCTCTGGAGCCAAGGCCCCAGCGCCAGGCCCCGAGGGAATGGCCTCAAGCTGCCCAGGGCAGGGTCAGGCTGGCTCTGAGGAAGGATTTCTGTGCAGAAGGGGCTGTTGGGCGTTGGAATGGGCTGCCCAGGGCAGGGGGGAGTCCCCGGGATCCCTGGAGGGGTTGAAGAGTCGGGCTGAGCCAGCGCTGAGGGATCTGGGGGAGTTGGGAACGGTCAGGGGAGGGTCATGGGTGGGCTGGAGGAGCTGCAAGGGCTTTTCCAGCCCAGCTGATTCAGGGATTCTGTGATTTCCCTGCTTCTCCCCAGCAGAAGTACTTGTAACACCCCTAAGCTGCAGCCCCTCTTTACAGACAGTAACTGGCCGTGCAGATGAGAACAGTGGCCTGTCCAAAGTCACATGGGCAGTCTGAGGAATACAACCTGGCTTTTCTAAATCCTGAAGCTCTCTCCAGCCTCTGGGACTTTTGCTCTAAACCCGAGCACCAAACTGAAGTAACTAAACCACCTGAGGAATCTGAAGTGGCGTCTGCCTAAAGGTTGGAGAGAGGCTGCCTCTGTGAGAAGCACCTGCCGTTCCCCAGCTCCCAGTGGTGACCCCCGGCACGGCTGCTGGGGAAGGTGACCAGCACCACAGCAGCAGAGAAAGGCTCGGGAACTCCTGGTGTAGTGCTGCTACTCACCAATTTGCAAGGCAAACCTCCACTGCAGTTGCAAACTGAACTGACTCAACTGAAGTGAAGCTTTCAAGGTTTGAAATAGTTTACCTAGTGGCTATCACCATAATTTTTTACAGAAATTTCCATGTTCCAGTGGGGGAGCACAAGCAAAGATGCCAAAATACAGCTGTTCAAGTGCCATTTGTGGGCTGTTTTTTCTAGAAATGTTTATAGTAAAGATAAGTTGACAAGCTTATGTGAAGGAACAGCTAATTCATCTCGTAAGTTTACAGTCATCCAACAATTTCAGCTAAGCGTTCTTCTTTCTTTATATTTTTTCTCTTTATCACTTTAAATCCAGTGCTAACAGACATGTCTTCTCTCACATACCTTTTAGAGTTGTTGCGTTAAGTTTATTTTACACAGAATCTGTGCTAGTGTTGCTTGACTTGGCAGAAGGACGGTTTGGGTGCTCAGTGTGTCGCATGCTAAGGGGTCTGCTGCACACTTGACTGCATAGCATAGGCACGCTTTCAGGATTTTCTTTTAAACCGAGATCAGTTGGAAATCGGTGGACTAAGACTGAATGACTATTTTGTAGTCTCGTTGCTTATTTTCTCTCTGACTTGGATTTCTGTGTGCAACTCACCTCACAGGAGAGCTACTGGGATCATTTCTGAGGACTTTTGAAACTCTGTCATGAAAAGCAACTGAAAAATTAAGCATAGTTATGAAATGCTTCCAGCCTATCATGCAAAACCAAGATCAGAATACAGCGTGTCAGTCTTTGCTCCCATCTCCTTGAGAGGCTTGTCTGTTTGTTACAGCAGGAGGGAGGGATGTCAGTAGTGGTGATCCCAGTTGGGGAAAGAAAGATTCTGGTTTATTTAAGAGGTGTTGTTGAATAAAAGAGCAACTTGCAGTGATTGCTGCAAGAGAAAATCATGGTTTTCAATTTTAATAATATTCAAAATAGTCTAATTAAAATCTGAATTTTGTTTTATTTTTCTTTCTGGGAGAAAAACCTGGAAGCTTGGGACTAGCAATTATAAAGATGAATAACTGCATAATAAATACTAATCTGAGCCTTGGTAATTAGGCCCTGCAGCATTTTGATTTTTAGATGAGAATGTGGTTCTGAATGGGTACACAAGAAAGGCAAGCAGTGTATAACAGATGTAAAGAAGTAGCTTACAGTCATCGTTGTACAAGACTGGTGTATGTGCTGTGCACCTCAGCGTAGAACCTACCCTGTATTTTGCCACAGGGAACTTGATAATATTTATTTGTGCTCAGCTGTAATCTAAAGGCCCCTTGTCATAACAGATAGGGCTTGGATGGGACAGTCTTGAATGTAGTCTAAATAAGCAAGGTGCCTAGGACCTAGCCACAACAGCAGAGGAACTTAGAAACTGGGCCTGGAAAGTCTTGTCCCTCAGGTCACGCTGTATACTTTGCCATAAAGTGCAGGGCAGCTAAATTGTTCAAAATGAAGTTGTATGTGTGGTCACTTGCCATTTCATACCATCAGTAACGTTAGAGTTGGACCACAGATTAAACCAGATTCAGGCACAGAGTAAGATTCTTGTTAGATTTTTTTTTTTTTTTTACCAAAACTTTAAATTCCTAGACTAGAAGCCAGATCACATTCTCATACTTAAAGAACAACATCCCCATCTAAGTTTCTTAAATCCCTAATCCTAGAATTTCAGGAATAATTACAAGAATTTATCTAAGTATAAAATGATTACTCTCTATTACACTACTTATAATATGGATATATAAGGGAGTATTCTCTGATGGATATGTTGAAGAGTATTAGAAATAAACTTTATTCATCTGGTTGTCCACATAATAGCACCTAGGTTGATTAAATGAACCTCAGCAAATTACTTCCTGGAGGCTAAGAAAAATCCACAAACTCAAGTTTCAATTCTGCATGGGAGAGTTTATGTGCAGAATGGATAGCTCTGTTTTCACATCTTTCTTTGAAATGAATGATTTCCTCAAGGGGAAAAAAAAAAGGAAATTAATGAGGAATTTATTTTATTGACGAGTGATATGCGTTTAAAGAAAAATTTTGAAGACAGAAGAAATAATGAAACTCAATACAAAAAAAGAATCTGAACTGTTTTCTGTTCTGAGGCAACTCCCAGGAACATAGTAAATTCAGGGTTTTAAAACTTCATGAGCCTTCGATTGTCAGACCTTTGATGTTTTCCCCCCCTTTTAACATAATGCAATTTTAAAGCAATTGTGCAGCAGATTTAAGTATAATTGAACTTACCTCGCTTAATTTCCTATTCAATATTTTATCTTTCATCTTATTTTAGTCTTGTTCTTTCAAGTTAGAATGAAGATCCCTCTTCTGTGGAGAGAAGCAAGCCCCAAATACTTGAGTATTCACACCTTTCCTCTGACCAATCTTATCCCATTTGCAAGCAAACCAGGCTTCACTGATAAATTGAGTGCAGTCACTGCTGTAGTACTGATTATTTTCTTGTACTTTTGCCACTGTATCCATGTGCTGAGACTTGATTTAGACTAGAATTCTGTTTGGCAGGACAGTCTGTTGTGTGCTTGCATGCTCCCTTGAAGAGCAAAGGTCCTACTTCCTACAGGCTGCTGTAGAACAAGTACCATTACACATGTTAGATCGTAGTTCATTGAAGTGGAAATATGTGAATAAGATCAAATGTATGGCTTGATTCAGAATTAAATTTTTAAAATTCAAGAGCGCTGACGTATCACTCAACTTCTTCTCTAATCAGAGCTCTGTGCAGATACCCAGGTATTGGACAGGCTTACGTTTGATGTATTTGGTTTGTATTTTGCAGGCTTTGTTTTGGTAAAGGGCTTGTTGCCTGATGGGAATCCTGAGTGTTTACTCATTTAGATGAATTACAATCAGTGCTTCTAGGCTCAGAAAAAAATGGGCTTATACCAGCTCTGTCCTATTAAAAATGGCAATTAGTCTGAATCACCATCTGATTTTTATCACTCATATTTCCATTCCTCATTTGGAAGGAGAACAATACACATTATTATAAGTTCAGTTTTTTTCATCTTCTGTTACCTGCAGCAGGTAATGGCTTCCAAAAAGCGAGTAGGTTCTGACCTACTCCTTGCCCTAGGATTGGTGCCCCTTGCCTTCCCCTTGGCTGTATGCTCCTCCTGCTTAGCTCCTCAGACCATGTCCTCTTTGAGCAGATTCAAATAGCTAACCAGACATAAAGCTAGCTCAGAAGAATAAAATGGAAGCACTTTTGCTGCAGTAGCAAGCTGAATCAGCTAACAAAGGGCTTTGAGTGCACTAATGCCAGGAGGGAGCTGGAGGAGGAAGCAGTATTTTCTCCTTCAACCACAAAAGAGCTGGTGGTTGGGTTCAGTTCCGTTGGAGGATCACAGCTTGGAGAGCTTCTCTGTTCTTTGACTTGGCTCACGTAGTAGCAGGATAACAACCCATTGAAATGGGGGAGGTTGCTGTGATTGCAACAGCCAGCAAAGGGGTCAGGCTTGCCCAGACACCTCTGAATTTACTCTGCTCAGCTCCCTTTCTTGCTGTTAGACTCTGCTTTTTGCTGAGTTAATTCTCTGCTACCTCGTTGAGTTAAAGCCCCTCCAGGAGGGATTCCCCAAATGCTGGTGCTGGCACTGGAAGCAAGCACAGGGAGTAGGTGGCTGTGCCACGCTCCTTTTTTTTAGTGCCACCACATTCCGAACTCAGTCCTCTCCGTCCGGTTGAACTACATGCTTTCGTTAGCATGGGGCTGCACCTCTGTCTTAGTCTCAGGAATTGTTGGGACCATAACAACAAAGTGAGAAAATACATCTTGGTAGTCCAGGTAGAGGGAAAAAGGGAGGGGTGGGGAGATGGGAAGGGCCTCTCACTTGCTTCATTCATTCTCTGTGTAGCAGTGCCCATTTCTGTTGTGTCTCACACTTTGGGTCTCATAATATGCTGTGGAGTGGCTGCTAACACAGAGAGTAATGTCATAACTTGCACTGTTCTCTGTCATCCGAGTTGGTTCTAACAATAAATACGCTTCAATTTTGGCTACTTAATTCATTAGCTGGCGACCAACAAGGCAGAGCTAATATCTCCTTTTTTTTTCCATTTAAAGCATAGAGCCTCAGTTGACTTTGATGGATAATCCAACCCAAAGTTTAAGAACAGAAAATTACATCCTGAGGATAGTCAAAATATTTATTAAAGCAATGGATCTACTTAAACCTGAAAATTTAATAAGATAATTGGAATGCATTAATTTGCATTCATCTCGCAGTCTTTTCCTCCAGCTTTAGCACTACAAATTATTTTTCCATTATATAGATATTTTGGTAACACAGGCATTTAAATCTAGATACCTTATCTTTTTCATTTAATTCCTGTCCTTTTATCCTGGCACTTCTTGTTGGCCTTTTGGCCAAAATCAGTTACGTATCCAGCACTCTAACGGTACATTATCTTTCAGATGTATGAACTGGGCTGATCCAATGGGTTTGTTCATCTGTGACTACACTTCTGAATTACTGTCAGAATAAGCTAACTTATTTGCATCTACCTAATGCTATGTGAACTAGCAGCATAAAATACTGTGGTACTAACCTTATTGTTACTAGAAAGTGGTCAATGAGCAAGATTACAGGGTTTTAGTCCTAGAATAATACAGTTTTATGGAGTAATCAGATGATGTGGGACGAGACTGAGCTGTTAAATAGATGATTCTTTGCTATCTTCAGATCAGAGAAATGGTAAGAAAAAATTAGGTATGGCAGACCAAGAGGTGATTACTAGTGGTGGGGGGTTACCTTTAGCTAAACACATATTTGAAAAAAGCCACCCTGATTTTTTTTTAAGTCTTCTCCTATTGTTTCCAGAAGAAGAATAGGATTTGGTAGCATTCCGCTGGAAATCAATCATTACAGCCTGGGTCCGAAGCCAAATGAAATAGATAAAAATTTCTTTGACTGCCCCAGGAGATAAATCCCTGAGTGGGGTGTGCAGTCGTGGTGATAAAACCTGTTTCATTGCTAAGCTTTTTGTAAACGCCACTGTCACACGAGGGCTGGGCAGAAGCTTCAGAACTGTAATCGCAGGCAAACAGACCTGTACCGCGGTGGGTCACACTTCCTGAAGCACAGTTTAATTTTGGTATTTGTTTCATAGGTTGGGTTTTTTCACCATTGATTTATTTTTCCTTTGTTACCCTTCTTTTATAATCAGTGATTTTCCTTTCTGGCTTTTTATGACGTTTACACAGATTTGCCCAAAGGCTCATAGGAAACTCTGCCTTCATGTAGAGAATATAAAATGTGCTATGAGGTAGGGGAGGTGCTTTGTTAAAACACCTTCTTCAAAAAAATCACTCCAGACTACTGTCAACAGCTTCTGTTTCACTTAAGTCAAGTGCCTTTCATTGAGAGTGTGGTCTGTTATCTGACAATAACCTTTGTGCATTTGAGAAAGCGATGCTGGTACATCCGCATTGTAATGAAAAGGTGTGATTTCCACCTTCTTTCTAAAGCAGTACAGCTACAGCTCTACAGCTGGACTTAACCTAGATGTAAAGTAACCCTTGTTTAAAGGGACCCTCCGTTTCTCTGTTCTGTAAATATAGCTGTTCTCCCAATCAGGGTCATAAATATAACACGCCAATAAATTAATGCTTTCTTTTTCACTGCATGAACAGTTTTACTCCAGTTCAGCAAGCTCTGGTGACAGCCTCATAAAGCTCTGGGTGTACTGGAAGCTGCCGCTGATGACTCTCAGGGTATTTAGTGCAGAATGCAATGACCCTGAGAGTCAGCAACAGAATGCACCCAGGTGTAGATTTATAAAAATCTATTCTGGATTGTCATAGCAAGGATAAGAAGGAGTTTATCAGAATATTACAGGGAGAGGATCCAATCCAGATGGTGCACCTTTGCTCAGTTTAAAAGTAGAACTGTTCAGATAGCCCACTTAATTTCAGTTGGGATCAGAAACAGAAAATGGATAGCATGTGCAAATTAAGGGAAGGTATGTATTGAAAGTTCCTGATGATTTATTTTAACACGTATCTGGTAGTGGAAATCATATTTTTGTTGTGATTGGAACTGTGAAGTCCTTAATCACCTATTTCTGATCTCATATTTCTGGGATAAAGATACAGATTTTTGCATAAGAAGCTGATGCTTGTCAGCTAATAAAAATATCAGCTCACACCTAATCATATCTTTAATTCCAAGAAATTCAGATGTGAAATCTCATCTCTGTCCAACGACTGATAAAGCTGTTTTTGTCCAGGGAGACATTCTTGGCATTCGAAGGTATTAACATCTTTCATCTTGTCAAAATTAGGTTTAGACAGAGCAGATCTCTTCTCTGAAAGCGAGATGTCTAGATTTCTAATGAGAGCTAGCATTTGTAGCGGGACTTAACATTAAAGTCACTCCTTCAGCCTAGTATGAGGTGGAAATGATGGAGCAGTTGACAGAATGCCTAGCTGGCTTCACAGCAGAATGTTGGGAGCTCTCCGTGTGGGGGTTTCCAGCAGTCGAGGAGGTTCCCTGGAGGTGCACAGGACCGTGCATAGGTACTGTCTGCCTGCCTCGGTGTGTTGGTTGCCAACCCTAGGAGGATCAGGGGACAGCTCTGTGTGAGAATTCGGCAGAACAGCAGTTCAGGGAGACTCGGCCAACCCAGGTGAAACACCAGGGACTGTTGTTGCCATCCAGACTGCAAACAACTGTTCTGCTCAGGAGCTTCTACTTGTGAGTGTCACTGTATGCAAAAGATCCCAGTAAATTAGGGTTGTTAATCAATGCTCTGTCTCTGTACAACACTAGGGAAAAGTTGCATCATGGTATGAAGTTATACTAAGATTTGAGGGCTTTGTCTCAGACCTTTTCAGTTTGATTTATGTACCCTTGCAGGTGCGATCCTGCATGTGGCTTCTCCTGAAACCAAATAATGCGATAGAAGACATAGTTCTGTGTAATACACGTGACTGATTAGAGATGGCATATTAATATGCATCAGTGGAAGAACATTCATGAGTGAATTTTGTTAATCAGTTGCTCGGTGCCTGCTAAATATTATTGCTGATGCACTGTGTCAAGATTTAGTGTTATACTGGTTTCACCAGTTGAAGATGCCAGTTTGTCTCAGATCTCATGCATAAAGAAGTCTAGGATATATAAAACACACAAACCCAACCCTCTCCTTTCTGATAAGGACCGTATAGAGTATTCTGGAAATCTTCCTGTCAACTTAAAACTCTCATTGCAACTTTTGAGCTAGAACCCACTCCCAAGCTGCAAATCTTCAGTGGCTTGGACAGTTGGGAAACTTTGGTTTAAAATGTGCATGTGTATAGCAGCCTTGCACTGAGCATCCTTGGCTGCAAGTTTGGCTGCGAGCCTTAATGGCAGTGGATAAAGACAAAGAAAACTGTCAGGTTTAATTATCTGTGCAATATAACACCATTGAGGGAAATACTCTTCTCTGGCTCCTAATCCTCCTTATCTTTGGTACATGTTAAAGCAGAAAGGCTGAGTTTCTCTCATAAATTGCTGAAGCTTATTACCATGGGAAGCCTGTCACCCATGATTAAATAGCAATGCAAGTCTGCTTTAGGAATAATTACTTTGAAATTGCATGTAGGTAACAAGGTTGCATTATGCCTCATGTGTCCCAACTTGACTGTAGGCACAGGGCCTGCTTTCACATGCTTCACTGCTGTCATGCCTGTGCTCCTTCTGAAAAAATAGGGACAGACTTCGATTATTTATTTTTTTTTTAAATAAAGCAGTAACAAGAATCATATCAGTTGTAAGGAGTTAATTCCTGCTGTCACTACTTACATGTGTAATGTTTATTTTTTAAATATTTTTTTTTTTTTTAATTCTAAACCACTACTTTTTTTTCTACAAGTGCAGATATTCTAATTTAATAAAATGCAATAATGGAAGCAGTTCTGTGTTGAAATAAGCTTTTCCAGAAACTATTGCAAAGGGTGAATATAAAAGGAATATGGAAATTTTTGGAATTACTATTATCAGCATCAAATAATTGCTAAGTGAGGTACCCTGAGACAGCACAAATGTAGAAGTGACTGAATTAAAGTCAGTGCCCATTTCTTTTCATTAGTAGGACACCTAACTTGGAAGAAATTGTGATTTCACATTAAGAGGAAATGACTAGACTGTTAAAAAGCTTCTAAATACTCTAAATCATTTCCCCTGTAATGCACTGAATCCTGGCCAACACCGAACACTCAGCCCTTCAACACAAATTTGATGAAGATTCAAAAATCATTTGATGAGGTTCAGAGAAATGAGCTATTCACCAACCTTGTAAACATTTGTCAGGCTTCATCCCAGACACATCAGTGTCTGCTTTACCGCATGTGTAAGGGAGCAGAAAAACCAAAAGGCAAAGTGGCACCTAAAGAAAGAAGGTTTACACTTCCATGGTTGTTACAGATTGGGATAGAAGATCATTGCCCTTTAAAAGCCAGGCTGATATTATTTATTTTGAATGTGAATTGGCTCTAGAGCTCACCTGACCCTGCAGACCCTTTCAAAATGCTCAGCTGTTCCAAGAACCAAGAAGAGCCATTACCCTGCATCACTTCTCCTCTAAAACCTTGTCCTCTAGTTCAGACCTGGGACTGGGCAGTCCTGGGCTGGAGCTCCTCTTTTGCTCTAAGGGGCTGGTGTGCATGTGGCCCTCTAGGAATATCGGGAAGATAAATACGGAGATTTTGCAACAGCTGTATATTAAGACTTGAATTAGAAAAGGGTAGTAGACTGTGAGAAATAGGTCTATTAAATACCTACCAGCACAGCTTTAGGGAGCTTACATGAGATCAGTCAATGCTTTTCTTAATCACCTGTTAAATCCTCTCTTTAGTTTGTTGATACCCAGAAATCTAAATTGATATCTATTTTTAGATATTTATTTGCATCAGATATGAGGCCAACTAACAAACAGTCTCCAGGGTTTACATCCATCTCGATTCCAGTTTGGACTGGCAACTTGACTGTTTTTAAGAGCAGAATCTTTGAGCCCCTGGAACACCCTCCCAAAGGAAAACGTCGCACCACAGGCATTTAAAATGGGAACTGCAGCAGTCTCGACAGAGACCTTAGACAGCATCAATCCTCCCCTGACTGTGCAGAGCACAAATAATGACTCCACCGGTTCATTTCTGCGTCTGTCTCCCACAGCTTAATGACTGTGGGCCCTGTGCCCCTTCTGCTGTAGTTTATGCCTACTTTTTTTTTTTTCGTGTTGCTTGGAGGCAGGGAGGGTGGATGCAGCAGTTAATGGCAGGTATAATATTCTGGTCCTTACAGAATCAGATGTCACTCTGACATTTTTCTGACTCACTTGGTGCCTTTGTGTCATCTGCCTTCATAAACCCAAGGGGCAAGACTTGCTTCATTACTGTAAAGGGAATTTCAAGTATGTAATTAGCAGGTGCTATGTTGGCCTGGTAACCATTGAAGTACTAAATTAAGAATCAGCAGAAAATTGAATTACTCAGATGTATAATGGTTACAAGGATCGCTTTTCTCACCTGTCAATTGCAATCTGTTCCACTGGCAAAACCAAAGTTTGCTGGTAGAAGGATGCAACCTTTGCTGTTAGCTCCTATTAGATGATGTTGCAGGAATTTATTGAAAAGGGCATCAAAGAGTCTGCCCCTTGCTGCTTTTTCATGTCACTCCAGGACATGTATTAGAATCAATATACTAATTCCAGTCTCAAGAACGTATTTATGCTTTGCTGTTTTAGCTACCTGTTAGCATTTACATGTTCTGGTTATTTGCTGCAGAACAATTTTGGCAATAGGAACTGGGTAGTGCTCAGCCTGCCAAGACTATTTAGATCAACACTTCCATATTTATTTAAATATCCTTCATCGATGACAACACTAGCATTGTCAAATTTTTCTGCAGCAAAGATCCTGTGTGAAAAAGGTGGCATTCTGTCCCATTTCTGGGGGCTGCATGAAGAAAATCACAGCGGCTAGCGTGTTGGACTTGGCTGCTTTACACTCATTACACTGAGGTTTGCTCCATTTTTCCATCATTTTATTGCAGCGTATCAAGGCTCAGGCAAATAGAGGTGTCTGAAAATAGAGTAGTCAAAGAGTTGATGACACCTGTCACAAATAATTGTCAGCTAATGGGATTCTGGTGTGGGCTATTTGCTGTGCACACAGTGGCAATGACTGAGGTGATAGAGAGTACAAACCAAATGGCTTTCCTTTGTGGTGAAAGAAGGCTTGACAGGTCTGCTCCATCACTTGTGCTGGCAGCAGATGGCACCGAGTTGGGTGGGAGTGTTGATCTGCTCGAGGGCAGAAGGGCCCTACAGAGGGGTCTGGGCAGGCTGGACCCATGGGCCGAGGCCAGCACGGGGAGGTTCAACAAGGCTGAGTGCCCCGTCCTGTGCTTGGGTCACAGCAACCCCCTGCACCGCCACGGGCTGGGGGAGAGCGCCTGGAAAGGTGCCTGGTGGGAAAGGACCTGAGGGGGTTGGTCGACAGCTGTTGAATATGAGATGCTGAATATGAGGAGAGGCAGGTCTGCCACAAAATCATTTCCGTGAGAGATGAGGAAAAAGGTGGAGCAGGGGTTCTGCACGTGCATTGAGGGGGAGATGGGCTGCACCACCCCTTCTCCAGTTGAGTTGGTGGTCATGCTCACCTGCCCACCAGTGTTTTTCCTGCAGTTCCACAGATTTTTGCTGACTTCATGCTTCTTGATCAACCATCTCTTTATCAGGCCTTGTCACCTCTTCGGGTTTAGACCGTGGAGCCGGTGATGAGCAGTCCTTGTGCTTGATGAGAAACGTGGTTTCACTCAGTCCAGGTTTTCCCCCTTTGAGACTTACCTGAGGAGTTTGTCAATACAACTGCAAGGGAGTGGGGAGTGCAGCATTCAATACACTCCCGCTTCTTTGGGGAACATTCCTTAGACTAATCGCAAACCACAGCTTGTCCTTGAGGTTTTCTGTGTCAATGGATGTTTGAGGCATTCCTTCCTTCAGTTCCTTTACAGTGGTTAATGAACATGGGTACTTATTTTTTGGTTTAGCGAGCCTTTATTTTCCTCGGACTTTGAAGGAATAAATATTTTAATTAGATCAAAGCTGTAGAAAGAATCACTGAAAATTAAGTGTTCACGGTGTGTGTAGTAAAGGATCATTTTTAAAGGTATAGTGTGCACCTGTGGGAAAAAAAACAACAAACAGGAATAGCTAGGCAACTGGCTGAACTCTCCCACCTTTCCTACTGGGTAAAATACTTTGGACCATCTTCCCATACTCCTTGTCGATATGCTCTAGACACAGGGAATACTCTACCACTGCTACTTACTGTCCCATTTTGTGGGACATCCACTTTGTCATCTTGGCATTTAAGTCCAGATCTATTCTGTGTGCTTTTGAGGTAGTGAAAGGTATCATAAATTTAAATGGCTGTCAGCTGTGTCATGTCACCTGAAAAAGCTAAGAGGCTTAAATCTCAACTTGTTTAACATTCTTAACATGCA
Organism: Athene cunicularia; assembly: GCF_003259725.1. Taxonomy (NCBI): domain Eukaryota; kingdom Metazoa; phylum Chordata; class Aves; order Strigiformes; family Strigidae; genus Athene; species Athene cunicularia. The sequence continues at coordinate 27,782,723 of NW_020799092.1, forward strand.
GTTTTTGAAAAAAAGCTGAAGAAAATCTCTGGTCATTCAAGGTCTTGGCTTACTCTGAACTTTGCCTCAAACCAGTTCTTTCAAGTTGCATTGAAACTTACCCCACAACCTTGTTAAAGAAGGTCTTTGTCCACTGTGTAAGACTTGTAAATCTGCAGACTGGCACAACAGCTGGCTTTTTAAAACATCTAATAATGTGGTTCAAGTGCACTTTCCTCACGTGGTTTTCAGTTGTCTGAATACAATCTAGTGTGGGTTCCTTTAGAAGCATAAGCCACTAGTGTGTTACAAGAGATGATAACAGCTGGCTGTTTTCTCTTCATCAGAGATCAAGGGGAAAATCTGATTGCAGAAGCAAGAAGAGTTTTAAAAAATCTGAGAATGCTCCAAAACCTTCATTCAAACTGAACAATGAAATAAGATTGCAAAAGCTTATTCAGTGATGAAATGATCATTTTTAGTGTTTGAATTGGTGTTTGACAGGGATAGTGGCAGCAAATGTCACAATTAAAATAGAAGGGTTTTTTTCAGAAAGAAAGGTATGACGGCACTGTGATGACTTTTATAAATACAAAGAAAATGCCACTCAAAGCAGCTGAGCAGAGTGTTAAGAACAAGGCTAAATCATCATCTTTAATGACACGAAATAATTTTTGTAGGAGGCTATTATACATTATATATTATATATATTATACCTTATATATACATTATATATTTTTTATATATATATGCATGGAATGAGCCCTGAAAATCTAATTTTGTTTCTTTGCTATTTAACTATAAAAGAATAATTTCTTCTGTGCCACCCGTTGTATCAGCAAGCTGTCACATTAGAAATAGTAAGAGAAATTTAGACTCGAGCCCATCTTGTTGCTACTAGTAGTACCTGTTGCTTTAAATGTATTTACTGTTATTCTGCAGTTTGATCCAGCAATGATTTTACAGCTCCATATTATATAGGAATGAAAAAATTGTTTACAGTGCATAACCTTAAATCGGCTCCCCAGGTGCCAGAGTACTAAGACAATGGAGCACTGGCATCTCTTTTTTTTTTTTTTTTTTTTTTAAATTTTCAATGCTTACTTAAGTATAAAATTCTTAAAATACAGATTGGTCTGGTTTTGTTTTGTTTTAACATACTTTACTGAGAGTTTTAGAACACTCAAAACTAAACCCAGAAAAATGGTATCACGTGCAGCCACTCTGTGGGTTGTCTGTATATTGGATCCACGTGATGGATTATGTAACCTTAATTTCATTATAAAGAAAATCACTCTTACCTTTTTTCAGTATTTAGCATTCTCGCACTGGAAAGCAAAGTTGTGTGACGTTCAGGGAGTTCTAGCCTAGTACAAGGCAGACTATAGTCAAGGAGAGCTGCCACTTACTCATACATGACAAGTTTGTGCCTTAAAAAACGTTTTTTCCATTAATTTCCGTGAAATCTTCAGTTGCCGGGGTACCTTGCTGAAAAATCTGTGACAGCAGAGATGCTGTGCAAAGCAAAGCCCAGCTTGGTCAGGGAAAAAGAGGTACAAAGGTCATGTTTTGCCATTCCTGTGAAACAATTTTATTGACAAGTTTCATGTGGATGCCGGGGAGATGGTGGTTTTTATTTTTGGAAATTTGCATTCGGTGAAAACTGGTTTTAAACCTCAAAAGAAAGAATATATGACATAGCCAAGAACCCTACACCAAGTGTGAAAATAGAGAAACACCCCAGTTTTAGTCAACCAGTCTCCTTTCAAAAGCAGCTGGAAAGGCAATAAATAAAATGAGTTGCAATGAAACCCCTTGATATCCATTTTCACTCTAATGAAGCTCGATGGTTTTTTCCAAACTGTAGTAAAGTAAAACTATAATTAATGTTCAACCAGCATGTGAATCGAATGCTACTTGTAATTACATCGCCTCGGTAATGCAGTAGGATATTGCACATGACTGATTTAGGATTTTAACTGGATTTTTCTGTTGGATTCGCTCCTTATCAAAAAATAAGGAAAATGAGGAAAACTCTGTATGGCTGTCTGAGGCATAATGTGTACTTGAAAGTAGTCAGGTTCATATTCAGCTCTGATACTGCTTCAGGATGTGACTTGGAAGAGCTATTTGGTCTCTTTATCATTAGACTTGAGGGGGTGAGGCCCTGGCACAGGCTGCCCAGAGAAGCTGGGGCTGCCCCCTCCCTGGAAGGGTTCAAGGCCGGGTTGGACGGGGCTTTGGGCAACCTGGGCTGGTGGAAGGTGGTCCTGCCCGGGGCAGGGGGTGGCACTGGATGGATTTAAGGTCCTTTTCAACCCAAATCAGCCTGTGATTCTGTGATGACTTTCTGAAAAGTGAAATGAAGAGACTATGTGCTGGAGAGCCAGGAAGTAAATCAAGATTTAAAAAAAAATTTTTTCTTAAATTTGGTAGTAGCTAGCAGCTTATGTCTTGCTACTGGGACCTGTTTTGCAAAGAAGTAGTAACATTTTTTCACTAAGTAGTATGTAGGTGCCTAAAGAAGCAGATAGGTGTTCAGAGAGATTTAGAAAATAACTAAACAGATTAGGCATTTAGACTTTTTTGGTTTTGTTTAAATTAGGTGTTTGACCTATTTCTGCAACTTAAAACTCTAATGGACTCCTCCATAATTTTGCAATTCTGGTCTCAAAACCACATTTTAGCAAACTAATTAGGAAAGTGGAACAAAAATCATCCTTCTAGAGAAAGTTGTTTTCAGCGTTATCATTAACAAGCCTGTAGCAGCTGTAATAGCACAGGAACAGCAGCTTGAATGGGAACATCTTTCTTGATAAGAAAATTTAGACTTCGTCAAATGTGAAGAAATGATTGTTAGGGTGACTGGCTGCAGATTTCTGAGCTTACGTGGGACTGCTAGGCACAGAGATGGTAAAGCTCCTCCCAGCTGGTGGGCTCAGCCCCGTCCCTGGGGCTGTCTCCAGCACGTTGCCAGGTTGTGGGTTGCTTGCAGCAGCCCTGGGCGTGCCACATCCCCTGTGGATCGGTTATGCAGACATCTGTGGATGATATTCCATGTTGGACATTGGAAGGTTATTTGAAATTGTAAATAAGTGAGGTTTCTGCTTTTCATAACTTGAAAGACGTGAAACGCAAACAAGAACGAAATGTCTTTTTTAGTTTCTCTCAAGAAAAAGTCAGTCAAATGATCCTGTCTCCCCCTTACCAGCCTTGGTGATCTCCTAGAAAGGTGGGATAGATCCCCAGGGTCAAAATCTCAGCAGCTTTTGAAAACTCGTTGGTTTGGTGCCATTCAGTTTCTGATTGCATATGAAAAGTGATACAGTTTTTTTGCCTGCAGCGTGGGTTTTTTCTAGAAAATTTTAAAGTTGGCCCTACGTCTAGCATCTTTTGAAAATTGTGTTCTATAGCTACTTCTCATACTTGCAATCCACAATCTCTAATGAATATTTTTACCACTGCGTCATATGAAATTCAGTAGTGATGTTTGACAGTGGATGTATTTGAGGCTTTATCTTCTGACACAGCTTGCAAAGGCGTGTAATGAAGAAGTCACACAAATAATTTCAAGATTTTCTTCAAGAGTTTGCCTGTAGAACAGATTCGAAATTAGATTTAAAAAAATTATAGTTAACATAGCTTCCAGTAAAAATTCTGATGGAAAAACTGTCTTGAAATCCCAACCAGACATTTCAAAGGACTGTGTATACAGTTTCTCATGGAAACAAAAATGTTGTGGGATGCTTTGCAGAGCAAAATGAAGGGAAGAGTTTTTTTTTTTTCAGGTGATGGTTTAAAGGATAGGATTATAACCCTGACCACAAAGTGACCACAAAGTAAAATAAGACAGTCACTTATTTTTTAGGATGCTGTGTAGAATTCTGGAACTAATAAAACGAACTACTGCATGAGAGCATGAGAGTGAAAGCATGAGAGTACTTTTTTTTTTTTTTTTAGAGATCAATCTGGAGTGTGTATCCACTGTAAGCACGTAAGACACTTCTTTTTTTGGACACAGCAAAAAATTACCCTTGATGAGCAGAATAAGCGTGGCCTGTCTTTCAAACCCGCCTCGGCAGAGCCCCCTTGGGGTCCCTCATAGGCGCATGCCAATCAGCACTGCATTTGACATGCTTGTTTTCTCCTTCTGATGGCTACTTTAATGAGGTCAAGGCACACAAGGAGTGTTTTGAAGTATTCAGTCTACTGACAGTATTTTGGCTTGTTTGCAGAACTCAGAAAACTTCTGAATGGAAGTTTATGGGTGCTCAGGGTAAGAGATGTGATGGAGCCCAGCTTTGGATACTTCTGACAATAACACATGAATACACTGCTTCATGCAGGCTGTTGTATTTCTGCCTTTTTTAAAAGGCAGGTATTTTTTCCTCTGCTACTTATGCACTGGTTATACATTAGTTTCTTCTTGATTTGTGTACATAAGATTTATACTAAGGCAGCACAGTAAAAATGAAGGTCTTATCAGTGAATCAGAAGTTGTCTATGACACGTACTCAGAGAAATGAATCTTAAGGTGAATTTGGCTGAAATCTTTTTAAAGAACAAGCAAGAAATCGTGGCTTGTGTTGATGGCATTCACTTCCAATCTGAAATAGAGAGTATCAGCTGATACTCATTTTCAGCAGAAACAGATTTTTAAATCCATATAATTTCCCTTCCTTTAGTGGAAATGGCTCACATCAAACAGCTGTTCTCCCTGTGCCTCAACTCACAGGGAAAGAAGTGGGACTTAACCTGTTAGAAATGAATTCAGATGTTACGCTCCACTACTTATCTAAGAATTCACTGAAATGCAATAATCAGTCTTAAAAATCAAATTCTGTGCAAATCAATTTAAAGTAAAATGGTTTTGTTGAACATACAGCATTAAGTGTTCTAGAAATGCAGTAAATACCACTACTGGTAGGGTGAATTGCCAGATGTTCACATTTTTCTTTGAAAAAAACTGAAGTGAAATAAAAGAGAATTAATTCAAGTTACGTGATTTTCAAAGTTCAATCTGATGCTACGGTTTGTGACAGCTGCAAACTCTCACGAGGTGTCCATCTCTATTATAGTGGGATACTTGTGCCATCTCTTGAGATTTGAGTGAATTTTAACGGGAAGTGAAAAAAAACAGTGTGGGATTGGAGCAGCATCCTCACTGGAGGTGAGTGGCGAGCCCCCGGCTGACTGCAGTAGAAATGGGGAGTTTAGAGAGTTTCTGCACGCAGTGGAGAGGTGTCACGTTGTTTCCTTGTCCCTCACCACTCCACTCTATTTTTCTTTCTTCAGAACTGGTCAGACTATCTTAGTCCCTTTACATGTATTTCTGTTGCTTGGATAAAAACTTACGCTTTGAACTTTCCCGGTGATAGAGACTTACTGCTGTGGTCATTTGAGGGATGTGATAGTGTAAGCAGGCAAAGCATTGGAAGGAATAAATGCTTCATTTCTGTACTGCTGCAGTTTCCTTAACCAGGACCCGTCAGACTCAAGGAAATGAGTTCTCTGAAACCACTTAATACTTTCCTTTACTCTTGGTAGGATTGCAGGTATATGTAAGGTGTGAAAGGAAAGCAAGGCAAACCAATATATTGTAATTTTTACTTTTACTGCTGTTCTTAACCATTTTCTTATCCCATATTTGCATATGCAGGTTCAGTCTTCCCTCAGATTACTCCTAGGGAAACAAGTGTGGAGTTGTGCTCTGTGACTACAGGCCTGATCCCCTCCTGCTCAAGAGCTGTAATAGCGCCTGTTTGAAACGACCTGTTGGCTTACAAATACGTGCTCAAATCTGTGATCAGACTTGGAGGGGTTTCTGAGATGGTGCCATCATGTGATACCGTAGATTGCAAGTTGCACACATAGTCCTTCGAACAATGACATTTTCTCTCTGCGTTGTAGGGATGGGTAGCATCAATTATCAATAAGACACTTCTGTAAATGCAAACTGCTGCGTATTCTTCGGTAATATAGACCCTAAGGGAAAGTACACAGCTTTTTTTGAGACTGATAGCTTTAACCAAAACCAGAAGCACATACCCTGAAATGGTTAATGGCTTACTGTTATAAGTAGGGAAAAACAATTATGTCCAAACACCCCTATTTCTTAAGCACCTTTTAAAAAGTGCCAATCCTCTAGATTTCTGAGGTGGGAGACGAATTTTTGAAAGATGCCTTGTGTACATAAAGGGAGGGAGACTCAATTATCTGTTGTAGCCACAACATCAGGGTGCTATCAACACCCTGCCAGCTCCCAGCATAAAACACAGCACCGTGAGGGCTGCTATAGGGGAAAACCAATTCCAGTTCAGCCAGACCCAGTACACATCCAAGCTCAGGCATTTAAGAGTTCTGTCTTCAAAATCTGTATAAATAATTGGGGTTTTATGGTGGGGGTGATGGAAGGTAAGCCTTTAGGCTATATTCTGTTGCTACTGTACCTTAAAAAGAAACTCAGTTATGAGATGACTGAGATCCTGAAAACAGGATTGAGAATGAGTCTTCTTACTGTTACAGAGGAAATATAATCCTGGATAATATGTTTAATCTATAGTTAATATTAATTTTGCAAACTGAAAGAGGAGATATAATTTAACACTACCAATTAAGATTTTAAATGAGATAAATGATTATAATTATGTGAAAACCTACTTAAACATTTCCTGAACACATCTCAGTTTGTATTATATAAATGCAGAAAAATCCTTCAACCACTGAGACAAGTAGTGAGATGACATTTCACATGCCATAAAATATTACCCAGATTGATGTGTTTTGAACATGAACTTTATTTGTTAAAATTAAGATTTCTCTTTATCTGAGCTGACTTTGAGTTAGCTTTCAGCCTGGTTTTGGAGCTAAGATTATGAGCTCGAAGTATTTGGCCAAGACTGCTAGTCTTTTATTGCTGCTACTCTGTGTAGTACTGCAAGCTGTATTATGGTGCTGTTGGAAAAAATGTATTTCTCCATCATTGCAATAATTTTTCTTAATGCACTGTTTAATGGTTTGACAAAACTTTTTTTTTTTTAGTCTGATTGCTCTGTTATTTTTTACGGTAGAAAAATATTTGTTCCACAAATAAATTAGAGTTTAAATGTCAATTTACGCAGGGATATCAAATTTTCTATAACGGAATTTATTAATCAGCAGTTAATGAAATTGTGACATGAAGGACTTTATTTGGAGAAAAAAAAAATTCCCTTTAGCTATAATTTCTAATAGGTAACAGTAAATCTTGCTTTCCATGAATCATTTTCTGCAGCAGAAGATAGTGCAAATGGCCTGTTGTTCTATTTGAAATAGCTCATATAATGATAAATGATAAATGGTGTTTAAAAACATCTCTTCCCTTTTTGAAAGAAAAGCAGCTTGATGAGAAAAGTAACAGAAGCTAGTTATTACCTGGCTGTGATTCTACAGTAAATTCAAATTAGCAGACTCCTTTGAGTTCCCTGGAGGTGAGTGGGATTTGCCCAGATGTGAGCACTGGTGCTAGAGAGTGCTGTGGCATGAGTCTGTCCATGTCAGGGAAAGGGCTCCCAGTAGCTTCCCCTCAGCTTCCCACCTTTGGGACATCACCTCCGATCTTCAAAGCACGTTCCTGACTGCAGAGCTGCCTTTTTTAGGGTCCTTCTCCCCCTTTCTGGGGGCTGGTGTGCCCCTCTAAGTACAGTAGAAATAGTTTCTCCTTTGTGAGACTTGGTTGGCTGGCTGTGCTCCGCTCAGAGATGCCACTGCCTTTACTAAAGGAGGGAAATACACGTGAGGATGCTCTCCCAGTTATTGATTGCTTCTGGACACAATAATAGGCTGAGAGCAGCATGACAGAGAGCTCCAGAGGATAACCTGCTCTTCTTGGATCACCAGGGAAAATGTTAACTGTTGCTATTTTATATTAGTATTATTGGAAACCTTACTTCTGAAAGGAAATTTGAGGATTTTTTTTTTAAAAAAACAAATCGTCATTTATGAAATAAACTTTTGTCTGCAAGCTTTTGTAGAGCTCTGCTTGAATGCTGAACCTTTCAGTGACATTAGGTAGCTTTCCATTGCTTGCAGTCTTAAGACTTTGGCTTGGTTTGCCAGCCTCCAGACAAATGAATTCCATATGGGAATTGCATCATAATGGTATGAACATTCAAGGTTTTGCCCAAATTTTAGCTATTTTATGTCTGAAATCAGCACTGCAGGAATAAGAACGAAAACTGAAATAAATACAGAATTCTGCAGTGATTTACTATTACTCCTTTGAGCTAACTGCTTTCTAAAATCCCTCTTCTGTGAGATTTTTCTTGATTTTATATCCTTATCTGCTTCATGCAAAGTGAAATGATATGGGGACTGTTTTCTTTTGTTTTGGTCTTGCCATGTACTATCTGTAAAATACAGAGACTGAGCTAGAAAAGAGGAGCCAACCTATTGTATTTTGAGTGTTATCACTGACATTTCTTTTGCTAAACTTGATGGGGATAATCCTGCTAGTACAGAGAAATTAGTATTATCAGTGCAGGGTTTTCAAACTGAAGCCCGACACATTAATTACACTTGATAAATGGTCTGGTCTAAAGATAAAACTTTCAACAATGGTATCCAGCAACGCATGTACAAATAATGAACAGAGTTAATTTAAACCATCATTATTACCAAGACTTTGTGGTATTCCCCTCAGCCTGGAATCTCAGTGTCCTCAGACAAGCACAGATGTACAGCAAGAAAACCTCCTCAGCTTGCAAAGCAGAGACAGGCTCTTCCTTTCTCTCTGCTGGATGCAGTTATTCTCCTGTCCACCTAATGGATAGTCTTTAATATTTTAATAGCTGATTTTGTGTTTTCATATCATCCCTTAATGTTGGTGTAGGTCTTGGATGAAAGGCACAGGAATATATTCTATCATATACAATTCTTTTGAGGACAGACTTCATTTTGAGGGTTTGGGTTTTTTCCTGGTTTGGAATTCACATTTATTGTCTTGGCGTTTATCTCAGAGAGATAAAAAGGTAGATTTTTTTGCTTGCCTCCTGTAGTTTGCTGTTGTTGTTACTGTAGAAAAATCATATGTTTAATTCACTTAGAGCTGTAAGTTACAAAGTGTTTACAGGGCGTGTGTATCCTCTGCCAGTTAGGTAGGATAATGTAAAGTGTCCTACACATCTGACCTTGCCCTGGACTGTTCAGTTGCTGTTGGGCAAATATTTACAGTTATTCTGTCATTGAAATCACTCCTCTGTGGCTGCAATATATACATTTTTCCTGGTGATGGCATAGAGTTAACGATTTTCTTCTCTTACCACAAATTTGTTGTCGCAGTGCTCTGGCACCATTGGGTCCCAGGGATTCCCAGTGTTGCATGTTTTCTGGATCGCTGGAAAGTGCATCTCTAAGAAGGTTTTTAATATAAAACAGTTTCTTAGTGAGAAGAGACTTGGGACCTGTCCCCGTCTTTAAATAAGCATGAGTGTTCTCTGGCATGAATTTTCTGCTCCTCTGCTAATTCAGTAAACTCACTTGATGAGGCAGTAGAAAGTTTGTCATTACACAGAATATCCACAGGGGTAGCTCATCACTCGACCCCCCGACCGCGTGCACCTCAGCTCGGAGCCGAAGCGAGTGCTTTTCCCAACAGGAATGGTTTGGGCCCCGTTTCCTCGGGCTCATGGTCCTGCCAGGGACAGAGCTCTCCTGCAGAGCCTGGAAGGGGCTTCAGGCTGAGCGGGCGCCTTGCTGTGCTGCCTGCAGGAAGGGGGGTCCTGCTGACCATATTTAGTTTGCCTAAATTGTGCTCATCTCTACCACACCACTGCAGTTCTACGCCTGAGGCTGCTTTTACTCTCTGTGTAAAACAGAGACTGTGTTGCACGCAGTCAGTCAGACATGGCAAAGAGGACCTGCAGGGGTGCAGGAGGAGACTGGGTTTGGGACACAGCACTTAACCTTCTGCTGCCTTATCTATAAACTCTGTTGTAAATATTTTTGTGTCTGTTGAATGGGTAAAAGTCTGGCTGGATGGCCAGGCCCAAAGAGTGGTGGTGAACAGAGTTAAATCGAGTTGGCAGCTGGTCATGAGTGGTGTCCCCCAGGGCTCGGTGTTGGGGCTACTCCTGTTTAACATCTTTATTGATGCTCTAGATGAAGGGATCGAGTGCACCCTCAGTCAGTTTGCAGATGACACCCAGTTGGGTGGGAGTGTTGATCTGCTTGAGGGTAGGGAGGCTCTGCAGAGAGACCTGGACAGGCTGGAGCCATGGGCTGAGCCCAACTGGGGGAGTTTCAATAAGGCCAAATGCCGGGGGCTGCCCTTGGGCCACAACAACCCCCAGCAGCGCTACAGGCCTGGGGAGGAGTGGCTGGAGAGCTGCCGGTCAGAGAGGAACTGGGGGGTGAGAATGAGCCAGAGTGTGCCCAGGGGGCCAAGGAGGGCAACGGCATCCTGGCTGGTGTCAGCCCTGGCGTGGCCAGCAGGGACAGGGAAGGGATCTGAGCCCTGGGCTGGGCACTGGGGAGGCCGCCCCTCAATTCCTGGGTTCAGTTTTGGGCCCCTCACCCCAAAAAGGCCATTGAGTGACTCGAGCGTGGGCAGAGAAGGGCAACGGAGCTGGGGCAGGGTCTGGAGCACAGGTCTGCTGGGGAGCGGCTGGGGGAACTGGGGGGGTTCAGTCTGGAGAAGAGGAGGCTGAGGGGAGACCTCCTGGCCCTCGGCAACTCCCTGCCAGGAGGGGGCAGAGAGGGGGGATGAGTCTCTGGAGCCAAGGCCCCAGCGCCAGGCCCCGAGGGAATGGCCTCAAGCTGCCCAGGGCAGGGTCAGGCTGGCTCTGAGGAAGGATTTCTGTGCAGAAGGGGCTGTTGGGCGTTGGAATGGGCTGCCCAGGGCAGGGGGGAGTCCCCGGGATCCCTGGAGGGGTTGAAGAGTCGGGCTGAGCCAGCGCTGAGGGGTCTGGGGGAGTTGGGAACGGTCAGGGGAGGGTCATGGTTGGGCTGGAGGAGCTGCAGGGGCTTTGCCAACCCAGATGGTTCTGGGATTCTGTGAAAGGTCTTGAAGGCCTGTGAGCCCATCTGGCAGTGGCCTGGGTCAGATATTCCAGGCACGTGAATAAACTCACAAGAGTACGTATAGGGTGAGGTTTCCCACTTGCGTATCTTCCATTTTTTCCGTTGAATGTTTGGAGTTCAAACTCACAAAGCGATCACAAGAAGCTGAACTATTTATGAAGGTCTCATACCTTTAAAGTGGTACCAAATTCCTCTTGTCTCTGCCACCAAATGCTGTCCTCTGCTTTTCGCTTCTGTTCATAGATATTGATGAGCCAAGACCTCCTGGTCACTTGAAGCCATCCTCAGCACAAAGCCTGGAGGATCAGAGAGGAAAGATAAGTTTTAGTCAGCAGAGCAGTTTAACCCCTGCTGTGAGTTATGCAGGACACTCTTCCATAGTGTTGGATATGGAAATTCCTGTCCTGCTGAGGGATTATTAAGGCCAGCATGGAAATGATTTCCTCTTTCTGTGAAAGACATCCCCCCACTTTGAAATTAAGTCAAAGGTGAGGGAGAAGAGGAAGGAAATACCATGTCAGTGGAAATCTCAGAGAGTCTGATTTTTAAAAATATTTTCTATTATAGGTTGAATTTTATCTTACAAAGTAAAAATAAACCCCATATCATTTGAAATGGAAAGCCAGGAACCTTTCCACCTAAAAATGACAGAACGTTGCAGTCTCCCAATCTTTAAAAAGTAAAATACCATGGAAAATGTATGAAACTCAATGTTCCTGCAAGCTATTTCAGAATCAACACACTCAGAAAAAATACGTATACTAATACCACTCTGTGCCCAATGCTGACCACCTGTTGTCCGATAAAACTGCCTTCTATATAATTATAGTGGTTTTATGGTACTCACAACCTCTTTGGTGCTAAAAGTTTGTGTAGTAGACTCGCTGTAAGCATGAAAATGGAGATTAATTTTTAGTTACATGCTGCACTATTAGCATCAAGGACCTGTTTGTTCTTTCAGTAATGTGATTCTCAGTCTCTGGGATTCATCAGAGGGATTTATCAGTCTAATAAATACGTCCACTCTGTCTATAATTTTAATGTTTCCTGATTAAAATAAAGCTGTTTATCTCTCTTAGCTTCAGTGATTGTATGTAAACAAGGATTATCTACCCATGAATCTCATCCCCATTGCCAGTTTGCAGCACGTTCAGGCTTTCTTTGGGAATGACTGTTGTGAGGCATGTATCTGCCTAAACATGTGCAAGTAGTTGAGTGTTAGTCTGAATACAGGAAAAAATACAGAACAGTCTCTTCTACTGTGGTTTTAGGTATATAAATGTAATTTATTATCAATCACTGTGTAACACAAACCCAGATCTTGTCAGGGAATGAAGAGTCAAACAAGATTTGTTTTGTTTTGATGTGCATTTCAACACAATTTCTTTTCACCCCTTTTCCTCCAAACGGTAATAATGTCATTTTTATTACTAAATAAACTGTTGGTAAAATCTGTGTGATAATAAAATAATTACTCCTTTGGGAAACAGGCCTCAACTGTGAGAGGGCATAAATGATCCCACAAAATAATAAAGTGCAGAGTCAGCACAGGGTGACTTCCAGTGAGAAGAGAGGAGCAACCTGTGGAGGCTTCACCAGCAGCCTCAGGGATAAACTTGGACCTTGTGTAACTTGTTTTAAGCAGAGTCCTGTGATTAGCAGGTTATATGCATGTGAAAATATGGACAAAATAAAGGCCTCTGACAAATTAAAGGAAGCAAAATGCTTTTGGGGCTATTAAGCAAAAAGATTGAACCATACATACATCATTGCTTTATGTATGTACAGAGAAACATCACTGCATCCCCTCTGCTTGTGTTCTTTCCTTAGCATCTGGTGCTGGTCTGTGTCAGAGATAAGACCTTAGAAAGGGTGGTCTGACCCGGTATGGGTTGCCTCTAGACATGTGTCACTCCCATGTATCAGTAATCAAGTAGTTTCATGCTCTCTTCTTACTTAAGTCTTACCAATCTTACCATTTTGACAATTTTTCTCTACCGTACAGAGAAACTTGAGGTTTTCCTCCTGTAGTAATGAGCCAGGATCTTGTTTAGCAACTTTGCATCACCCTTGGATAGAGGAGGAGTGTACTAAAAGCCTGCCCCTCTGAACAGGCAGATGACCTGAGCCTGTCCTCCCCTCCTGTTACTTGTTTTGCATGCCGGAGTGTTCTCTGTGCCCAGATTCGTCGCTGTAAGAACTTGTAGTGCTGGCTGTGTGATGGTTCTGGCAGAAGCAGCAGTGCTGTTCTCCTTTAAGTGCGTGGTTTTGCTCAACACATCCAGTGCTGCCCAAGATTAATTAATTACATTGCAGCTGAGAACTCCCAGAACTAGGTTTAGATTGGTGAGGAATTTAGAGTTTTATAATGGCAAACCTTAAACTGCCGCAGTTTGGAACAGATGAAGATGTAACGTGAGGGTGCTCTTAGTGCAGCCTGCAATTACTCAGTCAACCGAGTGAAACTTCACAGCATCTTTTCCAGGATTGTTCTCATTACACAGACTGAAAAAACTGAGGCCAGTTTAAATTCATAATTTATTTTAATTTCTACCCTTAATCCATTCGGATGAAACCAATGCTCTCCTTTTAATTAAAAAAAAAAAAAAAAAAAAAGGGAAAAAAGCTCCCCAGCTGTTGGCTTTTCAGAAGAGTCACTGTGGGACAAGGCATCTCCCTGCAGGCTGCCAGTCTGAGGCCAGTTGCTGAGACACCTGGCAGAGGAGGAGTTTGACCACCTCTGCATTTTTTTAAGGCTGTGTTTCCTAGCGGGATGGCTTCGTTAACCGTTACGGTAATAAGATTCGAGGGCACCGAAGTTCTGGTTCAAAAGTCAGGTTTCTGTCCTTTCCCTCGTGCTGTGGAGCAGTGATAGACACCACAGCTCATAGACATAGCCTGCATCTCTTGGCTCCTGCTGTAACAGGGTCCCAGTATTCAGCCACGGAAAGGGTGCTAATCGTCACTTGTGGCCTCTAAGGAAAGGAGAACACCTTCTTTTTGCATGATACGCTCTGATGCAATGCTTGAAACAATTTTTTTCTTTCCATATCTTACCCATTTTCTGTTCCTTTATTTTATGTCTTGCCAGCTCTATTGACATTTGCAAAGACCTTTTACAATTTTTATGGGGTGTTATTTATAGGATTAGTACAGAAAGAGAATGTATTTTCATGAAAGTTTTACAGATTTTCTTCCTTATTAATATATTTAAATGTATTAATGCTCCCTTGCTTCTTCCTTCATCTTTTCCCAGCATGTCACATTTCTGCATTATTTTCCCGTGATGTAATAATACTTTTTTCTGTTTTTTCCTCTTTTCTATGCTGAAGATGCTTTTTCACCTCTTTTTCTCCCACTCTTTCCTTACCCTCCCTCTTGCCCTCTTCCCTTTGCACGCTTCCTTCTGAGGTTTTTTGCTGCTAATGCCTTTTTTCTTCTTTTTTTCCCCTGGGTCCTCAACTGTTTGCTTTGCAGCCCTTTTGCTGATCTACCAGAATTCCCATCATGTTTATTTTCTTGGCTTGTCAGCTCAGCGTGCAGACAGATCCTGTGCAAGCCGCTGGTCTGATCCTACGCTGAGCTCCAGAGGATTAGGCTGGGTAGCTGTAGTAAGGTGAGCGCAAATCAGAGCTTCACGGCAGCATAAGGCACCTTTTGCCTGCAGAGAAACAGAGAGCAGAGCTCTGCTTTTCTGCAGTTCTGTCTGCTGTATTCTCTCTTCTCCCCCACATTAAGCTGGGGGAAGGCACAAAAGAGTTATCAGAACCACAGGTGGGCAAGGAGCTCTGTTAATGTGGCTGCGGGAAAGTGTTTTATTTATCATTTGTGTGGAGATAATGTTGCTTTGCTTGTCTCACACTGATATGTTCTCTTTCACTTTCAAGAATATTCTTTTTGTCTGCTGTAAAGACACCATGCTGTTTTCATGCTGTTATTTAATTTAATTGTAGAGCTATAATGGATGATTTTGAAACAGCATTCAGTGTTCCTGACAGATGTACGTGAGGGCTAGAAGATATCACTAGGTTAAGCTCCTCTTCCTTTGCAAACCTGTTATTTTTGCAGGTGGTAATGACCTGTTCAGGTGCTGCACATCTTAGGCTCTCTGCCAGTTTCTTGTTTAATAAATGATCACTGAAGAAAAAGACTTTCTTTCTAAACTTAAAAATACATCATTTTGTCATTAGAGGCTGAACATTGCATGTTGTGATTTGGAGAGCAGAAGCAAGACTTCTTAACCCTGCAGGAGACGTTGAGGCATGAGGCTTTTGTTCTGGTATTTTCAGTTGTGAAACGGAAATCATAACCTAGCTGTGTCGTCTGCTGTAGTGTTTGAATAGATAAAACCAGACAGTGCCGCTCTGTAAGCTCCCATGCTGGGATTGGTGACTGGCAGCCTCTTCACAGAGGTTCTGTGTAAGTGCTTTAATACTAAGCCCATTAAGTAAACTCCATTTCTGTCAAAGATTAGATAAGGGATTGCAGAATACTCAGGTACTCTAGTGAACTCAACTTTTTTGGTACAATCAAACTTCCTTGTGTCTGCATGTATAGAAAACTAATTTTATGTAGTGATGCTATTCAGCCTCAACCTTATGCCATTTTCCTTGTGTTTTCTTTACAGAAACAGTTTCTCCGTAGTTTCTCTAACGCAGCTTTATCTCCTCTAGTTCTTGAAATTGTCTGCATCCTTCAAGGTGCTCTACAGCTTAATTCTGTGGAGTTGTTGATTTTGTTGAACCAACTGTGCTCCAGAATTCACCTAACCTGGTGAGCCCTGATAAGTTTTCTGACGTTGATTTCTCTGGAGGAGGAGGGCTCTCACATCCTTGCTCAACAGCACAAAATTGAGCTGCAAGTGGGTTTCTGCACTTGCTTGTTTTCTTTCTAAAAACACTAGATGTTTCTGTATAATTTTTTTCTTCAACATCATCTCCAGCTATTTGGCTTTCTTAGCTCTCATAGATGGCATGATAGTCCCCGGAGTGTGGTTGTGGCTCAAGCAGACAGACGTCCCTGAGCTGTAGAAGCTTTGTTAGCAAGACTGAAAAGCTGTATGTACCTTTGTTTTGCTTTTTTCTTTTTCCTACCAAAACCA
Source organism: Athene cunicularia (assembly GCF_003259725.1). NCBI lineage: Eukaryota > Metazoa > Chordata > Aves > Strigiformes > Strigidae > Athene > Athene cunicularia. The sequence goes on from NW_020799092.1 coordinate 27,798,861, forward strand.
ATTAAGGATACTCTCCAGACAACCTGCTTTGGAGATGCGTATACCAGTCATAAAAACTTACCCAGCAGGTGCAGTCTAACGCTACCTTCTGAGGCGAGGAACTGTGCAAGGGAGTGCTTAGAGGGGTTTTATAGCATAGATACAGGGTGTCGTGGGTCAGTGTTAGGAGCCTCCTCACAAATACTTTGTGATCTGACATGTCCTGAGTACAGCAGGATATTCAGCATGTGTGTAACCGATGCACGTGCTTATAGCTACCCCATAAAACATCTTCCTAAGCGCAAGTGTCTGTATTATTATGTCTGGTGTAAAGGTCTAGAAACAATTAGGTAAGGACAATTTAGTGCTCAACAACAAAATGCCTGTTTTGTTAGCACGTTTGTTGTGTAAAGAAACATATCTTAATAAAATCCATCTACAACCTGGACCCTATATATTTTTCAGTAGTTTTTTGAAGTATTTCATTGCAGCTGCTATGCTGATCTGAGAAAAAGGCCTTGTACACAATCCATCTTCAAAAGGAGCTGTATGTAGATTTGTGTGATTTATTTTTCTACCTGTTTTACTCTTAAGAGCTTTAATTTCTAATTTTTGCACTAATTTGATATTTAGAGGTAGATGATGCTTTAAAAGCTTATTTATAAAAAGTGAAAACAGAGCCTTTGCATGAATACTGATAGAGTTTTGATTGGCATCAAGGAAAATTTCTGTTCCTGACCAAACTGAGAGCATCAGTCTCCTGTCATAGCAAGTCCTTTGATGTCTAGAGCACTCAGCAGAGATAGGAAGGATCCCAGTTCAAACCCCTGGTCTAAATTTCACATTTGGAAGGGATTGAGACCTGTGTGAGCATGTTAGTAACCTGACTGTAACGGTTTACTGTCCTGGCTTTTTTCCCTTTGCTCTCCAGTGGTAGAAGTTCCCTGTTTTCACTTGCTCTTCAATAACACTCTTGTGTAAACCTCCGTTTCATGAGATGAGGAAGCCACTTCTGTGCGGCTCTGGTTGGAAGGCGAGGCACAAACATTTATCTTTAAGCTCGATGGAGAAGTGTTCACACCTCCTAAGTTTATTCATCCAACTTCATTACATTAGAAGCTGCTGCTTTCAGTTTCTTGGTGTATACGTCTTGGAATTGCACCAGGAGACTCTGGAACTGTGAAAAGAAATCTGAATTAAAAGATGTAGTTCTCCCAGACAGGAACATCTGCAGTCCTTCTGCCACCGCAGAATCCTCAATCTCCAGCAGATTTAACACTGAATGGCAGCAAGTCAGCAGAAGCTAGTGGCAGCTGAGGTCTGCCTATAACACAGGCATCAGAGCATCCATCTATTCAGCTGATTACAACTTTTGGATCTACCTTTGTTCCTTTTTTTGACGTTAAAACAAGTTGTCAGGTAGCATGCGGTGGGCTGTGCAGTGTATATGTATTTTTAAAGCAGGCATGTGAAAAGAACACCCATCACTTCAGGCTGCTAGCACCAGTTTTTCCTTTTCTCACGTAATCGCAAGAGAAATCTGATGGTGTTACTTAGGGGGTGTAATTGATCTTCTGCAATGAGTCTTAAATCAAATAAAGTTTTATGTGAAGTGTCCTGCAGAAGAGCAACTTCATGTGAAGTCGGGACTGTAAAATTAAGGAGTTCAGTAACTGTTTTTCCCAGGTAGTCTTCATTCCCAGCTGCTGTTTTAATTTTGCTGCATTGATCAGCAATCTAGAGAATTTATGTTTGGCATCAAGATTTCGGATGGTTTTCTTGAGATGGTTTTGAGCTCTGGGCTGTGCACAGAGTAACCCTCCAGGGAAGAGCTAGGGAAAGCCTGGTCTAACTTGAGCACAGTCTAATTGTCTGCCTTTCCCGAGCAATGTTCTCTCTCTGGTTCTGCAATACAATAGCTCCGGGGTGCTCCATGAAGCCACTAGAAGGTGACTTCAAAACAGATGAAAGGAAGTACTTTCCGCTGCTGGGACAGAGCTTCTGGAGCTTGTTGGAATTTGGGGAAGCGGATGTATCTGCAGCATCAAAAAGAGATTAAATAAGCTCCTGGGTAACAGGGTTGTACATATTTTTAAATGGATGAGGCAGGGATGTGCCAGCTGACATCCCTAGTGTGACCCTTCTGGATGCAGGGGAGTGGGACGGAGTGGACTGCAGAAAGCAGGCAAGCACACACGCTTTGTGTGAAAAGCTTCTCCCTAAATAGCTGGGGACAAGGCAATCCCTCCTGATCATGAAGCAGAGATCTGGAAATCCTAGCCATAGTGGAAATACATGATTCTTATTCCCTCTTATGAAGCATATTCCCAAGCCTGGGCAAGAGTAGCAACCACTTGGAATTGTCCTTGAGTAAACAAAACCTGCTGTTCGGTGCCTGGTGCTTACTGACCACAGGAGGAACGAAGGGCTTTCTCCTTAATGAACCTCCTGTCATGAAGCCCACCTTCGGGGTGTGCTTACCAGTGGGTTTAAGGTTGAGCAGTTCTGCTCCCTGCTCTTCTTTTCGATGAAAGAACAGCAGTACTCACACGGTTGTTCCGCCTGCGTTATCTGTAGTGTGAGTAACTCAAGAGTCAGCCTCTTCTTTGTGATGTTCTTTCAACACGCTTAAGCTTTGCTTGCAGACAGGATGCTGGATGAGACGGGCCACTAATTCCATCCTGTCTGACAATTCTAGTCTTTCTATCAGTATGTCAGAGATCCTACTGTACCATTCATTTATCAGCTCTATGCGAGCTTAACCTAAATGACCTTCGGAAATGTACTGGGCAGAAAACCTGATTAAATTCAGCTCACCCTCCTAAATCAACTTTTACTATCTAGTGATCCACGCAGAATATTATAACTTCTCTGAAACTTTTTGCTTCTGATTTTTCTGTTGTATCCCTAGCAATTTTAAGCATTTTCAACACCTTTTTTCCTGCACATACAGTTCTCTTGAAAGCTTTGGGGTTTTTGGCCTGCCCCACCCCAATCTTTTCCTCCAAACCTGGCACCTCCAGTTCTGCTCCGCTGACTGACGTTTGGGATGTTGGGATCCACAGACAGGCACAGTATTTTGCCCTCCGTAAAGTCAGTTCAAGAGAGGGCATCATCCACAAAAAGCAAACAGGTTTTGATTCCAGTTTAGGATTGAGAACATAGAGTTCATAGCTCGTGAAGCACATGGTCAGGGTAACATTCACCAGGAGGAGGGGGAAAGTGTACTTGCTTCTCCTACGAGAGGGATACAGCTGGGTCATAGGAGGAGGCAAATTACTGAAGTCTGCTCAGGTACAGCATGGGGCATAGTGGCCTGCTGAAAATGGAGTAATTTTAAATATTGCAAGAAAAAGTCACAGCAAATGTATTAGCTAATACTGCAGCCTAAAAGTTGATGCAAAATCACCATTAGTCGTCAGGCATTTGAAAACACCAAACAGAACAGTACAACATACTATCCATTTTTTTTTTCCTTCCAGGTACACTTCCTCCTGTTTGTGGTTCCCAGTTCTCTCCTGGGACAATTCTTATTTTCTTACTTCATAATTTCCACAAATTTCTTTCCCCTCCTTCAGGCCTGCTCTTTACCTTTTTGTATTTAACTATATTCATTTTGCATCTCTAGCCTGTATGACCTGAAAAGTTCAATAATAATAAATATGACTAAGCATGGGTTTACTTGTAATGAAAACCCAGTCTTTTGCAGAATGACAGTGATGTTTTCATACTGACAGTGAACAGTGTCTCGTGGCAGTGGCAGTCAGCCTCGCCCCCTGCTCTGTTTCTCTGGTTTCGGTCTGTCCGCAGCTCCTACTGCAGGTTGGTGACCCTGATCTTTTGGAGCCTGCCCTGCTGTTTAAAGGAGGGCTGCCCACGCTGTGGCTCACAGGTGCCTGGCGTGGTTCCAGCCTGGCTCACTTACACACTCCCTGGGAGCTGCTGCTGCCTCACCCCGACACTACGCGGGGGGTGCTGAGCCCGACATCGCTGCTCTCCTCGGGCTGACCCTGCTCCGAGGCACTGACACCCCTGGGGATCTGGAGTCAGCTAGCAAGTGAACCCTTTCAGAGTATTTATTCCATTCCCTGGGTGTGGTAACAGTGTTTGGGTGCTATGTCTTGTGGCTCGTAGTTACACAAGGATTTTGGTGTGAAGCTTGGGGGTGTTGGCCACACTAGATTTAAGTCCTAAGTAAAGTAACAGCCCAAAAAGTCCTCAGAGTATGTTTTGGTTTCAGCTAAAAAGGACAACTAGTTTTGTCAACACATTCTTGAAAATTTCATGGAGAATTTTTTCATTCACTTAAAGGCTTGTCCCAGTAGACCTTTTTCCATCCTCTGTCTTTTGCACGTGGACAGCTGATGTACAGGTGGTCATTACAGGAATCGTGTATCCTTACTTCTAGTGAGGGAAAGGAAATACCCCAGCCCATGTACCTTTGTGCTTGTATAACTGTTTGTGTTACCACCTTGTTCTGACGTAGCTGGTTCTATAAAAATCATCTTGGGGAGCAAAATTATTTGAACCAATGAAAATAATTGCATAAGGTCCTACTGGGAAATTGTATTACATAATGGTTTTGCGTAGCCTAAATTTGAGTTTTCCACTTTAAACACTGAAAAGAAAAATGTAGTTTTCAGTATCATTTGCAGCATTTAGATGCAAACAGAATTTTCATTAAAAATTACCATTCATTCTGGTGGAAAAGAGACCTCAGTGAAAAATTTTCATCCTAATCATAATGTTTTATTGAATTGTGGAAGAAAGAAATGGTTATTGTGGTCTTCCATTTAATTTGTCTGTGAATTATATGTATGACTGAAAAGTAGCTGATGCAGGAAAAAATGATGAGTATCGTTCCTCTCATGGCATCGACTCTGGCAGCTGGCGGTGGGAGGAAGATGCCTCTTCGTTGTCTGTTTTCCTTTGCTTGTTAGCTACCTTTCATAAATAAGAAATGAAGAACAGCTTTCCTTCTTTTGATGTAGGTTATAAGACATTTCTGAAAGCATGTATTTTTTTCTCTTTTCATTGCCCTACACTAATAGGAAAGTCACACTTCAACCCTCCAAAGCAAAACTCGGAGACAGAGACAAGTACTTAGGTCCTATGTTTGTTTGTTGTTTTTTCTTTCACTTAGATGGCAAACAAGTTCATGAATCCTTAACTACCCCTGCAGAGTGTTGTTTGCAGTGAAGAGTCTCTCTGCCAGTGTAGCCAACTTTCAAAAAAAATTTGTTCCTATTTTTTTGTCTAAGCCACAAAGATGCAAGTCTGTATAGTAGGAATGACACTTTTTATGGCAGATACTGTACCGAAATGCTCATCCTCCACCAAAAATCATGATGAATTGGAAGTGCCTGGTTCTTTAAGCACTCTAATCACAGAATCATTGAGGTTGGAAAAGCCCCTCGGGATCATCGAGTCCAACCCTCAGCCCGACTCTACAAAGCTCTCCCCTACCCCACATCCCCCACAGCTCATCCCAACGGCCCTGAAACCCCCCAGGGATGGGGACTCCCCCCTCCCTGGGCAGCCTGTTCCACTCTCGGACCACTCTTGCTGGGAAACATTTTCTCCTCCTGCCCAGCCTGACCCTCCCCTGGGGCAGTTTCCAGCCGCTCCCTCTTGTTCTGTATACAACCACCTTGTTGTAATACACCCACCTTTGAGTTCTGTTGATGTAAACTCTATCATTCGGGCATCTCTCCCTAAAAAATCAGTGACTGATTGGAAAGGTTGTTTCCTACAGATGCGTTCTGACAGTGCAGGAAACTAAGAATCTTGTCTTGAAATTGTGTCTCCGTCCTCTCAAAATGTACTTATTTAAATATGTACACTTTTACATCACTGAATGCTCACAAAACCCCCCGGTGAAGTTCTAAGCAAAACGCAGTCTATCTGACGTAGAACCTGAATAATTGCAGCTGAAAGCCATCCCGTTGCTTGTTTTCCAGTTCCTGCTCTTGGGAGTGCGAGCAGAAAAGGCCTTTAGGACAGAGGAGCTGTCTGAAAGCGCTGGCACTGCCATGTACATGCTCTAGCCTGCTCGTCTGTCTTGTTCCCTTGCGTTGTGTCGATGACAGGACGCTTATCACAAAATGTCAAGTGATTTTATAGCCCTTGTCAGAACTGTACAGAAAATGAAAGCAGTGCAGGAGAGAGGTGTTCATTCTGTCAAATGAACAAAGCCACCGAAAAGTTTTTATTATAAAGGAGTTTAATTTGCTTTTCCTCACCTCATCAGAAAGTTTTGCTATTTGTCTCTCAGAAGGAGAGGGAACAGAATGGCAGCTGGAGAGGACAGGAGGATTTGCATAGCAGTAAAACCGTGGATGTGATGAACAGGAGCCATGAAGTCAATTAAATTCCTCCTGTAATCGAAGCTAGCCCGTCCTGTGGGAGCACAGCAAACCGTTTTCTCCACCGGCACCATCTTTACAGATGAGAGGGTGGCTACAGGAGGAAACATGTCTCCATTTTACACCGTTTATTTCATTGCTGAGTGAAGAATCCATCAGAAAACCCTTCTGCTCGAGGGACAAGTGCTGATTTTGTTCCCTTCTCTAAGTATTTCTTGGCTTTCCTGTAGAGGGAATGGTTCTCTACTGAAGTCAAGTCACAGCCTAGTAAATCACCTTACCAAGTAAAGAAATTCATTGCAAGTCACAGTTGATTATATCTGCTAAAACTTCATTATTGCCACTTGGCATTGTGCTGCACGCCCTGTCCTGTCCTTCCACTGCAGAGACAGGGGGTTGTGGGCCAGGAGTATCTCCACGGGAATCGTAGGCTGTGGTGGAGCATCGAGCAGTGCTCTGTATGGGAAAAGAGTTTCATTTGGTGAGTATTATGGGACAACAGTGGGCGATGAAAGAAGGAGGAGTTTGTAACTCACTGTACACAGCACAGAGGACGAAGCTCTGTGTTGTTTTGGGCTCTTTATTTGAGAAGTGGTGTGACACAGCACGAAGCTGACATAGCTGCGGAGAGTAACAAGGGCTCCAGAATCACTGACATCACAAACGTTCCCTGAAGAGAGACAATTAAAACAAAGATAGAAGGATAAATGAGGAAAGCGATGTTAGGTCAATCATGAAAATGGATTTTTTTTTTACTTTTTCTTCTTAGTGGAAGAATGAAGGCAATGCCTTCTACTTCCAGTTTTAAATTCTCAAATGTAACTTAATTTTTGTATCAGATATGGCCATGTTCTATTTCCTTTATAGAGCAAAACATTTTATTTCAGGGTCAATTTAAACATGTTTTCTTACTTACTTCTTGCTCAATGTGTTTTACTTGACCTGAAGGAGGATTTCAGGAGAGAAGGCACAGTGGTGTTTGGTTTGTTTTATGTGCTATGAGCTGATTTTTGTGGTTTCCTCAACAGAGAAAAAATTTTTGTATAAGCCCAAAATACTCATTATTTTTTAGTGAGTGATTCAGACAGTGAATGAAATACAGATCTAGTTCAGACCATCTGTTTATATTACTAATATCTGTTTTGGTTTTACAGTATTTTCCTTTTATTTCTTTCCCCATTATTCTGTGTTTCCCATCCAGACATCATCTCTCCTCCGTTCGTGCTCCCTCTCTCTCATTCTTTTACTACGATGCTATGAAGCTTTTCTTTCCCAAAAGCTTAGAAAAAAATTGTCAGTTGTTTTTGTCATCTTCTCTCTCTGAGACACATCATGGAGTAGTTATTTTCTACCCTCACAGATTACACATTTTTTGTTTCTTAGACTCATCACCCGTGAGGATCTGGTCACTCACTCTGACCACCTGATGATACTAAACCTGGGTTGTCTAATCAGTATATCCTTCCTCAAGATGCTGTCCCTTCTTGCATCTTGAAGCCACGTTTCAGTTGCAGCATTTCTTGAAAAATGAATGTTTCACAACATGAATATTCAAAGCATCTGCTGGTTTTTGAAAGCTCCTGAGAGTTATTTTTTTCATCTTGAGTCGTTTCTGTGTTTCACTTTCTTTTCCGTTAATTACAGTGTGGAAAAGAAGGAGGGGGGAATAAAAAGTGGACAAAGCAGGCTGAAATAAAATACACAAAACCTGTTTTCTTTAAAAGTTAGGCTTATGATAACTCTTTTTATTTCCTAGCAAGAAAAGAAATGAGGAGGGGGGGAAAAATCCATGAAAAGCTGTTTTTTAAAGACGATTTCTCTGGAGTGTGGTGAGTTTGCGGAAGGAATAAACTATTCCAAACTCACCTGCAAACCACTAAATATTCTTATTTTTGCTGACATGGGTCCATTTGCAGTTGCTGACCTGTAGAGTGACAGCTCCTTATTTCAAGCCTTAAGGCATTCTCTCTGAATCCTGAGCTGCCCTGTCTTTCTGCCAGGGAGGTATGGTGGCAGAGGCATTTTATTGTTTACTGTACCGACCAGGATTATAGAAGAACTGCAGTTTCATTATTTATGGAAGGCATCCAGAAATGGTGGTGGTAGTGGGGGGGGATAGTCAACAGCGCGGTGTTACCCCCCACAGCTCCACGCCGTGATGCTGATGGGGTGTAAAGCTGTTGCCCATCATTTTGCAAAGCAAGATGTGTTGCTGCCTACTAGAGAGAGGAAGAAAATTATAGTGACAAACGATAATGTTGTTGACTCCCTGGTAAGAGAGTGGAAGCTTTATTGCTCCACAATCAAACAAACAGCTTCCTTTGTATCTAATGAATAGGTTCAGCTCCAAGTCAAACATAATCGCAGATAAACCCTGCTTAATACAAAAGCTCGAAGCAATTAAACTCCTCAAATTCCAGTGACATTTGTTATACAACTTGCAAGAAGAAAAAGCGACATGCCAAAATCTCATAATATATTGGATCAGAATGGTTCATCCTGAACTGGAAGTTCGAATAAAGTTCATAATGAGAACATTATTTCTGTGATTGCTTTGGGACCTGTAGCCTTATTTCACACTGAAGTTCTAATGTAAAGTGCTGCATTTTAAAAAATTTCTTTATCTGCTTGGGATAGGGGCAACTGTCAGGGAATTCAAGCTTACAGAAGCTACATTGTTGACTTCAGCATGCACTAGGAGCAGGCCCTGAAGACATTTCAGCAGAGCAGGGAAGGAAAATGCAGTTTAACAATCTCAAAATTCTTGATTGAAGGGAGCGCATAAGCTACACAGGGAGAGACTGGAGGCTCTTTGTGTTTGGGTTGTTGTTGGGTTTTTTTTAAGGAGACCACAGTGATTAGTGTATTCATACTGGATGTCATAAAAACAATGACATCTCCCTGCTCTGCAAAGGTGCAGGTTTGAAGCTGAATCTTTTACAAGATCACTGAGAGCCTGGCATGAGACCTAATGGCTTCTTCTGTAAGATGATTTCTAACTTTGACCAGATATCTCATCAAAGACCTATAACCTTCTCCTGTGTCCAGCAAAAGATTTTCATGAATCAATATTTTCCATTTAAAAATGTTAGTCAGAAGGTGAATGACCACAGTTTGTTTTTACACAGTGACGATGAGGACATCACTCCAAATGGAAGGACTCCTGTTCTGTCTGTGACAATGAGGACATCACTACAAATGGAAGGACTCCTGTTCTGTCTGTGACAATGAGGACATCGCTACAAATGGAAGCACTCCTGTTCTGGTTGAAGAGCCTACGAAATGCTTCCAGACAAGTGCTCCTGTTTGTCTCCTGATGCTACTCCCAGGAAGCAGAAATTTCTGAAGGTAGGAATCTCATCTCTTAATGAATCTTGGAGGAAAATGCTTATTTGAGTGACAAAGAAGTAAACACAGAGTTCACCCAGCTTTTCTAAATACTCTTCAGGTATTCAGGGTCTGTAGTGATTTGAACAGGGCTGGTGGGGTTTAACCCCAGCTGGCAACTCAGCACCACACAGCCCCTCCCTGGCGGGATGGGGGAGAGAATCACAAGAGTGAAAGTGAGAAAACTCGTGAGTTGAGATCAAGATGGTTTAATAGGTAAAGCAAAAGCCTCTGGCGCATGCGAAGCAGCAGGAGGAATTCATGCTGGGGCTCCCAGCATCAGGCTGTGGCTCAGCCCTCCCCGGGCAGGCAGGGGTACATCACCCCTGCTGCTGCCTCCCCACGCAGAGGCGCTGTGTCGGGGGCAGTTACGGGCACCACAGCTTGCTCACATTGCTCACTCCTGCACTTGGGCTGCTTCTTGTAAAACTGGTCCTCCTCCAAATCAAAGATGTGTCTGATGGGCTATTTTTAAACTACTTCTCTCAAAGAAATTCATTTCTAGGTCCCAAGTCAGCAAGAATAGAAAGATGTGTGTGCTTCTGCCTTCCCCCTAGGGCTAATGCATGTACTTGTTCCTGATAATGTAGATCAGGCAGTCAGTCAAGAGCTGCTCATTTGTTCAGGAGCCAGAATCTGGTCTGCTTCCTTGATGAGCACCACTGGCCTCGCGGTACAAAGCTATGTTTGCTTTTGCTCAGCCAGTGAACTCTTTTTTTCTGAAACGGTGCTTCAAAAGGAGAGGTGCAATAAAAGATAGGAAGGTGACAGGTGCGTTTTTTACCTTTCTCCAACTGAAAAGGGTGTGTAAGTCTTATCTCCTTTATACTGGCCAACAGAATGGGCTACAGGATAAAAATGTGTGGTGAGATAGAGTGGAAGGAGGGACAAAAGCCGAGAAAGATCAAGATCAGCCCCCATTACCACTGAACTAACTTGCTTTTTTAACAGAATTGACGCTGTGTTTTGAACAAAGCTCTGTGTAGTAGATGTGCTTTAGATACACTTTGGACATCCTTACATCCCTTAAGCTTATTCCTGAAAACCTTTGGTAAGAAGAGGCAATAAGGACTCTGGTTTAGCCAAGGCATGTGCTACACACAGGGATTCTCAGCTGTATAAAAGTGGCAGCAGGGACAGAGCAAGAGTGTTACGTACACGGACAGCTTAACGTGCACTTTAATGCCTAAGGGGATTACCTCGGATAGTCCTGTTCTGGGACATAGATAAGTCCAAGTCTGTTTGTCCACATCTGTTTAAGGTCAGTTATGGATACAAAGCTTAAGTCAAGGAGACTCAATGAGTCATTTAAGTATTTTGAAAGCATTAGGAGGGATAGAAAATAATAATCAATCTGAAACCAGAGCTACAGCTGTTAAAAATCTGTTCTCCTGTCTGTGCTCCTTTCATGATGCTAAAGGAAAGGTAAGCTTGTTTGGAAGTTTTGGTGTGTCTGCACAGTACCTGGCAGAAAGGAATAAGATAATGAACAATAAAAGTCAAATATAGAGAGAAACTATGATATTAATTGAAAGCCTCACTGAAATTAGAAGTATATGAATGATTTACAACAGCTACAATCATGTAGCTCCTGGATAAGGATGGGAAAAGGTAATTGAAAACATAAATACTGGAGAGTGTGGGGGAATGAGATAGGGATTACCAGTTTCTGAGGGAGGCTAATGTTTTCCATACAGAGTAATTAATACAAATTGCCTTTTATATTTCTTATAAATCGTGTTGTGATTGGAGGGCCTTTATATCCAGAGTGTTTTCAGAAGCGATGTGGAAGCATTGCTCTGTGGTTTGCACAGCAGTTAAACAGTTGTTGTTTCCTGCACTAGTGGAAGAGTGTGAAATCGTGGTGGCCTGGTGTTCCCGGCGCTCGCCGGGCTCCCTCCTGTCCACCCACCTGCCCTGGAGCAGCAGAGCACAGGAGCATGGCTTCTTTGGGTCTTGTTTGTTGTTTTACTGATCCTGGGAAAGGCTGCAGTAAAGAGTCTCTTTTTTAGAAAAGAGTAAACATTACAGAACACCTCAGGAGCAGGTTTTGCCTTGGCTTTGCAACGAGTGGCTGCCTCAGGTTACAGCAGCAGCTGAACCTCTTTTCCTTTTTTTCTCCTCATGAAAATGTGGAGATAGGTGTTCCAAGCTTTCTCATCTTTTGGTTTAATGAACTAGGAAGATGCGATTCTCAGTTGTTGTTGCTTTACTGAAAGTGTGCTAGTTTTATATTTTCAGGGCTGCATCCGTGACCCTTGCATTACTTATGAAACCTATGCTATAACTTGGCCACTGGCAAATCTCACATCAGTTAGTCACTCTGGATGAATATTTAAAACAGCAAATAAAATATAACTCAAATTCCAGAAAAATTTTGGAAGGTCCTACCTTCCTGCAGCATGCCACGGTGGTCAAAACCTTCTGTCTACTCATAAAAATATTTCCCTCATGAGTCTGAATGAAGAGAATCCCCCCCCGGCTTGTGTGTTTGATGGCCCAGCCTCTCGCCTGCTTGCATCTGCTGCCTCAGCCAGGAGACACCGAGGGGAATATCTTACCTATAAAAGCTCTCTTGGCTTCTATTTCTTCTTCATTCTTGCAATGAATGAATCAATGTCCAGTCCAATAGCTGGTTCATTCCAATCTGATTGCTTGTGGGGTTCTGGTGCAGCTGAGATGGCTTAGCTCAGATGGGCCGTGTCATTTCACACCACCTGAAAAACTGGCCAGACCCAACTTCTGTGGGCTGTCCCTTTGCCAAAGCGTTTTTTTTAACCAGACCTCTTTGAGGAAATCCTCTCTAATCATTCTGCTAGCACCTGTCTGTCACTGGCAGTGGCAGTGGTAGCCTGGACCTACAGTGTACAGCCCGACAGTGCTCTGTCAGCTCCTTCACGCCATCGGAGACTCAGTGATGAGCAGCTGCCTGGATACACCAACTTTTCCACCATTCCCAGCACCACCATTCCAACGCTACCATTAAAACAGCACTTTCCCCAGAGACTCCTTAGAGAAAATATTAAAGTTTCAACACTGTGCTTTGTAGAAGATTTGGGTCTATTATTTTACTGCTTTTCCAATCCACAACTGTAATGATTGTTTTTGCATCAGTATGTTTTCAGTGTAAATGAACAATTATATTTCATGCCTCAGGCAGTTTTATTTCTCATTACCACATTAAATACTAAAGCCTGCTTTTCTGCCTCAGATCCACAACATCTGTCAGCACTTGCCTAAAAAAGTTTGTCTGCTTTGGAAGTCAGTGTGGTATCAAACTGAGTCACCATCAACCTAAAATTTAGAATGTGGCTCTAGCACTCCTGATGATAAGACTTGCAAAATTGGAGAAGCTCTTAAGTATTGTGTTGGTTTTTTTTTTCCGCAGAAAGCCCTGAAGATAGCATGTATGAGTTTTATGAGAAAAATCTAGATAGAATTCCTACCTCAAGGAAAAGAAAACATCACAAAGAGTAGATAAATAACAGTATAAGCAGTGATTAAGGATCATGCCCTCACTCAGTATGAATCAATTCAGCTTTGCTGTTACAGGTGAAACTTTACTTATTTATCTCAACAAAGAATTTGGTTCAAGTGGTATATTAGAATGAAGTGCTGTCCTGCACTGCCTTCTGGAAGATGAGTAGACTCTTCAGGACACAAAGTTAGTTTTCAAGGAGCTGAGGTATAATTTTACAATTCATTTATCCTAACGTGCTGCTTTAATCACCTACTGTGTGAAGGTAGGATACAGAAAAGTCCGTGTCCCTGAAAATGATGTTACTCTAATAACCTGTGGTCGTTATCTAATGATTCCAGTTGTACAAAAGGAAAGTGGAGGATTTGAGATCTGAGTATCTGAATAGGGGGCATGAGAGCTCTGATTTCGTTCACAAGATAAATTGAGCTGTCTGTGTACTGGTTAACAATTACAACTTCTCACTCTCTTCCTCATGTGCTTTATTCTTTAGACTTTCATGTATTCATTGGCTGGGTAACCAGTATCGCCTCGAGAGGAAAAAAATCCTCTCAACTGCCAGATGATTTTCAGAGCAGCCCTGCAGTGTACACATAGTGGAAATCCAAGGAATCAATCCACCCTTCTTTCTGCAACTTCTACCTGCACTTCGCCTTTTTCATTTCTCTGCCAGTGTATTGTCACTTCCACGTCAGTCCTTCCTCCGTTTGTGTCGTGTGTCTCTTTCTGAAAAAAAATTCACGGGCTGTCACGTTCCCTTGCGGCTTCAAATTCACGTGCCCAGCTTGTGGCTGGAATGAATGAGAAAGTCTGCAAAGTAAGAGAGAAGCACAGGGAAACTCTGCGTCTGGTACTTTTGTAGATGTTATTTTCTTTCAAGAGATGAGATTAATTAAATTAGTTTAGTTCATTTCTGGAACAGCAGATGCCAGCTATTTGTGTGACCATCAATCCCTCAAGAGAGATCATTAATGAAAGCTGCTCTGGGCTTTACATACTGTTGGTGTAAGACAATGACTCTGGGGGCGTATGAGTCATTATTTCACAGATACCAGTGCCATGATTTTTCCTCTCTTAGATTTCTACAGTTACTATTCTCTAAAATAAAACTTGAACCCAATAACTCACTGTTAATAAAAAAAACGTTGGGCTGTTGGTTAAGCTATGGGATGTAGGAATTGAATCATTTCCACATGTATCTCAGCTCTGTTTTAATGGATCTGAAATCCTTCTCACCTTTGCCTTTTGTTGGTATTTGCATATCTGAGCTCTTCAGGCTGTCCTCTGCCTCCAAAAATGAAAGAGTGGGCCCTTGGGGCTCTGTATAAAGAGCAAACTCTACCTGGGGTGCACACAGAAAGTTTCAGGGAAAGGAGAGAAAAAAACAGAGGACATGAACTGTGATTCTTCTTGTTTAGTCTCACAGCTGCTCCAGAGTTGGTCTCTTAATACTTACTGATAAAAACACGATTCACTGGCATGCTTTTCTTCCATGGTTCTGCTGAATTGTAAAGGATGCCAGAATTTATATTTGATCATTATTAAGGAGGAAGAGGTTCTGACCTGTTCTTGGAAAAATAATAACCTCAGAGGGTTAAATTGAAAACCCCATCATACCTTCACTTACTGAAAAATTATTGTGAAATGTAATTTAGCCTGATAAACTACTAAAAACTGTGAAAATAGGTCAGCTGTGGGTAGCTTTCCTCTGTGCCTCTTCTGCAGGAAAATACTGTGAGGTGCATTTGAACCTGTTGACCCTGACAGGCTTCTGAATGCGAGCGAAACAAAATATTTACCAATGCCTAGTTACTCTTATCCGAGTTGCAGTATAAACATTGTCTTCCTGAAAACTGAAGCCTGTTCAGGAGCGACAATATACATTCTAAAGCTAATATAACACTTTTTTTTTGCCTTAAAAATGCTTTTCGAACACCTAAAACACTACGGGAGGTACTCCTATGCCAGCACTAAGGTTCCCATGCAAGTTGGGGAAGAAGGTAATCTTAGTTTAGCTGTTACAAATTCCATTGAGAAAAATTAGGGCACTGCTCTATAGTTGAGGAGGAAACACATGGGCTTCCCTGAACCAGGATTTTGATAGTGCATAGCCGTGTGTCTCGTTCAAATCCAAGCTAAACAATGTCCATGCATAGAGAAGTCTAATTTTATAGTGCCCTTGGTCCTACTCTGCTAGTGTCAGCTGCACCTTTGCTATTTTTATTTAGTCTGGGTTTCCCACAGCATGCTTTTCTACATCAGTTGCCTCTCGAAATCCCTCTTAACAGGGATTTTTAATGTCAGGAAAGAGGGTCTGTGCAGGACTAGTGACTAAATTGGGACTTCTTAAGCTTCTAGAAAGCAAAACCAAACATGGGCTCTTCTGATGCAATTTTAATTAAGCCTCTTACTAAAATGAGGAACTTCCAGCTCTGTTAGCAGCCATTTACACAAGGACCACTACCAGATGATATTTGCATGCCAG
This sequence comes from Athene cunicularia, assembly GCF_003259725.1. NCBI lineage: Eukaryota > Metazoa > Chordata > Aves > Strigiformes > Strigidae > Athene > Athene cunicularia. The sequence continues at coordinate 27,814,555 of NW_020799092.1, forward strand.
GACCTGGCTGGCAACTTGTCAGTTCTAGTTAGAGAGCAAAGCTTTTATGTCAGCAGGAGCAGGGGGGTCTCCCTACCCCTCCCAGAGCAGTCCCTGCGCCTGGACAGTCTTTCTCAGAAGAAACATTAGCACCACACTTAGACTAAGTAAATGAACTGTGGCTAATTTCATGCAAATCCTTCCCTACCTAAAATAAATTAATTTAGAGACTGAAGAGTGATGTAATTCGTGACCTCCTCAATTCTGTGGCTTATGAAGGCTGCAGAGACTTAAGGAAGGAAGTCTGTCCTTTGAAATTATGAAATAGCTGGTTATTTAGTTCCGGACTGTAGCTAAGACTGAAAAAAATAACAGGGAGACCTGTGCTTTCTGGTTAGGATCAAAAATCAGTAGGTTTGAAAGTCTCAGAAGAGATTTTTGATCCCATTTGGTCAGGTGAGAGGGCAGAGACTGGTCTTGACATTTTTTGGACCCGGCTTACTTCCTCTAAATATTCCCAGCAGTGAGCTGTTTGTTAGGGTGTATGAAAAAATGTCGGACTTTAAGCTGAGATAACGAGATATTTCCAGAAGCAAGACCGGAGCTTCATGTGTGTAAATATTCCTACTACAAACCAGATATTTAAGGGTAGTAGTACTCATTCCGCCAGAAGCCTTGCTGAGGGAATTAGTACCCAGTGACAACAACCAGTAAACGTGGCATTTGAATTACTAGTCACATGGAATGAACTCACTTGAGAACAATCTCCATA
>NW_020799092.1:27815355-27885441 GCF_003259725.1 Athene cunicularia
CCAGCGCCAGGCCCCGAGGGAATGGCCTCAAGCTGCCCAGGGCAGGGTCAGGCTGGCTCTGAGGAAGGATTTCTGTGCAGAAGGGGCTGTTGGGCGTTGGAATGGGCTGCCCAGGGCAGGGGGGAGTCCCCGGGATCCCTGGAGGGGTTGAAGAGTCGGGCTGAGCCAGCGCTGAGGGATCTGGGGGAGTTGGGAACGGTCAGGGGAGGGTCATGGTTGGGCTGGAGGAGCTGCAAGGGCTTTTCCAACCCAGATGAGGCTTTTCCAACCCGGATGATGCTGGGATTCTGTGTGTCATTGAATGATCTGTAGGGCTCCAGAGCTTACATGCTCCTTAAGTAATACTGGAAACGCTCGCCTAAAACATGTGCATCACTACGTAGTCGGAGAACAGTGCTTGCCGTGTGACCCCCCAGACCCCCAGCCTTAGGAACGTTCCTGGTACTTCCCAAACTGAAGTAGTGATCCCGTCTCTGGGCTACCCCAGGTCCAGCACAGTCAAGGAGGCTTGTCCTTGGCGCTCCTCAACTTTACTGGAAACAAGCTCTGTGCCTTCGTAAGCCATGGGTTGCTCAGACAGGCTGGAGGCATCAGCCTCTCAAGGCCAGCAGCTGTTTTCAGACGCGTTTCTCCATGCCACACACCACATCTGGCGGGTGAGTATCTCTCAGAACGGCATCACAGGCCTGCAGCACCAGCCCTGCATTGTTCGCTCCATTCAGAGCTGTGAACTCCCTCAGTTACGAGGCTCAGGACAGGCTGCATGTCCGCGGAGGTCTCGTTCCTCCCGAGGTAGCTGGAGTCATGTCTAGCAGATTATTTGATCCCACGCATTCTCTTGTTTCAGAAGTGACAAACACTGGCCAGTAATAAGAGGGTTGAACCTTTCGGCTAAATTTCTCTTTAAAATGGTTCACTAAGAAAAGAGACTATAAACTAGGCCAGGAGCACTGATACTGAGCCCTATAAATCCTCTGCTTTGCAGAAGGAAAGGTTTCTCTATCTGGAAGCATTTACTGTTATTTGAGATGAAAATTGAGAATATTCACAATATATGACTGCATTGGAGCTACTTTTGAAGAAGGTGTTTCTCTCGTGTGTCTCTGTTGCATCTTATTTCTGAGCTAGGGGAACACTGTGCAGCCACACGGCAGCCAAATCCTGTTCTTTTCCTTTTCCAACTATGTGAAACGCGGGACAGGGGGGTGAGCAGGATGAGCTGCCAGCATCTGGATGATCAATCCGGCATCTGCCTTGGGGATTCGGTGATTTATTTTGTTTGTACTTCATTTGTGTTAGCCACTTTAAATACCACTATATTTCTTCCAAATGTCGTAAACTCCACCTAACTTCCATCTTGTTTATGATGACAAATAACCAGATTACACTTAGCTCAGTTGTCTAAGAGATTAAAGCAAATCAAATTATCAATACATCAAGGGTTTCAGTCCTTTGCTCAGCTTCTTTCTTTCACAAAAGGAAGCTCAACTGCCTTCTTCCAGAAGCATCTTCTCTCAGAAGGGCTTGTCTCCCAGGGCTTCTCATATCACAAGGCCAAGATTATGGCTCTACCTAGCAGCACCCTGTAAGATTCTAACTTTTATCTCTAGGTATCTTCCACATCTAAATATTTTGAGCTGATGTTTTGCTTAATAAAATATTTGACATATTCCTGACTCAACAAGGTTAGAATAGAGAGGCTTTCTAATAATTGCCTTTGATAGTAGCCTAAGACAGATATTTTAAAATAAATATGGTTTGTAAAATACGGAACAGGCATTTTACAAGCCGTTCCTTTTCTTCGATTTTAACTTGAAGGTGAGATTAAGAAGCAAAGGAGATGCATCTGGAGTAAGAATTTACAAATAGTATTACTTTCATCATAGTCTAAACATTCCCATAATGCCCATTTGTGCAGTTTTTCTCTGCAAGGAATGATTCTTTTGATTGTTTCTCTGATACCTTTGTGACATTCCTCTTTGATCTTCTATCTACAAAGGCTGTTTTCATGTAAGTAACTTTCTAATCTTATTTTGAATCTTACTAGAGAGTTGCCTTCCTTAACATCCTGGCACAGCGATTTCCATACAGATTATAGATAGGTTTCTAATACATTTGGAGAATGAGAATAATACGTATTTATGAGCTTGTAGTGGACTTCAGTATGTAGGACAGAAGAGTTTTAGGAGTTCAAAAGGCAGTAACACTGTGTGACTGAAAAAAATGATCTCTGTATACAGCCTCTTCACCTTCACATACAGTGTTTTTCCTCTTGCTTTCTCTCCAGGGCTGTATCAGCAATCTTTATTCTGCTTTTAATCATAATTCATTATTCTTGCAACATTCCCTACAAATACAAATGTGAACTGGTGACAACTCTGTTTCTGGCAGCAGACCAGCCTCTCCAGTTGTATAATTTTTTCTGTTGCAGAGATTCCACTCCATCACATGTAGCTGTTTAGTCCTAATTACTCTGCCCTTAAGTTGACTTCATCTTGTTCAGGAACACAGCTTGGTACTTTCTGAAGTATAAATGAATAATTCTATCTAGTGTGAGCATAGTCTTAACTCTTACCTTCTTTTTTCTTGAGTTTCCAGTAGCATGAGTGTTTTCTGCTGCACAAGTCTTGTGTGTTATAAATTCTGAGTGAAGCCCTAAGCAGTTGGCTTTGGCCATTACTATGTATGCTGCACTTTGCTAAGTTAAAATTTGTGTACAATTTCACGTGACTTCTGGGCTTGGTTTAACCTCATCAAATAGATAATGTTTATTTTTTGCCTCAGTATGATACTGTCAGCAAACACTAGTGTCGGCTATTCTATGTGTTTGGGTTGATTGGAGCCCCATTTATTATGTATTATATATGGCAAAAAAGGCGTCATGTAAGTGTATTATCTATTTGTGTCAGATACTTAAATTGATTTCAACTTCTCAAACAGTTTTTTCTATGAGGAAATGCAGAAATCTAGGTTTTCTATTAAAAAAACAAAACAAAACAAAACAAATCTCTTCCAGCTGGAAGAATCTGAAGCGGGTGGGATGCACCTGCCTTTCTTCCACCGCTACAAAGCCTGGTATCTCCACCCATTCTCTGTGTTCCTCTCTCCCTTAAAATTTCAATTCAGCATGCTGCTTTGATCTGTCTCATGTTTCCTGCAGATGCATTGTAAGATATCTTGTACTCTCAGAATATATACATACATCTCATGTACCAATCCTTTCTTTTCACTGCTGTTTGGCACTGAACCGAGATCCTCGGGGCAGAGCTGTCTCTCGTGTCCATACAAATGGACGCGCCACTGAACACATTGTGAGCACTCAAAAAATAAGGCAATACACGTGCAAAGACCCTCCCTGTTAATGATAAACATAGTTTCTGTAGTTAAACTGGAACTAATAGCCTCACTTGTGCCCGCTAAGGAACAGTGAAGTCAAAAGTCCTCTACTCTAGCAAGTGCTTCATCTGAGATGGTTTTATTTTTTCAGATCTAGCTTTCACAGCAGACTTTTACAAGAAGTGCCCATCACAGCAGGGCATATTCACACTGTGCGTGTTTAAGCTACCAAAAAAAAGCAAATGCACAGTGAGCCTTAGTAATGTAAATATGTTCAGCAAATGGGGTTTGGTGGGATGGCAATCACTCGTGAACCAAACCCATTCCCGACGGTAACTCCTTGCCTCATTGCCTGTCACAGGCGCTCCCAGGGGTAACGGGTTGGAACACTGTCACTACAAATGATGCAAGTCTGAGGTTCATCTGGTGGGTTAGCAGTGCAGGATGAGAACTTCTGGCAGTTTCTCACTGTGTTTCTCCAAGCGCAGAGGATTTGAACCGTGATAAATGGTGGTAAACCTTAGACAGCTGTCAGGTGTGTCGACAGTGGGAGATTGGGAAGGAGGGACTGCGTATGTTATGCGCTAAAACTGAATTTGTTCACACGATGATTTGCTCCATGTATAATTAAAACTGAGCTCAACCCAGCAGCTCCCAGTTGCTCAGCTCTCACTTCCCATTTAGCTCCAGCCTGGCAAAGAGGAGTTGGTGGTCCCTCTCACCCTCCCCTCCCTGCATCCAGAGCCTCTCTGGTTATGCCAAAGTGACGTGCCATTCACGTTTGACTTGGCACTTACCCTTCTCCTTCCTTACATTTTTATCAGCAGTGACATTGCTGCCAAGCCTTATGCACTTCTGGATGAGATTTATGTAAATTATCATTCAGGCTGTTTTATACATTTGCTAATAATTTGCATACAACTGTACAATTTAGCTTAATATATTCATCCTGGGCGCTGGGGAAAGGCTTGTAAGCGAGGGGCCAGGTGCCTGTCGCAGTCTACCCACAGTGACCTCGTCCAAGCCCTCACTTTCTTTTATTCTGGGAAGCAATGAAAATTGCCTCTCTCCTAAGGAAAGGCTTTGCAACTTGGCTCTACAGTAACCATGGCAGAAATATGTTTTCAGCAGTAGGCCAGGGAGGGGAATATCGGAACGCAGGGTCGTCGCTCCAATCCAGCTCATCTCCCTTCCGCTCCTTAAGGCAGGGATGCTCGTACAACATCCCACCCTCTCCTGCTCCTTCTCTCCCTCCTTCATCCTCGCTTACTCCTCCGACCCCTCCGCCTGCCTGTTTCTGTCTCTCAGATACAGGAAGGTGCACAGTGAAATGTTGATACTTGAGTTTAAGGTAATGTAAGTAGAATTCTTCTGATGTGGTTGTCAATGAAGGAAAATAGCTCTTTCGAAATAAAATTATATAGTACTGTTTGGGTCTAAACAAAATAGGAAAGTTACTGGAATAATTAATTCTGGTTTAGGAAAAACCAAATTCCTGTTACGCTATGCCAAAGACTGAATTTGATGTCATAGTAAGAATAATGAATTTAGGGTTGTGATTATTAAAAAAAAAAAAAAATAAATGCTGGTTTTAATCAGATGGAAAAAAACCCTTATTTCTTTTATTGGAAGATTCTGTCCTCACCTGCTACTGTGGTTTTGCTCAGTTCCAGCAACCCAAGTAGATCCATACTGTGTTTTGTTTAGTGGTGGTAGGGCTTGTATAACCGAGGGAGAACCTTCTGCTGCTTGGCTGTGCTCTGGCCTCCGCCAGCCCTACAGCTGGTGGAAGGGTTTGCTCGAAACAAGTTGTTTTTATTGAAAAGCAATTGTTTGCTTACGTCTTCTTTTTATTTTTCAAATATACCTGTAAAGAGCACTGGGGTAGTTCTTTGTGTTTGCGCATACACCTGGGAATGCATTTAGAAAAATCACCTACAAACAAAATAAATGTAGAGTCTTACCACCTCGTTGGAGTTTCTAAACTCACCAAGAAAAGGAACACTAAACTTTCCAAATGCTTGAAATAAATTGAATATAATTTTGCTGCCCCCTCAACTGGGGTCTTGGTGTGCAGCCGACAAATATTTGTAGCTGCCTCCAGGAAAGTGAACATTTCTAAAAATAGCTTTTGCTAATAATTTGTTGTCACTATTTGCATAAGTAATTTGATGAGTTAAGTGGTTAAAGTGGTGAGAGTGGGAATACACATTTTCCATTAAATATCTTGGGTATTTATGGTTCAGGACATTTTTTTATATCTTAAGCACAATAATAACGTATAAAGTCATCATCCCAAATAAACCTCACAAAAGTTAATTAACGTTTAAAAAATTATCTCCCATGAAAATATGAAATATAATTAGCTATGAAAGATACGCCACTTGAAGTAAATCTCCACAAATTATAACTCTTTGTGAAACTTGTTTGTCTGTAATGGTGAAATGCTGTGTGGGTGTAATCATATCTGGTTTTCTTGGGATTTGTGTTTCTATTTTTATTAATACAGCTGTAGGGTTTTTTTCCCCAATAAAATACACATGTATTTAATACTGGGAAAATTTTCAGAGACAGGCATTGTCCTGCTAAAAAATTATCTTAAAGGAAAAAAAAATTTAGAATAGAAAGGGAATTTGTGTATTATGGAATTCCCTTTGGAAAACCTAGTCTGTTTTATATTGACTTGAATTCAGAGGCTAAACTACATTTAAATATTTTACAGCAATACTGCCTTTAAATGGGTTATAAATAATTCACTCAATAGCTGAACAGATGTCTCTGCGGAGTGTGAACTCTCTATATCTTAATAAGTAGATTTAATAGAGTAAGCAAACTTCCAAGCTTTCAGTTACTGGAAGACAGATGACAGGAAATCTGACATGCTGCTCCGTAAAGACAGAGATAGAAATAAAAGCAGCAGGGAGTGCCTAGACATTTTAAAAAATGATTATTTTTGAGCAGTCACACTGCACAATATCATGGCCTGTAACATTTTGTTGCCACCTTTATGTTGAGAAGAAGCCTTGGTTTTTATTCTCCTGCAACAGTTTTCACACAGGAATGCAAATGGTGAGCTGCTTTAAACAAAACGTGAAAAAGACAAAAACCCTTTTCAAAACTGAAAGTGGTTCTGAAAATTTAACATAATAAGCATTTGTCAGGACTGACTCATTAATATCTTCCTGCTGAAGAGGAGACGTGTTGGGGCAGCAGAAACATCACTGCTCTCTGCTCCTGGGATGTCTGCAAATGCCCCCACTGGCCCTCGGTTGTCCTTCTGCACGGCTGTCAGTCAGCACTGCTTAGAAAATTGGGGGAGACCTTGAAAAAAGGACAACAATGGAACGTTACACTGAAAAGTGTTCTCAGATTCTAGAAATTCCACTCTCTACAATGACTTACAAAACTTAAGCAAAACCCAAATCCAAAAATGAGGTGATCACTCCAGACTCCATATCCTCCCTTCCTTCACTTAACACTCACAGGGCGTAAAATCACAAAAAAAAAAGGAAGAAGAAAGCAAAACAAAACCAACTTTACAAAAGAGTCAGAACTTTGGCCTTTTGACTACAAATATCCCAGCCAGAAAGAGACTGTGAGTGCGGTATGGTGATGCTCTCAGAAATCAGAAATTACACAGAAGTACTCTTCAGTACTTGGCTGGGATTCAGAAATGGCATAACTCGAGTTATTCCTGGTTTCCAAGCTTCTTGCTGTGCCAGTTATCTCCATGCTAACTGTAGTGTTAAATCCTTTCTTTTTGGTGAAGACTGCAGATCTGTGCCTACTTGTATAAAATAAGAATTCTAGTTGATATTACAAGTCTTCTCCCAATATTTACAAAATTCTTGCAGCTGTTTCTATTAGAAAATTAGTGTTAAAAAAAGCAATATTTTTACAAAATCTTATGGTATAAGTGTCTACAAATATATCATTAAACAGGGAACAGTAATATAATATTTCTGTGAACTTTTCAAACATTTTTTTTCCCAATTAGAACAAAACCAGATTTCAAAATGTACTTCCAAACAGAAATCCAGATTTTAAGCAAGATCCAGTCCCTACCAGCCATCCATGTATTTTTGAGCAGCATCTCTGAGCTCTGAGTCCAATAAACTGCCAAAACTCAGACACAGAACCAGGGAGTTGGAAGAGGGTGAAAGGCAACAACGTAATTCAGCAAACCAAGTTCCAAGCCTCTCTCATCTTTGGCAGCAGTGCTGCTAATTCTATAATCTCAGGCCTTTCTGAGAGACCCTTCTGGAAGCATGTGAGTAGGCAAAGCCCCAAGAAGGATAACTCTGAAACTTTCATACTTGTGAAAGACATTTGACAATACCAAACCTTCAAAACTGAAAGATGAAAAGGGAAACAAAAATACCCAGAATTTATTGTAATTTATTTTCTGATATTATTATTTAAAGTTTTTTTTAATACCTGGGTGAGGGATATGGAAGATTACTTTGGCTGTGGGCTTTGTGAACTCTAAGGTAACTTAAACCCCACCTTGGTTCTGTCTCCTTTTAAGATGAACCTCTGAGGGGAAGCAGGACAAAGTCTCTCTTAAGAACAATAAACAAGAAGGGTGCAAGGCTGTGGAAAGTCACCCGATGGAACCAGTGCTGGAGTGTTGAAGGCAAGTGCCTCCAACCCTCTGACTAACACAGACTGCACTTGGCTGGAAAACATCACCGCCGAGTAAGGATACAGGAGAAACTTTCTCTAAGGCAGAGCAGTTGTGCTTGGCTGAGCAGCACGTTGCTGGTGAGGGATGTTCATGGCTAGAAAGAGTCTGAAACTTCACAAGGCCCCTCAGGTGCTCCCCGAGCTCAGCCCTGCACCCCTCCAAGAGAAGCTGCCTCAGCAGCAAAGGGTGCCTGTGATGATCCATGCTACAGGGGAGAGCCATTCACAAAGTGTGTGTTCAGGGGAATGGTAAAAGCTTGCTGATTTTTTTTCCTCTTCTTAAAATTTATTTCTTAGTTTTAACCAGTATCCTTCGTTAAGTTCTGATGAAATCTTAGTTCAGGGAAGTGGAGCTTCCGAGACTGTCCTGTATGTCCTGACCTCCTCTACACACTGCACCCAGCGTACTGCTGCCCAGCCTGGCTCCCCTCTTACCAACCCTCAGGCAATGGCCCATCTTCACCAGACAGGAGGAGGAAAATGCAGTGGGAACCATATTGGAAGGCTTGTGGGAGCAAAGCCAGCCACCTCCGCAGAGCAGCTCATACTCTTTTATGATCAGATTTCTGGCAGCCTGTGCCAGAATGCTGCGGCTCTTCCCCTGGATTCATGTCCACAATTGCTGCTTGCAATATGGGGAGTTTTAAAATGTACATACCTAATTTATTTCCTTGTTTTCTCTGTGTAAAACAGCCATAATAGGAGGAAGCTAATCTTAGGCGTTGGAATGGGCTGCCCAGGGAGGTGGTGGAGTCCCCATCCCTGGAGGGGTTGGAGTCGGGTCGATTTAACGCTTAAGGATCTGCTGTAGTTGGGAACTGTCAGTGCTGGGTGAACGGTTGGACCAGATGATCTTCAAGGGCCTTTCCAACCTAGATGATTCTGTGATTCCGTGAAGCTGTACTCAAATACAAGCTCTGTAGGCTGTTTCCCAAGTTAGAGCCAGTTACCATGAACACCCAACCAGGTGTGGGAGCGGGCAGAACACGCTCCGTGTCTGCCCAGCCTGGCCCAGCCTTCCAAGTCCCTTCTCTTAAGCAGCGTGGGACGTTCACTGTCATGTTCACTCCTTGAGCTTGGCACTGGGCTGCGGAGCCTGCAGGTAGCTGTCACGCGTGCATGGGAATGGCTTCAACGTGTAGCACAGGCGCTTGTGGAGAGCACAGGATCCAGCTGCAGGCTCTGCAGTGGATGAGCAGCTTCACGGCTCAGTTCCGTACGTCACTCCGGTTGTCACTCTCTGCATTGGACAACTTTTTCATTCTGAAAGGATCTACTCCCAGTTCTATATATTAGCAACATTCTCAAATGTGTTATTCTATGATAAACGTTATTTTCAGATTTCTGAAGCTTGTGCCTAATAACCCAAAGCTTCACTGACATTTTGTCAACTAATTTTGAACTGATAATTTTGAAAAGTTAAAACTGTCAAAAAAGTAGGCCACTTTTCTTTTTTTTTTCACATAAATTAATGATTTGTCTATTCTTGAAATAAGGACATTGCTTTAAAAGTAGCGTAAGTCAAAAATTATTATTAGATGAGGGATGTGAAATTATATTAGCCATGCCCGGATTATTGAAGGAACAAGTAATAGTAACTGTTATCTCACTTCTGCAAACAGCATAACTGATGGAAAGATTTCACAGCTTTTCCTCTTAAGGGTCTCTATATTAGGCATTTTTCATTTTAGCAGTGTCCCTTTTGTTCCTTTTGAATGTATTAACTTGTTCTCGCTAGGAAGGTTGGGGGAAAAGTGTCGTCATTATTTTCAAGCAGATTAGTTCAGATTTTGATGAAAGCCTAAGCAGGGCACAGTGAGGACTCCCTCCGCCCCTTCCCCCAGCCCAATTGTGCCACCACTTCTGTGCTCTCAGGTCACCAGAGGAGGTCTGGGGTGGGTGCTGAGGCTGCGGTGTCATCAGCACGCGGAAAACTCAGCTGGTTTTCGCTGAAGTGGCAAGAGCATTACAGCTTTCTCGTCCCTGAGCTGCCAAGCCGGCTGATGAAATACTGTGCTGTGGTTCCCAGAGAACTGCCTTCAAAGCAAGCTCTGCGAAGCAAGGGACACGCACCTGGAGCCGTGGTTCGGGCTGGTCCCGGCAGCAATTACCGAGATGGGCTTTCTGCTCTTGTCAGATCAGCTGGCAGGCGGTGGATCGTTGTGTCTGCCTTTGGTCCCAGTTCCCAGATAGCAGACAGGTCTTGTTATCCTCTGGGACAAACCTGGAAGTCGAGATTTCCTCTCTCCTGGGGTGTTGGTTTGTTATCTGCTCTGTAGATGTCTCCAGCCAGTCTACCCCAGTGGATGGGGAAAGGCATTTATCTCCCCGTTTAAGCCCCAGAGTAGATGACAGAACTCATTTGGCAACAACTGTGGAACAGTCAGAAGTCGATTCACCCATCTCTTGGTGATTTACACCACTGCAGAGCTGCTGTGAGGAGGTCAGGAGGGTGATTTTGCAGTCACCTCACTCTGAAAACCAAGTGACAGTTGGGAACTGATTGTCAACTTTGATTATCCATGATACAGACCAAATCCTGCTTGTCTTCTTGGAGGAGTTGATTGGAAGCTGGTAGTGATATTTAACTGTGCCCAGTAAGCAGGATTTATTACTTTGTCTGATAGGGTGAGAGAAGCTGGCAGAAATCTGTGAAATAATTGGCACACAACTACAATATATCAGCTGATGATCCCAGCTGAGCTCTTCCCGGAATAATTGCCAAACTAATTTCAACGTGTGGCAATACCAGTGCTATCACAGACAGTTCTTCACAAATTTTCCCTTTTTTATAATCCTAAGTCTAGAGTGTTTATTATGAGATGGTCCTTTATGGAAACAGAGTAAGACAAGATCCTACACCAGAGATTTTACAGATAAGTCTGGATAGTAGAAAAAAATTACCAAAAAGATGAATGTATCATTTAAAAAAAAAAAAAACAACAAACAAACAAAAAAACAACCACAGAAATTATTTCCCATCTGTGTTTTCTGATTGTCTTTTAAAAGACAATGTTTTCTGGAAAACTCTTAAGTGATTTAGCATGAGAAGAAATTATTTTGAACCCATTTTCTAGAGAAGAAGGATTAGCCTATCTATGCATTTGTGTGGGTAGAGATGAAAAGTTGATACCTTTACTGAACAAAACTGGAATTAAACATTTCTTTCAAATAATAGAATACAAAAATCATTTTAGACGTTTCACCCAAAACATTACTTCTTCCTCCAGTGCAAGATAATACAATATTTGACTATGAGTGATTCTTTAAAATCTCTGCAAAACAGATACCTGGAACGTGTCTTCTATCCCCACACTTAATGCAACTAAAGCAGACTGTATTTTTCACAGCACCAAAGGGCTTTCCTTGAGATTTCCCATGGAAAAGAGACAACAAAAAGTCTGCAACATAACTCAGTTGTAATATATAGGTCAGCTGCATTCCAGGTATTCGTTGCGTTGCCTTTCCGTGTGCTGAAAGGGAAAAAGAGGGGAGGAAGGACACAGCTTGTCATTGAGAACTGTACGGCAAATAGAGCAGCAGCCAACTGCGTGAAGGGATTTCTGAATTGCACAGAGTCCTCTGGGAGCTGGTTTTGCACAGCTGCAGAGTCAGTGGTTGCTTCGTTAGCTTGTTTATTATCTACTTATGGGAAAGACGAGGAGCATCACAAGTAACTTCCGACAGCGCTACCTGCGGGCACCGCGTATGTTCCTGACACCACCCTGGTGCTGTGCTCTAGGGAAGGGTGGGAGCACCTACAGCAAATGGGGGTGCCCGAACGTGAGACAGACCTGGAGGCAAACATCAGCAAAGCTGGCAAAATCCGAGTGAAATACGAACGGGGGAGCTGTGCTGAGTTTTCACCAAAACACTGCGGCAGGTTGGGTGGAGGGCAGAAACCCAAGGGAAGCTTTTTTGTAAGCTCTTGAGCAGTACCCTGCATACACAGGTCTTCAGGTGACCTTCCCAATCTTTAATTTTGCCATTTATTGGTTCTTACCAAAAAAAAAAAAAAAGGAAAAAAGGTCACAAATAAGCTGGAATGTGCAGCATTGGGTCTAGTCCCATTAACTGAACAGAAGAAAATATATGCGGCTCTTTGTTGATCAGATTTGCGCCCAGTTTCTCATTGTACGATTTTTTAAATGAAAGAATTCATATGTTGTGTTAAACTGGTGCGATAGAGCCACACTCCTCACAAAGCCTTGTGGGTTTTTGGGGGCTTTGCAACTCCTGATGCAGTATTTTCAATATAAATACGACCTGTCGATCATAACAACTCATAGCAGGAGTGACATACTAATTAACTTTGATCATATGAAAAGTGATGAAATGAAATCTGAAGTTCATGAGTAAGTGAACTGTGATGCAATTATGCTGGGCTGATGTACAGCAACTGTCATCTTACATACAGCCCTAGGACTTTTCAACATGCAGAAATTTCTTCTTGGAAGGAACCAAAACCTGGGATTCAAAAGCCATCTAGTGCTCTGCTGTTGACTTGCCAAGGATGAAATTGTTTTCTAAATCTGCTTGCATTTAACTGATTCATCTAATCCTTTTGAAGAAAGTTTCCTTTAAATGTCTGTCTTATTTGCATCACAAACTGCTTAGGCATCTAAGCAACAAGCTTCTGACCGTATTTTAATGGTCTTTTAGCAAAAAGTGCTCATTAGTTCATTGAACATTTCTTTAATTGTCTTAGTTAGCTCAGCTTGGAGGAAGGTTTGATTCCCCTACTGCCTGAGTCTGCGTAAGTGAAGCAGATCTGCAGCTGGTGGGAGCCGATGTTACATACCGAGATACTCAGTCGAGCCTTCAGTCACATTTTCTTGGGAGGTTTGATGCATTTGACGGGTAATGCCATCTGTGATTCCTACCACCAGCCCAAGCTCCCTCCCCAGGCGCTGTTTTTCTTAGGAAATCCGTGTGAAATCCCCATTGTCAAAGAGCCCCTTTTACTTCTGATAGGCACTTCACGAGAGCAGGTTTCACAGTGGACCTTCAGGACTGTGCTAGCAACTCACGAATCCTAAGTGAGAGGAAAAACCCCAGTGATCTGAATATCTGCCACTAAGAAGTATGAAATCCTTCTAAATACGGGATTTCTATTTATGCTGTGTTAGAGGGGAACTAAGTTTTTATTAGTGCACTGTGAAAGTATGAGTGTGAGGGATGAGAACTGCGTGCTGCATATGTGTGGCAAAGCTACTCTTGAGGGCCATCGGGTTGGTTATTGCCTCTCCTACAGCGCTGGGTAAGTTTGCTGATGTATTGTCAGTTCCATTAAATATACACCGGAATTAGCATCACAGTGATTTCTGTAATGCGGAGAAAGTCTACCAGAATATAGATGGCAGTTCCTTTCCTTTATATGCAGCGATGCATTCAAAATCAGGACCTGGTCTTCCTGCATTCCCTAACGGTAGGATAAGGCAAGATCTCTGCTTTTATTTGAGTCTCCTTTTCAAAAAAATCCAGAAAATATGTGGTGTATGCGTGGTTATTTGTTCCTTTGCTTTGATTGTGGTGGAAAGAAGTATTTGTTCCAGTTCAGGATCCACGCTGGAATTTCTCATAGAAATATATTCATGAGTCTCTTCAAAGTCCTTTCACAGGGTACAGGTTCTCTGCTGCGCTTGCAGTGCAAACATTTCAGCATTGTGCTAATGCGTTATAGCCAGAACTTGAACCTAAGTAATCGCCTTTCATTTCCACAGCTGAATTTAGTGCAAATAGTAAAACTGTACAAATGATGAAAAGCAATTAAAGCTATTATCTTAATAACATGTACACACGTGAATAGTTCCGTCAAACACAAAGGAGCTAATTTACTGCCTGAATGTCTTAGCCATTTAACCCGCTTTCAGTGTTAATAACTTAAGATGGAATATTTTAAATAAACGTTTTAGGCTTTGCACAGGGCTGCTGACAGCACTCACGATGGCAGGGCGCTGCCGTTTCCCCTGACCTCGTTTGCAGCGAGCTCTGTGTGAGTAGATTAACGTACAGAAGCTTTTTGGAACTGCAAAGAACAACCACCTAAATGGCAAGGAGTGGGGAAGGCTGTACTACCCATACGAAAAAGAAAAAAAAAAAAAGGATAAAAAAGACTGAAGACCTACCAAGCTAAGGAATATGAATGAATTGCTAAAATGGCCGCCTTCTCACCTAGAATATGTTAAAAAAAGTGGATGCGATTGCCATTTTGGGAGCATATGATCCTTTTTTCTAAATCCTCACCTCCTGTCACAGTATTTATCTTTCTTTGAAAGAAGAGAGGAAAGAAAACAATTAACTTGCTTGCTGAGTGAGTGTTCTTAGAGCATTGCAGTTACACATTATGCTAACAAGCCTCAAAGGATTTAAGAAAACACTTCCTTAAAACAGCTGACTCTATATTTCAGTGAAAGAAAACAGATAGCGACCTCAAGGTTTTATTGCTATTATTTTCACTTCTGCAAAGAAATCAATTAAAGAGGGCTCCTAAATCACAAAGAGCCCTTCCTCTGTAATCAGATTCTTACAATTCAGTCTGTAACCTCCTGCTCCTAAGAAAATACTGTCTTCCTCAGTAAGAACACCTATGGCCAGGGTATATGTAGAAAACTTAGGAATTATTATTTTCTTTCTTACTTTTGCCCAAGTGTCAGAATAAAAATCTGAGGAAATAAGAATCTTTTCATTTTCTTTCACTTCGTACTGCCTGCTCAGTCTGTCATGCGTAGGAGACAACCATGGCTCCTTCTGAATTATTTCTCACCACTCGCTTTCATAAGGGGACTTGGTTTTCAGCACATGGAGTGGATTGTCTTTAACATTTATGCTGAGCAACTTGGGCAACAGCTGTTCCATAAATGCTACAGAGTCTTTATTTCTGTCCTTATGGGAATGCTTCAAATATACATACTGCAGGGACACACGTAGCCGTCTGACTTCGGCGTGCCTGCGACAAGCCAGGAGTCTCTGGGGCATAAGAGAAAAAGTCTAGCTCAGATTCTCTCTCTTCCTGCAAAAGAGCTTAAGGGCAAGTCTGTAAGGTGGGTACTTCAGAGGGGAGAAATGTTTTTGGAGGAAGAGACATGGATCTCGGGATTTCCAACACTGAGGACTTCTTCTTAACACCGATCTTTTCCTGACTCAGGTTGACAATTTGGAAACCATCTCCAGAGCAGACCACAGACACTATGGCAAGAAAGCTCCATAGCGTGCAGAGTTGAGTTGACTTGTCTTGCAAGATAAAAAATTACCTTCTGCACAATGGAAGACACATAAAAACGTAAAATGAAAGATGGGACTTTCTACACAACCTTCTCTTATTGATATTGCCATGAATTCTCAAAGTATTTTTTTATGGAACAAGATTACAATCTCAAGAGCTAGCAACAATTTTTCATTACATTTTGAAGAGCAGTGTTGTAAAAGTCTTTGTAATAGCAGTTAGAAATGAAGTCATGTCTGTAATAAGGCAGAGCAAAGCTACTGTAGCTTCATAGGGCCTTTTGGTGAGCGTTGGCCAAGGTTATACATTGGACTATTGCTTCTTTTTCCGTTGCTGTAAATATTACATTGAAGTTCCTTCTAAGATCCAGACAGAGTCCAATAATACTGTCGGCTGTGTGGTAGCAGTATAAGGAGTGTGTTGAAAAATGGGGGCAAAAGGTCTTCCACTGAGAGCAGAATTCCATAAGAAAGATTTTAGACCCCGGTGAAGCTGTAAGGAACTGAGTTTATTCTCTCTCTGTCTAATTACAGGTAGGTAGAGGTGAGGACTTAAATATCTGTATAGATAAAAATAATAATTTTTTTTACTAGCCAAATCAGAAAGCTCTTTTGTGCCACGGGAAGCTGGATACTAAATGAAAACATTTTATGAGATGGAGCTAAACCAACTAGTATTTAGGAATTTACAAATGACATTTCTGATCAGAAAAGTTAAGATGGGAAAGCAATGCAACTCACACCGTCTAAAAATATCTAGACCTTCTGTTTTCAAACTATTTGTCCCTGCTAGCTCTCTTTTCATGTCATACCCATATCTCAAATGAAGCAAAAGCAGGTGCAGAGGCAGCTCTCGCCTTAACACCTGTGTATGTCTAAATGTATGTTGCATGTTGTTAATGATTTGCCCTTTTTCTAGATGTAAAAGCAAATTGAATAGCACTGGCATTTCACACTTGGTATTTTAGTCAAGGCCATTCAACAGGAAAGGGAAATTTGTGCTGGCAGGGACAGCACTTACCCACCAGAGCTGGGCCAACGTGCTTTTCCTGGGGAAAACCGGTTCCTACTGTCCTTCTCACGGAGTTCCGCTCCCGCGGGCGTTGGTTTGGGGATGGGCTGTTGATCCTCCAACCCGTGCCTGTTCCCATGGCCTTTCAGCTCCTGCTTGTTTCCGCGGGTGTGGGGAACCGAGTACAGCCAACGGTGCAAGTTCAGCCCCATCAGGGGAAGAGTTAACAAGTTTTAATGGCAGCCTGGCACTGTAACGTGATACTGCGAAGTACCATCTTCACAGAGATGCACTTCAGAGAAATCGCCTTTTTAATTTCCACAAACATAACTCGGAGCTAATTAAATTAC
This sequence comes from Athene cunicularia, assembly GCF_003259725.1. Classification (NCBI taxonomy): domain Eukaryota; kingdom Metazoa; phylum Chordata; class Aves; order Strigiformes; family Strigidae; genus Athene; species Athene cunicularia. The sequence continues at coordinate 27,831,964 of NW_020799092.1, forward strand.
CTTTTTTCTCTACTGTTCTTTTGTGCTATTGAATAATAAAGAGAGGAAAACAAGATTTTACTAGAGTTATTGAAAGATCCATTATCATGAAGACTCGTAGCCTTCTGAGAGACTCCAGAGTGCTTTGACACCAACAGAGGAAAGGACAGGTGAAATGTAGCCCTTTGGGGAATAATGATTTTACATAATTCAGGAATGTTTTAGAAGAGTGAAGGAAACCTCTTCTGCTCTGCCACCAGCAGGACCAAGAAGCTTTGAACTAAGCTGTTTCCCCTGTAACTGAGAGGGTTTCAGTGATGAAACTCGTGCTGTCCTAAGCGGGGATATCACAGGAGAGTAGAAACCAGAAAGCTGGAGCTGTGATGCTGAACTGGAATCCATGTGAGAGCCAGTCATCCACGGAGCTTCGTTACCATCTGTGTGTTGTTAGATACTATTATTAATGGGAGTATTTAACATTTATTTATATACCCCTGTCAAAATACTATCACAGAAGTTATTATCGTAGCATTCTGTAGGAAGCATAAAGAAATCAGATGAATATCTGCTATGAAAAATATTTCATGACTGAGGTGTTTTACTGAGTTCTGAACTAAATAGCCGAATGTCTGAAACTATTCACTGGGTCATGAAGTATTACTGAGATTATCTTAATTATCTCTTCTCTGGTAATTTTACTTTTTAATTTAGTAAATTGATTTTACAGCACTGTGCATGTCATACAACCCCGTAGAGACATTTATTATATTTTATAGATAGCTATATACAAATAATAGTATATTATAGATACAATATAGAATATTAAAAGATACTACAAAAGTCTCCAAATGAGACTTCTAAATTCCTCTGATTTTACTGCTTCAAAAACCCAACATCCCCTCCAACCCCGTGATTTTATTGCAGGCAAAGTAACATGGTGCCCACATTCTCTTTCCACTGAGGAGTGTAGATTCATGTCCGAGAGTCCTGTCATTGTGTGCTATAAATTCTGTGAGGAAACAGAAATATATTTTAGCATTCTATCTGACTGTAATGGCCCCAAAAGCTCCTGTCGGATGCCTGTGAGAGAGGCCTGTTAGTGGCTGCATTTTCAGTTTCTGCATGAATTTCTCTACTTTCATTGTAGACACTCATTCCTTAAAGATGGTTTGAAAGAGTTGAATGTCAATGCAAAATTTAAAATGGATCGATGTCTCCCTTTTCATTTAAGAGAGAGAATCTGAATCTGGCTCCCAGTTGAGTACAAAGCGAGTGACTTACCCTACTTTCTACGAGGGTAAGAAAATCCTGTAAGAACAAATTCTCATACTTGCTTTAAATTTCTAAATCCAATACACATGCATTTGACAGACTCCTAAAACTTCTTTTCCCCGAGTAGTACTTTGAGAAGTAGCGTTCCCTTGCTGAAGGGAACAGCATTGGCTGTAAATGCTTTGAGGGGAAAGCAGGATTTTTCAGTGCAGCTATAGCACAAAAAGTTATTGTTATGTGTGCATGCGTTAACAGCTTTGATGCAGATTAGGATGTCGAACAGGGCTTCTCGCCATCTGCTTAGTGATGTTGCTTTGTAAGCTAAGCCTTGGTTAGGCTACACTACTGTTACGGTAGTTCTCTGAAAATCAAATCCCAGAGTAGAGAAAATGTGATACTCTCTCCTTGGAAGACATTAAAAATACTCATGAGATAATGTTTATGTTACTTGCTCTACTTACTACTAAAACATCTGCATTGAGGATCATCAGGTCAGCACTCTCATAAATACACTAATAATGAGTGAAACCAAACCCAAGGGCTTTTTTTTTTTTTTTTTTCCACAGAACTAAGACAACAGGATGAGGCTGTGGCAGGCACAGCGCATAGCACATGGGTTGGTCAGGGGTCAGGCAGTCACTGCAAACAGTTTTCCAGAGAACTGATGCTGAGCTGTGTGTAACTTGGCAATAGCAGTAGAGAAATTTCGTTGTTGGAAGGATTGTGGAGAAATATAAAGCCTGAATCTTTTGTTGTGATCGTATGGACGCGTTGCAAGGTTGTTTGCAGTGTCTTACACTGCAGTTCACATGTAACAGAGATGTCCTGAAATGTTCTAGGGGAGGTCAGGATCCACCTGGAGCCATTCTAAGGGTCTGGTTTGACACACAAGTCTCAGTGGGACACGGGAATGTCAATCCCCTGCTGGAATAAATTCCTAAAGCCATGTTTGGGAATGAAACCCATCCTGGTGTCTTAGACTCATTCCCGAATATGTCAAACTCCTCTGATCTGTAACACACTACGTAATGTAATTGGCTCTATTGGTAGAACTCAATCTACTGATGATTATCTTTCATTCCCCGGGACTGTGCTCATGTAGCCTGACATCTTACCCACTGTTTGAGAACAGCTGTGATGTTACAGACCTTCAGAACAGAGCCTGGTGTCATATATTGATTTGAAATGCCATCATTTGGGCCTTCTATCCCAGTGGAAAGTTGACTAGAGCTTTATTTGGGTACTTGCTTTATTGATTTGGCATATTTTGATTTCTGTCTTACTATTGCTTTTTCTAGTTACATTCAGTCTTCTTGTAGCAGAAATCATGGGAGCATAACTGAGTTCTATTCTGGTAGCTGAAGGACTGGAAATCCTGGGGTAATCTAGGGCAAAGGATGCTGAGGATCTTTGGGATGTAGTCTTGTACTGGGGAGAAGTGGGAGAAGAAAGGGTAGAGAAACATGGTAGAGAGAAATGGGAGGGGAGTTTGAACTGAGATGAAGGAAACGCATTTTGGAAGGATTAAGAGAGTGCAAAGCCCAAGAGTTCCTGGTATGCTGGAGAGGAACAGGCATTGCCTTCAAGAGAGCTGGGAGGAACTTCAGAATAGAAAGATTTGGGTAATGGGAGATTTGGGTTAGTAAATACAGGACGGTGGATCTATGGAAACCCCCTTTATTCTTTCTTGTAGCTACTAAGATCATAAAATGCAAAACCTCTACTGGAATTGGTGCTTTCTAGTTCAGAGTTTAAAAACGTTCACTTCTCATAGAAGATCGAGGTGAGGACAACCTTGCCTCAATCCCTGAGAAGGTGATACAGCAAATAATCTTGGAAACCATTTCAAAACGTTGGAAGGACGAGAAAGTGATGGGGAGGGGTCAGCATGGGTTTACAAAGGAGAAATCATGCCTGACCAAGCTGACAGCCTACCATGAAATGACCAGCTTGGTGGAGGAGAAGGGAGCTGTGGAGGTTGTTTCTCTTGACTTTAGTAAGGGTTTCAGCTCTCTGTCCCGTAAAACCCTCATAGACAAACTGGAAAAACACGGACTAGATAAATGGACAGTGACATGGACTGAAAACTGCCTGAACTGCCAGGCTGAAAAGGTCAATGGCACAAAGTCCAGCTGAAGGCAAGTCACTAGTGCTGTGCCCCGGCGTCCGATACTGGGGCCAGTAGTGTTTAATTTCCCTGCTAATTACCTGGCTGATGGGACAGAGTGCACCCTCAGCTGGTTTGAAGTCGACGTTGATGGATGCACCCTGAAATATTACAAAACGAGGAGGAGTTGTTGGCACAGCGGACAGTTGTGCTGCTGTACAGAGGGGCCTCAGGAGGCTGGAGAAATGTGCTGACAGGAATCTGAAGAAGTTCAAGAAAGGGAAATGCAGTCCAGGGAAAGACCTGGGAGTCCCGATGGACAACCAGTTGACCAGGGGCTAGAAATGTGCACTCATGGCAAAGAAACCGAACCACTCCAGGGCTGCTTGAGGCAGAGCATTGCCAGCAGGCTGAGGGGGGTGATCCTTCCCCTCTGCTTAGCCCTGGGGCAACACAGCTGGAGTGTCCAGTTTTGGGTTCAACGTAGACATACTGGAGGAAGTTCACCACAGGGCCAAAAAATGGTTAATGGATTAAAGCCGTTGTCATACAAGGAGAGGCTGAGAGAGCTGGAACTACTCAACCTGGAGAAGAGAAGGCTCAGGTGGATTTTACTAATGTGTGTAAGTATCTGATGGGATGGAGTAGAGAAGATGGAGATGGAGTGTTCTGAGTGGAGCCCAGTGACGGGACCAGAGGCAATGGGCACAAACTGAAGCACGGGTGGTTCTGTCTGAACATAAGACAAAACCTTTTTACTGTGAGGCTGCTCAAACACTGGTTGCCCAGAGAGATTGTGCAGTCTCCATTCTTGGAGGTACTCACAGCCCAACTGGACACGGTCCTGAGCAACCTGCTCCAGCTGACCCTGCTTTGAGGGGAGGGGTGGAGTAGACGATCTCCAAAGGTGCCGTCCAGCCTCAACCATTCTGTGATCCTCCTCATGTGAGTGGAGCTGGGAAATGCACTGGAGTCTCCTCTCCGTCTGCCAGCAACAAATCTTTATTACAGTTTTCATTTCTAAGTTCCCAGATCCAATTTATAAATTTGGAATGTCTTTAGCTGGCAGTGAAACGCATCATTTTAAACTGCAGGGCAAGAGTTTCATGCTCCTGGTGACACGTAATTGTCAAATGCTTTTTACTTAATTCCAAAACATAATGTGTTAAGACAATGCACCATTAGACAACAGCAACCTGACTCCTGGGATAATTAAAGATGATGAAAAAATTTAGTGAAGTGTTCAGTGGCATTTTAGAACAAACAAATGAATTTTTTTCCTTCGTGATAATTTTATTATCTTCTAGAAATACTTCTACAACAATCCGATTATAAACTTGTGCTTCTTGAGTTCTGAAATCTGTCTTCTAGAAGAAAATTATCCTTTACAGGACTTGAATATTATTATATTTTATTCATCTTGGAATAGTATAGAATATATGGAATTATAAATTTATAAATCTATTTATTATTTTTAAATTTATTTATTATTTATTTATTGTAAATTATAGATTTTCATACTGGATCTTTAGTAGCTATTTGATATGCAATCTTAAGGTTTGCTGTTGGATGTTTAGTTTATAAAGCAGCTCAGGCTAAACATCTGTGGCATCGTGGCCCTGGCAATGCGTCACTCTGTGCTTTTCAGCATTTCAGCGAGAAGGGCTGTGCTCATGAACGGCTGCTGTGGATCACTCCCTTGTTTCTGAAGACAAGAACCCCTGCAGCCCACCCGCTTAGCGGATCACAAGCCCGTGCCAAGATGAAACCGTAGGCAGTGTTAGAGCTGGAGTATTTTCTCACCCTTTTTTGTAGGTACGAAGGTAGCGAGAGGCAGGAGAGGGGGCAGAGTTGCTCTGGCAGGCAGGGAGCTCGCGCTGTTAGAGGGTGTTGGTTCTCTTCCAGCCTTGGCCACTTGGGTGCTGCCTGGCACTGGGGCTGCCGCCTTGTTTCCTTGTAACTTGTGAAACTGTGATTCCGGCCCTGAGGTGAACATCACAGCCTTTCAGTGACAGGGCTAGTAAACCTGGCTTTACCTGAAAAAGAACTGGTGGTTTGAAATACTTTCCTTTTTCTAAGGATGTTCCAGAACAGAGGGGGCATCTGCATTTGATTGAAAGGATGTTCTGTTTTCATCTCTGAAAATGTAAAAATTGAAATTTTGAAACATTTATTTGTTGGGGTTTTTGTTCTTCATATTTCTCTATTTCTTTCTGTAATTTAATGTGCTAGAGTACATTAGCTCTTGGTTTGTATTTCTTCTTCCCCTTAGTTACTTTACACTCATCTAGATTTTCCTCTCCACTACCATAGCTGTTTAAAATGTTTATTTTGGTCATATGGGTGAAGCCAATAGGGTATGAGGTGAGGGATAAGAAGGAGATTGATATGAGCATTATGTGGGCAGGAGCTGCAAAGGTTGTTAGTGCACTACATTGGAAAAAGGATGTAACTCTGGGCCTGAAATACTGTGAAAAGGAGCCAGGCATCCCGGTGAAAAAACAAGATACGCAGATTTTGATGAAGCAGGAGATTTCTAAATGTCTCCTTTAAAACAAGCAAACAAACAAGCAAACAAACATCTTTTTCTGGTAAATTTAAAGTTTGATGGCACTGACAGAAATGAGGGATTGCTCTCGACTCTTATGATCACTGTCACACTCCCATGTGGTCACTGCCCTCCCTCGCTATGTGCCTCCCAGCTTCGCAGTCACCATTTTGCACTACCTGGTTGTTTGATTTTCTCTTGCTCTTCCTGGTCCACTGCCACAAGCCAACTGGCAAATCTTCTTGTCAGTCCCTCCATCGTGCCTGTCTCTCCTTCCTAGGCTCAGCCTGTCAAGGAGGGATTGAGACCAACCGTCAGCATTTTGGGCTGCTCCCCCACCCAAGGTAGGTTTTGAGCCGTGTTTCCACATTTTTATCTTGTCGCTGGACAGATCCCATCACCTTGCAAGCCCTTGTCCCTGCACCTTCTACCAAAAGCTCCTACCACTGTTGCCCCCGCGCTTTGCTTTGCCTCCCTCTCAAGTGGATTTCTGCTCTATGGGGCAGAGAGAGAAGAGGGATTTAAGCTGGATCGTTTCATAGATCTGGTTACGAGAACGGCCGCGCGAAGTGTCAGACTGGTGTGGCACCAGCTGAGGGGTAACTCCTCAAGCTGGGTCTGCTGTTGCCCAACAGTCTCGTGCAGCCACGGGCAGCACTGGGTCAGGAATATGCTGCGAAGAGAGGGAAGGAGCCAAGGAGGGAAACGCAGGAACCAACGAGGAAGTGTTGGCGTGGTCTGAAATGGGGTGTGGCACAAAGAAATTCTCAGAAAAGCACTGAATGCCTCAGGAAGCATAACTGCTTTTAATACTACACGTTTGAATGTCGTTACTGAGGGAAACCGTGAGGGATTGTGCTGTGACATCATGCCACTGCGCGGGCCAGGTAACTTCTATTCCAGCTTTCTCCTTCTGGCTTTCTTAAGCCAGTTTGAGTGTTTTTCTGGTGATCTAGCTCATTCCTCAAAGAACTCATGTGGTTTTGTCCTAGTAATACCCACACCATGGGCTGAATGTGGGCAGCCTTTGATTTGAAAATGTAAAAGGAACAGGTTAGTATTAATTAAAAGCATAAATGATTGTTGTGTCTGCCCCATGCTTTAATAAATTTACTGTTGCCATAGTGTGTAGTTTAATGATTTTCACTTGAAATGGTGAATTTCTTTTTTTCTTCAGATGTTTCTCATGTTTTGGTTTGGGTTTTTGGTTTCGAACTGTCACTAAAATCTTTTTGGGAAAAACAATAAGGAGGAACAAATAGAGCTGAGACAGCTGGAAATGCAGTCATACAGAAGCAGCTTCTCTGAAAACTGTCTCCTGATTTTTAAGAAGGATTGTTGCCTTAACATTAATGACACTTCTCCAATGGCGTTTGCTTTAAAAGAAGTGAAGGTCAAACAATTATTGCAGCAGTTATTTTATTTACTAAACCTGCTCCTTAAAATACTTTTGGCAGAATGCAGAGCAAATTGAATATCTTATGAGGTAATGTGTGGAACTTTGATTTTTCTTCTGGTTTTCTATTTGTTCTGTTTATTTAATCGTCTTTTGCTGAACCAGTGATTTTTCAATCTTTCCTTATCTGTGAAATCCTAAAAAATGCAATAGCAGGCTCAGTAGGGCAAATTTATTGCTAGGAATAAACCGCTTTTATAGTTACCCTTTGCAGTTCCCTTAAAAATCTCTGTGGCTTCTCAGATTGATCTATTGATCATCATTTGAAAGTCACAATGGCAAAGGGAATAGAGCCTCTTTGGAGAGGAAGGATGTTAAATGCAGTGCTTTCTTCAGAAGGCAGATTCTTGCCCTCCTTAGTGTCCACATAGTCTCGTAGATTATTAACTGTAGGAGCCAAGATCTCAGCTGAATCCTATAAGCATTTAATCTTCGTTTCAACATCTGAGCTCAGTTGCATAATCACTCATAACAAATTACCCACCAAATACCTTGGATTACTCTCTAGAGCTCTAATACTCAAACCATGGACTCATCAATTTCAACTTTCAGGAGTATTCTCCAGACAAACCTTAGATAAATAGAGGGGGTTTAGAAGCTTTAAATGAAAATTCGTCATCATAAATAAATATACAATAGTCCAAACTTCATTTCAGTGTCTTCTTGCCGAGACTGTTTTAGGATGGACTAAAGCCAGTGTTTTAGGAATAATGTGTAAGTATCATAGAGTACAAAGTCAGAACTTTTATTTCTTCATAAGGCTGGATGGGGAGCACAGCTTCTGGAAGACGTTGCTTTGTGATTATTTTTTTTGTTTATAATTTGATTTTGTTCTATGTGAGATCTGCCTCATCTGCTATGAGAATCCAGGTAAAGTAGGAGTTGCGACCAACACCCAGTACCCTACTTGTCCCTCAGCCTTTCAGATAAATATTTGGGACCTGTATTAGTGCGTAGGTCTTTAGCACACACTAATATCTGAAAAGCAAGGGGAGTTTTCTGGTTTACACCCTGTATTTGTTTCATCCAACAAATGAATGGATTTCAACCACAAGCAGTTCCGAAGAGCTGAGCAGTCCCAGTGCAGCCGTGGAGGTGAGAACAGCAGATGTGTGATCAGATGGGGTCCAGCACGACGGGTGGGTCCTAAACAGAGATCCCCACGTACCTCCTCCCTGCCTTGGAGCTCTTGGGTAGCATTTGCTGGCGACCCCATTTCACATGTAGCTCTTCCAGCAATGAGAGCTGCTTGTCACCGCCCATGTGGCAGAAATGATTGCCCCTGTGCAGACAGGACCGCTTCCAGAGGAGTCCAGACCTCTGGTGAGTTCACAGCAGGAGCAGAAGCAGTCCGTGCAGATGACCCGGGCAGTCCTGGCTGCCAGGGCAGTGGGCAGGGGGAAGCTGCAGGAGGCAGCAATATTTTACATTATTAAAACTGAATGATGTTAGAGGGGCATGTCTGTAGAGTGCCTCAGTAATGTAATAAACCAGAAGTAATTTCCAAAAGGACAGAACCTCAAAACTCCATTTGATTTCATAGTTCAAAGGGTGGGATTTACCAATTTCCATTTTATTCCTCAACAATATGAAATCCTTCAGTATAATCACTGCAATTTTTTTTTTTAGTCTCCTCTGTGGCCTCTCAAGTGAAACAACCTTACTTTTCCCTCCAGTCTGCCAACTTGCTCCCCATTTTCTCCATCAAGTTACTAATAAATATTCTAATACTCCTTGCCCCGGTTTCTGAACTCTCCATTAACCTCTCCCCTCTCAGGGAATAATCTGTTCTCTAATCCTTTGTTTCCTATTACTTCATCAGTCCTTTTTAAATCTATGAAAACATCTAATAACCTTCCATCAGATTTTCTAGAACACAAATGAAGGGTTTTTTTCTCACTAAGAATATAAGGATCAGTTTGGACTTTCTGTAGTGAAATCTGTGCAGACAGGCACTGCATGGGTGATTTTCCTGTCTGCAGCAGGAGTAGCTTAGAGGATCCCCTGCTCTTAGAAGTGCTCACCGGCACGGTACAGGATCACCCTAAAAATCCCCTCGTGTGCAGAAACAGCTTTCCAGTAACACAGTCAGTGTCTTTAAAGAGGAATAAAAATCACCAGGCTCTACAAGGCATGCTGGGTGCTATGCCCAAGAATCGAGGAAGGCTTCTGGTAGCACTTTCTGTGACCTGGCCTCCTGTGTGTCTGTACAGGTGGCCACAAGCCCCATCCAGGAGAGGCCCTAAGCCAGAGGTGACGCGGCAGCGACTCTGATCCGTTCAGCAAAATGTCTGGAGTCAGGCTGAATCTGTCCGTGACCGTTTGGATCTTCACACAGAATCGTCTAGGTTGGAAAAGACCTTGAAGATCATCCAGTCCAGCCATTAACCTAACACTGACAGTTCCCAACTACAGCATTTCCCTGAGCACTGTGTTGACCCGACTCTTAATCTTGTACTGGCTTTTTTTTCTTCACCCTATCTCCAAGGTGGCTACTGACTTTTGAAAGGTAACCTGGGGAAAAAAACAAACAAACAAACAAACAAATGAAAGATTTGCCAGGCTGAAGAGTTGCTTTTAGGGCAATTGGTCGGGGTAGCCACAGCAATTTGGAGGAGGCTTTGCACAGTACAAAATGGTACAGGGCCCCAGCAGAACTGATTTTCAGGGGGCAACGAGTAGGACAGTGTCTGAGGCAGAGGGACCTCCTTGGGGACGGGCTGAAGCCAGGCTGGGCCATGGGCCGATGAGCAGAGCCCACGCTGCAGCCGGGACCTGCCTCAGACGGGGAGCCCTCAGCCTGGTCTCTGCAGGGCTGAGGCGCATCTAAGGAAACGCCCTTACTGCTGGGTGGTGTGTCTTTTCGTCTGATTATTCTCTGCCATAAAACATATTTATTGCTCTTCCCTACACCTCCCAATGAGTATCAGTGCTACAGATCGGAAAATAAAAAGAGTTTTCTAGTAGATGTTTATAGTAACCCAGCGTAACTACTTCTACCCTGCACATTGCATTAGTATGACCACTTTTTTCAGGAAAAAACCCCCACTATTATTTTCACAATTTTTACACTGAGAGAAGCCTTGCAGCACTTGTAGTGCTCCAGGAGGAACCAAAGGACAGTTCTGACCCGTCACACTTCTGTCAAAGCTACCATCAGGCCTGCATCTGTGTTCACAACACGCTGGATTCACGGGGCCCATGTCTGGATTATTCAAACACTCCCTAACAAAAATCTTTTCATTCTCTGATTTTCCTTTCTAAGAGTACAACTGCCTGTCCTTTCTTTTCTGCACCAGCCCTTCAGGGTTTGCAGGGCCCCGCTGCCACCGTGTGCAGGGGTGTGCTGGAAAAGGCTGTGTCAGAGGTTGGAGTGGGGATGAAGATGCTCAGGTTTTGTCAACCTGAAATAGCCTTTTTCCACTACAAATGGGTTATTATGGAATGAAGAACACCATTTTCCACCTTTAAAAGCTGCCCATAAAACGAGGGCACTGGGGAGAGAGGAGAATAGAAACCTCCGTTTGGAAGGTGAGAGAATGGATGGATTTTTAGGTGTTTTTTTTTTTTGTTGTTGGTTTTTTTTTGTTGTTTTTTTTTTTAAAAAAAAAAAAAAAGCTTTTGACACACTGTTATACCGTAAACACCAAAGCAAATGGTAGCAGAAGTTACCATAGCAACAAAACCTTGGTCAGTGAAAGACTTTCCAAGAAATGGTGATTATGTCCTTCAGGTACCAAAGGATAAGACCTCATTATATTCAACCTTTGAATGTTTTAATTTGCACTTTGCTTTAAGGGAGAAGGCAAATTTTCTTCCTCTGGGGTGGATGGTGGAGTATAATAATGCAAGCAACAATAATCCTGTCACCATCCTTCCATCCCAGAAAAAGAGAAAAGGATAAACATTCCCTGATCTTTTTTTAAGGTTATTAAAGGTGAATTAACCCTTTAGTGATGGTGGAAATATTCTTTCTTCCTTCCAACACTCTAACCCCAAATTAAGCCCTTTTGCAAGCAGCAAAATAATGGAAAATATTTTAATTGCGAGGTTGTTAAGCTTTCCCCCAGGCACAGGTGTCAGAGGACAAGGGAGCTCTTTGCCCCTGAGCCTGGAGCCGGGCGGGTGTTCCCCTGCCACTGCAGAGCAGAAGTTCCAGGCTGGAATCTGAAGCACTTTGAGGCTTTGGGGAACTTTCTGGAAAGCCGAGGGCGTGCTAGTTTTTTTGTGTAACACCACTTCAGGCTGACTTTGCTACAGTCCTTGAGAGGCTGAGCCATCCTCCAAACCAGCTGAAGCTGGATGCTGTCCAAAAATGTGAAAATTGAACCAAGAACACACAACTCTCTTGTTCCCTGACGATGCTCTGAGGAGTGAGGAAGTTTATCTGGTGGGTTTCAAACCCAGATCTGAGGTTTCTTTCTACACTGCCCCGTGGCAGGATGAAAGGCCGTCTGAATGGATTCCCAGAGGAGATGCGAGGACCTAGTAACAGCCGTATTTAGCACCCGTCAAGAGAAATTATTTTAAACTTCCCATTGGAAATATTCTTCATGAACATTTGAGTTTTTGCGAGGAAAATTAATTTGTATTTTAAAACTTTTCTTTTAGCTAGCTTAAGAAAAGAGGATTTGAGGCCTAACTACCAGCCTCTAAGTAGCAAACCAAAAGCAAATAGCTTTAAGAAACCCTTAAGACGCCAAAAACTAACAGAGCTGACATTCTGTAACATTTATCTAAAAACAGTAGGTTTCGGTATTCGATGCAAGTTTACAGTACTCTGGATATTTTCTCCTTTCTTCAGGCCTATTAATCACATCCAGACACAAGTGTGAATTTAATACAAAAAAAGGTTTAATCTTTCAGAAGACCAGACAAATGCTTAGAGAGAACATTGGCTTAATTGATTTTTCTTTTACTAAATACAGTTTGAAATTCTCCTCTTTTGTGATATGGCTTGTCCCGTTGCTTTTCCTATTGGGCATCTCTGAATAGTATTTTCATCTTCCTATAATTCAAAATCAAGATGTTCCTAGTGGGACCACAGCAGTAAATTGTTCAGGCTGGAAGCACAGTGCCTGTTCTGATAAGAAGTTACAAAACTGGTATCTTTTACCTCCATGAACCGTCCCCCTTTTTTGTCCAGATGTATCATTGGACTTTTTGCGTTGGCTTTGTTCAATCCTGTTGGTGTCTCAGGACTAACACAGCTAGTACTGCACTTCTTAAAGCGTATGGCCTAATTTAGATGTGTAATGTAATTTGGGTTATAGGTCTACAGAAAATGGTTGATGTTGAGCTCACCAAGCTCAAACGGGTCAGCTAAAGCCTTGCATAGACCCACAGGACTTCTGTTGCTCTTCTGTAGGGCAGACGTGATACACAGAAACCTTTCTGGAGAGAAGGCGGAGTGTTGTGGGGACCAGCTGTGAGGAAGTTCATCTCTTTGTTGGTAAACACAGTGTGATTTTAACAGCGATCAGAGAAGCCCTATGAAGTCACTACTTTGGTGCCATTTTCACAGGGATACTTCTTACACCATTTGTGGGAATGTTACCGGGAATAATGATGTTTGTATAGGAGTCCAGAGAGCTGTGCAAATCTTCTGATTTTATCAACAATTTATTCTGCCCTGGCTTGTTGGCTTCTTCCCTGCATGAGCAGGAGGAAGTCAAACGTGATGCCATAGTTAGGACACTGAAAACAGGTTAAAGGTTAATAAGAATAACAACGATCTTCAGCATTTTTATTGTCCCTGTGTGCATATTAAGCTGGATACGTATTTTGACCTACTTTTACCCATTTTAATGAATAGAGCCTATATGGGTCACCGGCAGAAGAAACCCCAAATCTGTAGGTGCACAGTGAGTCCGTAGCAAGAGGACAGCTGAGGGGTGTCGTCTGACACCATTCCCTACCTGCCCATCAGCTGGTTTGCCCTGTGTTTACAGAGCAGGCCACAGCTGTCTTAAAGAACAGATATATGTCACAAATATTTTGGGAAATTAGTTGGCTTGACATTGTCGAGATGTCAAGAAAACAGCACAGCTGTTGTGGAGGCTGAAAATATGCAGAAGTGAGAATCTGCTGGTCGGAAAACTCCAAGGGAAAGAGAGCAGCCTGGGAAATGACAAGATTGGTCTGTGCTTATTTGTCATCTGTCAGGGCCATAATCTTGGTTTATGTATAGAATCCGTTAATTAGAGCTGTAATGAACTGTTCAGTTCACTTTGTTCGTGCACTAGCTTGCAGACTTAGGGACAAAAGCCAGTGCCTGAAGACCCAGGGGACTAATTAAGTACACAATGTTTCACGTAATTAACATCTCAGTCAGATGTTTTCCGTGACAGTAAGTATATTACGCTGTCATTGCCCTGCCCTAGAGCAATCTCAGGCCAGGGTTTTTAAACACTCTTATTCTGTAATCTGTTTGATCTGTTAACCCACACAAATGACAGGGATTATTTAATAAATTTATAAAATAAATCTTTAGCAAAATTTGTTCTTTCCAAAGAAGTCATTGTCGTGATGAGGTGACCCAAGCTGTGATCCTTAAAATCAATTATTTGTGTGTCAATTTAAACTAAATAGACCTATTGGCAGAAGAGATTTTTGCAGAGGGGGGGTGCCAGACTTTTGTACAGTTTATCGGATTATGTTGTCTGTGTAGTTGAAAAGACAAGTTAGACATCTTGTGGCATATTGACGATTGTCCTTTTGATCTTGCACCTCTGTGAGTGGTGTATTTCGTATTGCAACCGCCAAAGTGCCACCAAGGAAGCATAATTAGCAAAAAATACCAAAACTCCTGTACTTTTATCAGTCAAATGACAAGCGAGAAGGTGCCTTTGGTTTTCCTTATCCCTGGAGTGTCTTTGTGCTTTAAGGCAATGATGGTGAAATCACCTGAGCAAGATGAAGGTGAGGAGGAAGAGCACCATCTGGGTACCCACCACGGTGGCAGTGTCTGCTCACGCTCCCGTGCAGTACCCCTGAACTATTTAGCCTTGGTGAAACGGGGCAGCCTAAAGCCCCGTGACAGGAAAAAATACGCATCTGCTTTTAAACCAAGCAGTACATGATCCAAGAAATATCTAATCTGGATGACCAGATCACAGCGATCTTTAAGAAAGTGTCCAGAAGTAACGAAAGGTAAAGCAGTTGAAAGGCAATAACAAGGTTCTATTTCTAGGGAGTTCCCTCTGGCGCGGGGCGATGTATTAAGAAGGCATTGCTTCGTGGGGCGCTGGTTGGGGTCGGTCTATCGGTGTGTTTGCCCAGCCTCCCGGATTAACTACTCAGACTGGTGTGCTGAGATCTCTGCGTCCTCCCTTTTCAGTCAGTGATGCACCTTCTGATTCTGAAAAATTATGAGTGATTTTCATGTTTTTGCAGCCTTGGGAAGGATGTATGTGACTGTTTGTTGCTTTGTGTCCCCAGACTGAGCCTAGCCCTGCTCGCTCCTCATATTTTCACTGATGGTTAATTGGAGGATTCAGGATGAGTCCCAGGTGTTAGCAATATTTACAACCAGTCCTAACTTTTCTGAAAGTCTTCTTCAAGTATTGCAGCATGACCCTCTTTTTATGTAAGGTATTATCTAGCATTTGCCTATTTAATTTCTACAGAGAACAGATTCCCTAGGTATCTTTATTAACATTTGATCTCCACACAGTCTGAACCTGAATATATTTATATTTTTTAACTTTCCTTCAGAATCAGTGTTTAATTAACTTCATTTAAATGCATTGGCTGGAGCAGTAGTCCCCAGATTGCCCCAGTTAGAAAAGAGTCCAACTGTATGCTGTACAATAAATACTAATCAATTGTAAATTTTATCCGTCAGACATAATTTCACAACAAATAGGGTTGCAGTGAAGTAGCAGCCCAATTAGTGTTCCTCACTATCTTTCTATTTGCTTCTTTATAGCGATCAATAACCTTCAGAAGTGAAGAACTCCTACACGAATGGAGCAGTGGGGAGGGGTATCCCCAAAGTTTTATTTTCGTTTCCTTGCTGTTTCAAAGTGTGGGTGCAGACACGTTTACGCGAGCCACTGAGTATAAAATACACTTGTGCATGTGCATTCCTGAGATACACAGCTGATTTGGCTCACTGGAAATACTTTTGCAGTTAAGATAACAGAGATTAAACTTCTCTTGAGGCGTGAGACCTGCTGCTCCTCTGTACTTCACAAGGATAAGCTTGACAGATGACCTTGTTTGTATGCAAATTAGTTACTTTAAGTATATTTTATCTTTTATTTAGGCTTGCTGTACCAGAGACCTAATGGCCAAGAGAGGGCCAACTCTTAAGTACATTTTAAACTGTCTTGTCCTGACACACCCAATAAATTAAACTAATCCGTATTAGAATATATTGCATCACTAGCATCCCTTCCAATTTTAATTTATTATGGACAGAAGTTGCACTCATATCCTAGTTTTCCTGTTATTCATTGTGGGAACTAATAATGTACAGAAAAGCCTTCTCAAAGCTTAGGCAGACATAACTGGGCATGGGGACAGGGAGAGGGGTTCGGAAATGTGGCCAGGGAGTCCCTCCAGCAGCTGGCAAAGCTGCATGGTTGAAACACACGGTGTGAATAGACACTTCGTGAAAGTCAGAATACATTTTCCATTGACTTCAGGGTCAAGATTTCACCTGTTTGTTAGTGTTCAAGAAACCAAGAAAATTAAGAGCTAATCCTGTACAGTTACTTATGTGTAGTTGTAATCAGCTGGGTTAATAAAATCAGAACAACTTGTGTCTGTTCAAGGACACTATCACAGAAACAGAAGACTGGAAGCATCTTCATGTTTTCTCAAGTCCAGGCAATCATATTTTAGAAACTCATCTCTACTTAAAATAAATTACATTTTCACTTCTTCTCTTTTCCCTTTTTCGGGTCCCACTGGTCCCAATGGATGATTATTCCTGAAGCTCTCTCCTCTGATTTGGCAGGCTGTATTTCTACCAACAGGGATAGTATCCTCAGAATCAGCAATTCTGCTTTTATAAAGACACCAAAGATTTTTGAGGAAGTTTAAAATGCCCCAGAAATGTCTTTTCTGAACCTCGATATTTCTGCCAGACAAGATAGCAGTATCAGTCAGATCTTTCTTAGAGCCCCGGGATGAAAAATACTGAATGACAGCAAAGGAGACAATTCCTGTTTAAGAAAAAATGGAGTTCATCTCTCGGGTTCTTGCCTACCTGAAAGTGAGAGATCTGCTTGTGTGATGATTTATAGACATGCATTGAACAAATTGTTTTGAAATTATAACTTGTAATTGTCACGTCAAATAAAATGCTCAGATGATGCTGAGGAACAATCCTGATTCAGGCTTCTTTTCCCCATATTAGACTTCTCCTGTGACCTGAACATATTTCATCAGATTCCTCCTTGGTTTTGGCATATTTGTATCACTTGGCATTTTTATGAGCCGTAGTTTATTTTCCTCTTAAAAATAGCTTGTTCATCACTCTGATCTCTGCTGTTATTTTGCAGTACTTTTACTGACAAATCTGTTCATTTTGCCTGTGTTAGAGGTGCAAAAATATTTACAGCAACCACATTTTTAAATGGTCTTTCATTTCAAGCGTTTATGAGCCTGAGGGAGGTCTCAGCCCTTTACCTTTATTTAACATATTTGTCCTGTAGTGCCTAAATGCCAGGCAGATGAGCCCTATTATGTTAGAGTCTGTATGAGGAAAAGTGACTGTAGTCCCTTGATCCATCTGTAAGGCAGAGCAGGGAGAAGAGGCAAGCCAGCCAGGTGGGTTTGGTAAAGGAAATAGTAGTAGAGACAGAATAACAAATACATATCCTGATAAATTTGTAGTGGGAAATGCCAATGAAGTGAGAAACCTTCCGCAAGGAGAATGTGATTTAAAGAACACTTGATAGATAATGAATTCACTTCTCCCTATCCAGAGGCCTTCAGGTCTCTAGGGGCTTGGATACAATTCACAATTTTCTCCCACAACTGGAAATATTATCAATAACCTCCAGGATAACGTGGTCCCTGTAAAGCTGATTAGAAGTTTGGTTGTTTTTTTTTTTTTCCCAAGGCATTAACTGATTTAAAGCTGTCAGTGCCGTTGAATTAAATATCTCAGTTGATTTAAAGTATTGATTCCTTATCGAGTAGTATCATAGCGTAAATAGTCACAAAGTTCCTATGGAATTCTTGTGTTTGGTTTTGTTGTGTTTTTTTTTTTTCTGGCTGTAGCTTCCGCAGGCCTGAGACTGCATAACCATCGATGGTAAAAAAACAAGACATGGTCAAATGTAATAAGAAAAATAGGAGATACTGTTAAGCAGGAACAAATGGAAACTATTATACTTGGGCAGAAATAATGACCTGGAGAAATTTAGTTTGGGAAACGTCTGGTATGAAACAGTTGTGCAAAAGAGGATCTGTGGTTTACAGTAGATCACAGGCAGGAGTTACATCTGTGAGATAAATTTAGAAGAGGGCCAGTAGGATCTGGTGTTGCAGAAAGAGAAGTGTGGTTTACAAAATTGGTGAGGTATTTACTTGTGTTCAGTACTAGGCAAGTTCTGCGTGGAAAAGTTCCCAGTTTTGGACATAACACTTCAAGAAAGATGCACTTTGAGTGAGGACAGTGTAGAGCAAAGTGATCAGAGGTTGTCAAGGATGATTTATGGAGAAAGGGTGAATGAGACAGGTAGCCTGAACAATGAAGGACTGAAGAAGGATATGACAGAGTCTAAGATATGTAAGAGGTTGTTGTTAAAGGAAAGAGAACAACAGTTTTCAGTGTTTGCAGTAGAATAGGCAGGACGTATTTGACTTCAGTTGCAAAACACAAGGTTTGGATGTGATATTAGAGCATACTGGTATTGCAAGGTTAAGTGTTCTCAGCTTCTGAAATGGGGATAAGCGAGACAGCGGGAAACTTCTCCTTGATGTCCTGTTCTTATTCTTCAAAGTCAGTAAATACTTTCAAAGGGTAAGACCTTATTTAGCTGGCAAGGGTATATAATAAAAAGTCACTGGATTTTCTTACCTAGAGTCTGACCTGACAAGAACTGCCCCACAGCACTTTCTGCAGCCTGAGGAAGTGGAGCCCTGGGACTGTGATCAGTCAACAATGCCCAGGCCATGGCTCATGGGTGTACTGTAGGGCAGCCGTACGTAAGCAGCAGGCTTTGGAGAGGTAGTAACAAGTTAATTCAAGAGTAAACTCATCAAGGAGATGTGGTAGCTGCCCGGCATTGTAAACCATCAGGACTAGTCTTCAGTAAGGGAACACAGAATCCCAGCATCATCCGGGCTGGAAAAGCCCCTGCAGCTCCTCCAGCCCAACCATGAACCTCCCCCTGACCGTTCCCAACTCCCCCAGATCCCTCAGCGCTGGCTCAGCCCGACTCTTCAACCCCCCCAGGGATCCCGGGGACTCCCCCCTGCCCTGGGCAGCCCATTCCAACGCCCAACAGCCCCTTCTGCACAGAAATCCTTCCTCAGAGCCAGCCTGACCCTGCCCTGGGCAGCTTGAGGCCATTCCCTCGGGGCCTGGCGCTGGGGCCTTGGCTCCAGAGACTCATCCCCCCTCTCTGCCCCCTCCTGGCAGGGAGTTGCCGAGGGCCAGGAGGTCTCCCCTCAGCCTCCTCTTCTCCAGACTGAACCCCCCCAGTTCCCCCAGCCGCTCCCCAGCAGACCTGTGCTCCAGACCCTGCCCCAGCTCCGTTGCCCTTCTTTGGATCGTTTCCCAGATGATATCCGGTAATTTGTTTCACAAACAAGGTAGCTCGGCTTGGAAGGGACCTCTGAGACCATCTAGCCCATCCACCCTGTTGAAGCCGGTCAGCTGGAGCAGGCTGCCTAGGACAGTATCTGATGGGACATTCATGAAAATTAAAGTACATTTTAGAGTTTCCTTTAACTCAGAGAAGAAGCACCAGCTAGCTAGTGGGGGACACAACACATCCTCAGTCTTCAGTGTGGTCACAGAAAGTAGAGGATGTTTGCCATATTTAGGATGAGACTCCGTGCTAGGAGGGGACATGATGTAGCCTCTATTATTTTGGCTTGAGTGTATTTTCAGTGGAACGTGCTGGGTAGAGAATTCCCTCCACTGCTATCTGTGCGTCCCCAGAGCAGCCACTACAAGATAAGTGGGAATATTTCAAAAATAAATTCTCAGTCATATAACAATACCGAACTTAGAAGCAGCCGAAGTTTTGATTTTATTACCGTGCTAGCTTGCACAAAGAGGTGATTTTTCAACACAAAGAGAGTTTTTTCAAATATTTGCTGGAATTGTTTCTCAAGCAGTAATGTTTTCTACACTTGTTTTGCTGTTGAAACAAAGTTAGACCATGAGTCCTTGAAACTCTTAAGGCAATTTTGTCTGAACTATGTCAGGAAGTGATGAGCAATTTAGGAGAAGTCTTCTGCTAACCTGAATATCATTTTTAGAGAGATAAAAATGCATTAGACTTATGACAGAGGAGAAAAACCATGGAGTGACTGCGATGTGTATTAACCTAATATATGCAGGAACTGGAATGAAACTGTCCAACTGACATGAGTGGAAATGTCACTGTTACATCATAAATATTTAACCTGTCACTCGGATAATAAGCAGACACTCTCAACTTGTTATTTGGATCTGTGTGTCTGCAGAGAGGAACCTGCTGTAAAGTTTTTTTGACTCTTTTTCAGATTTGTAATATTTTTACTTCCACCTCCAGAAGAGCTCCCTGCTGATACTTGCTGGCACATTTCACCAGCATGTTTATGTGCAAATTCACTCCTTTTTGAACCAAGCAGGGTTGTTCTCTTCTAAGTCATCATAGCAGACTTGCTGACTACCCAGCAGTCGTTCCCCACGGTAACTGGTGTCTGTCTGTGACCACACCACAGCCTCTCACTCGTGGCCCTGCAGCCGGGCCGGCGGACACGGAGAGATGGAACTGGCTTCTCCTCTCTCTTACAAATCAGTGGCATAAAAAATACAGCGATGAATCTATCTGAGGCACAGTGTCAGGCCATGAAGAGTTAACACCGGATTGCTGTCGGTGGGTAAAGTGGCAAAGTCAGTCACAGGTACGAGTGGAGGCTGAATCTGGTGAGCACACTGGGGCTGACTGTGCATTTGATAGCAATAGGGATATCACCCAGGAAAAGACAATAAAGAGATTGCAAAGGGGGCTTGCACAACTTTAAGCTGTTAAGTGGTGAAGATAAATGAGGAAAGAGGACGGCTTGACTTGCAGATTCAGGCTGGCTTTAGCAAGGCAGGTGGTAGTCAGTAAAAAGGTATTTCTCTTCTAAACAGCGCACACGAACTGGAGTCACAACAGAAATGGAAACCTGGGATGCCATTTGTATCAAGTCCACTGTCAGAACAGAACTGCCTTTGTGCCTGATTAAATAATACGACTTTTCACACTGAACTAACATCAAAGACAAGTTTCAGTCAGATACTTGTTCTTAGTCACTGTAAAAGTGTTGAATGGACTACTGAAGAGGAAACTGTTTCACCTTATTTTCTATAGCACCTCTCATACATTATTTCTATTATTATTTTACTTTGACTATTCACTTCAATGGGAGTACAGTGAAAACAGGACTCAGTAGAGTCAGAAATGTATTTTTCAGAGGGTTGGGGAATAAAGAAACATGAAAGAGTAACAAAATTTCAGACAAAATGTTAGTCTGGAGTCAGTAACAGAGAGTGGCACAGATATCGCGGAGGAGAGCTGTCAAGCCAACGAGGGTGGGTTTAAAGAGAGGAATCAAGAGGGAGTCACTTAGAGAGAAGTACAGGAAGGGTGCAAGATATTTGCTGTCTCGTACAGATAACTAGGGAGATGCATTTACAGCAGCTCAAAAAATCTTGACATTAAGTGAAAAGATCTTCTGTATAAATCAGCCAAGGTTTTTATTTTTGAGCTTGATCAGGACTGGGTAGAGAAGAGCAACCCATGTGAGTTGGAAAGCCTTTTCCCTGCGGGGTTGCCAGGGAAAACTCCTGGGAATATCTAGTGCCACATTATTTAAACCTTACCACCCAGCCACACTAGCAAAGCTTTTCAGTCATGACTGATATATTCCAATTTCTGGGGGTCTGGTGCCAAGCTCAGGCTCTCCTTTCAGCGGGTGGGTTCTGAGAACTTTCTAAAAATCACATCCCATCACTAAATTGTGTTTGGGTGTCTAATAACAGAAACATCTCAAATCATCAGCCATTTCTGAAAAGCTGAACCTGTGCCATCAGCGAGGACGTAAGCGGAGTGTGGTACATTATCAGGTCTGTGCTTCGCGGGGGAAGCTCTGGCCATACCTCTTCTTCTGAGCTCCCTGGGTTTCTTTCTTTAATGTCAGGCTGTCCTGCGGTGCTCCTGCTCCCAGCCGGGCAGAGCCCCACACTTCAGGGATTTGTGGCCTTACTCTGGTCAGCCAGCTTAATTCTGGTCCTGGCAATTTTTCACTTGTGAACTTGTGAGGTCAAAGATCCTTCTTAAACCAAACTACCGCTTATTGAGAAGTAGAAGCAACTGTGTTAGAAAGGCGTATTTTTCAGATCGCAAGTCTTAAAGGATTTTTTTTTTTTTTGTCTTCTGTGATGAATTATCACCCCAGAGATACATGGGTTTTCTTCAGAGAAACATCTGTGTGTGCGCTGCAGTTTCTATGTGGTCACCTAAACAACTGCCTTCCCCCTCTGAGAGAGGGTGACTTTCCAGGCAAATCAGACTTGTTTCATTTTCTTGTCCTCTTTAACCTTTTTCTGTCCTAGAGTCCATCATATCATCCTGAGTAAAGGAGGATAATAAACCAGTCATTGTGAGCTATCTTTACTGTTTCTTTTCCAGCATATGCCCAATTACTTTGAGCACAATACCCTGTACTGCAAAAAACCTTGTAACAGATATTGATAAATACTACAAAGCATCTCCACATCTGTCAGTTCCCTCAGCTTTGTTATCTACAAGCTTCTACATAAAAATGGCACATTTCTGCACTGATTTTTTGTTCAGAAAGTAGCTTCATTGCTATTACCAAACTGAAAAACAAAAAACATCTGGCACCCTAATTTGGCAGATGCTATATCCTAAGGAGCCAACATCATCCTGATGATGATGATAGACTTTTGTAGTAATAAAGATTTATAAATCTTGTTAGATGAGCAGTTTCAGTTCTTTTTAGCATATCAAAGCCAGCAAATTATTAAATACCAAGATGCTCTAATTTATGCCGTGTTTATAGCCATCACTTTACTGAAGTCCTCACTTCTCATCTGTGGTGACACTAACTTCTGTATGTATTTAGTTTCTTTATCAGTGTTTTCTCTGATTCACTGTATCTTTTTTTTTTTTTCCCTCCATTGGATTTTTGATCCTTTTCTCTAATTTCATTCCTTCTATTACACTCGTGACTTGCATCTTAGTAAACCTGGTTGAATATCAGAAAAGTTCACCTGACCTCGTTTGGTCAGTCCAGTACAATTTAATCAAACAGATTTAGAAAGTATAATTTACTCGTTTTTTTACCTGTCCCTGAATCTGAGCAAGTCCACACAGTTGAAGTTCCTCTTTGTGACCAACACTCTCAGCATGATCTGAAAATGCTGAACAGCCCTGTTGGCAGCCAAGGAATAACGCCCAAATGTCTGGGATGTCAACAGACATAACATCAGCTGGGAGGAATCTGCGCCCGGTATTTGTACTTTTGTGAAACAAGAGGGAGCGCAGACATTCAGGCTCTTGTGAAGAGCAGAGCAGGGTCGGCAAGCGCGGCCCTGTGTGCCTCCGCTCAGTCCTGTCTAACAGACCGCTCAGATCGCGGTGCAGATCTCCACTGAGAAGCTTTGCCAGACCCCCCTCGGCACCTCGGCCTCTTAACAGGCACCTTCCTCTGGATTCAGACATACTGGTGGCAGTGGGAGCTCCCAGGCGGTAGCTTTCTTCTCACTCTTTGAGCCTGCCTTCCCAGGAATCTGCTGGCAAAGCAGACTGGGACTGCTCACTAAAGCGCTTACGGCACCGTCACCTGGCTTGCCTCGCTCAGCAAGTTCAGACCCATAAATAAAGGTGTAAAGGGAGATGGGCTCTGACATCAGTTCTTCTGTAACTCTGAAGCACATGTTGTATGAGGAGCGGCTGGGGGAACTGGGGGGGTTCAGCCTGGAGAAGAGGAGGCTGAGGGGAGACCTCCTGGCCCTCGGCAACTCCCTGCCAGGAGGGGGCAGAGAGGGGGGATGAGTCTCTGGAGCCAAGGCCCCAGCGCCAGGCCCCGAGGGAATGGCCTCAAGCTGCCCAGGGCAGGGTCAGGCTGGCTCTGAGGAAGGATTTCTGTGCAGAAGGGGCTGTTGGGCGTTGGAATGGGCTGCCCAGGGCAGGGGGGAGTCCCCGGGATCCCTGGAGGGGTTGAAGAGTCGGGCTGAGCCAGCGCTGAGGGATCTGGGGGAGTTGGGAACGGTCAGGGGAGGGTCATGGTTGGGCTGGAGGAGCTGCAAGGGCTTTTCCAACCCAGATGATCCTGAGGTCCAAGTTTTATTTTGGGATTAGATGATCCACCATCTCACCTTTTTGAGTAACCAATATATTTGGTTACTAACATGCAGAAGTAACTTTTAATAATTACATTCCCCAAAATACCATATAAATCCTTACCTAGCCCTGTAGAATATATGCAGGTCTCTTATTTGTATGTATTTTAAGAGTTGTTTTGGTAACTTTACTGAGAGTACCAGTGATATATCATTGTACTAGCAGATGGGGAGGGAACTAATAACGCTTTAAAAAAATTAAATAATTTACATGAGAGCTGTGAGACTACTTCAAAATGCCATTATGAAAATACATTCTAATGAAATTAGTTCAGTCTGGTATTTGAATGTTTATTTGCTCCCATGAATATTCATACAAGCTGCGTTTTTTTAGCAATAACATTCATTAAAAAAATCTAAAATTAATCATGCCAATATGTGTCTGCCCTGAAAGGGTTGTGAATTCTCAGATGACTCTGTTTGCATGAATTTCCACTTCTATAAAACTTACTCGAGTTCTTCTCCTTTTTCTTATACGTGTGATTGGATGGCGAAGACAACCAAATGAATACCCTGGGATTTAAGATGGTAGCAGCATTGTATAAACAGCAAATTATAAGTAAAGGATGCCAAAAGCAAGGCTGGCCTGAGACAGTTAAATGAGCAAGCCATGGGCAAGAGTATGATCCCATAAAATCATTTCTAAACAATGTCAGCCAGTGTGTTTTGTAGAAATGAAATTAAATGATTCCTATGGCCAAGCAGCAAACACAGAAAGAAGGGGCTTATATTAAATTCATTTTTCTGCCACCTATAACTAAAAAAATCAAACAGTGAGCATTCCTCTTTTCCTGAAAGATTTTATCCCTGCCTTAGGATGATGAACCCTTTTGATGAACCCGTGTGGTATGAGCAAGAGATTGTCTTAGTGCATTACTAATAGACATCAGGAAATGGCTTTTAATAAACTTAATACATTAATGACTAGCTGTTTATAATCCTGACAAAAATCCAGCTTTGTATCCTAATATGTGATAAAGCTTTAATTCTTGCAAGCAGAATGCCTGAATCTCGTGTCAGTATTAAGTTACTCCCTTGCTGGGGTCTCAGGGCGATGGTTCACACACGGGTTGTTGCTGCTGTAGGAACTAAAGCCAGAGCTCAACAAAACCACAGTCAGGAGAGGATTTGGGCTGAGGGCTTTGAAAAGATAAAGCAGGGCTTGGCGGCTTATCATTTTCTTCCACAGTCTTTTCGCCACTCCTTTTCTAGAGTTCAAATATAACGGAGTGGGTATTCCTCTAACCCTTTATTTTAAGTTATGGCCAAGATAGATACCAGATGATCACGTGCGTGGTTGCTGTGTGATCCTTGGAAGCCTGTGATACGGCTTCCAGAAATGAGTATCAAAAAAGCCTGTTCACCAGCAGGTGAAATTCTGACATTATTGGGTTGAAAAGCATGCAATGAGGGGAGGAAGCGGGGGAGGCGAAGAGGAAGGGCCGTATGTACTAATGATGAAATGCAGGTTAACTGAATCTTCACCCCAAGCAAAGCCATATGGCAAAGCAACATGAATAATCTGAGCCCTTCTCTCAGAAAAATAGAGCTAAGACACTTTTCACCAAGGTAAAAAAAAATGCTTATTTCACTAGACTTTAATAGCTGAAGGAATATGTGTCATTCATCTGAATCCATGGAATTGCCTGTTCAAAAGAAAAACCATCACTATTTTTATCACTGTTACGGACCCTGGAGACCCACAAAAGCAGGATGCTGCTTCAGTCCCCACCCTCCAGCATCACAACTGAAACCAGACACGAAGCTTTGACAGCTGTAGACACCCATGAGCAAGGTCTGCAATGAGAAACACTACCAGCAGCACACAGAGGGTACCCTGAAGAGAAACAACGACTGCTCCTAGTGGGTGACTGTTCTGCCGATCGAGGATGTCAATTAAACTCATCGCCAGAGTGAAGAAAAGAGGCTTGTTTACTGTTAATAATCAAAGGATATAGACAAATAATACAGAAAATAAGCAATAAGAAAAATATGGAATAGTGCACTTAAAGGAAGACAACAATGCATCTAATCATTACTACATGATGGAGAGAAGAGTGATTAAGAAAGATCCGTCAAGTCAAATGTCTCTGGGTCAAGATCTGAGGGTCAGAGGGTTGTCTCCATGGAGGATCTTACAATAGGCATCTGCTACCACCCTCCAAACCAAGAGAATAAGGCCAACAAAACAGTATTTGGATCACTTAAGCAAGCTTTGGGTCAGCAGAACCTGGTTCCTATGTGTTACTTCAACTCCCCAGACATTTGTTGAACGAACAATCCAGCAGCTCACGCATCATTCATCAAGCTCCTGGCATGCAGAGAGGAGAGCTTCCTCACACAAATGGTACATGTGCCAACCAGGAATGAGGCGCTGCTGGACGTGCCACTCACAAACCAAGGAAACCTGCTTGGTAAGGCCTGGGTTAGTGCTAAGCTGGGCTGCAGCAATCACAGCGCTGTGGAGGCTGGGATCCTGCCGAGCACGCTGAAGGTTAGTACTAAGACAAAGGTTTTAGATATTAGAAGACCAAACTTCAGCTTTCTCAGAGCTCAGTTAGGAGGGATTCAGTGGGAAGCTTCCACGGAGGATAAAGGAGCTAGCGAGTGCTGGGAGTTTTTCAAGAATGCTCTCCTGGAAGCACTAAACCAGTTCAAGGTGAGGGAAGTAGGCAGAACAAGAGACCCCGGCTTAACTGTGAGCTTCTGAGTCTGCTCAAAACAAAAAGAGAAACGTTCCAGAGATGGCAAAGCAGACAAAAACCTGTTGAGAACTACAAGGGCATTGTCATGATGTGCAGGGATGCAGTTAGAAAAGCTAAAGCTCAGCTCAAAGTGAAATTGGGCAGAGAGGTCAAAATTTACAAGAAAGGGTTCTTCAGGTACGTAAACAACAAGCAGAAGCAGAAGGAAAATACTGTCCTGCTGTTAAACAGGAGAGGTGAATTAGTCCCCAACAGCGCTGAACAGGCAGGGGTTCTCAGCGCTTTCTTCACCTCTGTCTCTGCCAGCACCGTTGGGCTCCAGACCTTGACCACAAAAATCCACATCAACGCAGACACAGACCCAGTAAAGGAAGAATTGGTGTGTGAACAGGGACAAGTGGAAGGTCTTGCACCTGGGAAAACATAATCCAGGAGTGCAGCACAGACTGGGATCTACCCGGCTGGGGAGCAGCTCTGGAGAAGGGGACCCGGGGATTCTGCTGGACAACAAGCTCAGTGTGAGTGAGCAACGTGCTGCGGTGGCAAAGGCAGCCAAGGGGACGCTGCGCGGCATCACCACGGGCATCACCAGCAGAGATAGAGAAGCCATTGCCCTACTCTGCTCAGTGCTTGTCAGGCCACACCTGGAACCCTGTGTTCAGTTTTGGTCCCCGCTATACAAAAAAGATGTAGACAGGCTGGAGAGGGTCCAGAGGAGGGTCACAAATCAAGGGACTGGGCAGCCACGTGAGGAGAGCTGGGAGAACTGGGTTTGTTCAGCCTCGAGAGAAGGCTGAGGGGAGACCTCATCTCCATGTGCCAGTACTTAAAGGGTGGCAGCGGAGAAGATGGAGTCTCCCTTTTTACAGGGAGTCACATGGAAAAGACAAGGGGTAATGAGGAAGAACTTTCACAATGAGAACAATTGGCCATTAGAATAATCTCCCCAGGGAAGTGGTGGATGCCCCAACATCGGACACTTTTAGGATTCAGCTGGACGGGGCTGGGTCAGCTTGTCTTGTGCCACGAAAGGTTGGACCAGATGACCCTGGAGGTCCCTTCCAACCTCATATACAGTTACTCTGTGGTTTTCCAGGAAAATAATTGCCTTCTTAGCACAAAATACTTAAATAATCCTAGCGGAGAAAGTAGTTCTAGCACAAAGGTTTTACTTCCCCAGCCTCTTCTATAGCATGAGTTACACATACTCTGACGTTAGACTTAGAGGAGCTTATATTCCCTTTGCTTTAGGGTGAACATCTCCCAGTGCCACTGGTTGAGTTTGTGGCCAGCTGGCTGGCTAGCTGTTGTACCAGTTGGCTTTTAAAAGAGCCTCCTGCTCTCTGCAGCAGCTGTACCCAGGGTGGATTCCTACCTCTCACTGCCAGAGAGATCTTATGTCTGCCTTAGGTAGCTAAGGCACCAGATAGGTGTGGGAGCTGCACAAGTACATAAGATACAGAAATTTTAAAAGATAAACAACAGCAAATTACCCCACAATCACTGACAAATTTTGTAGCGACTTCTTTGTTTTTTACTGTCAAAGTCTGCTGATTTCTTCCATTGCGTGTATTTTTTCCTGCCTGATGCTGTTGATGTGCAAACAGGAGTCATTCTCTCTGATTTTGTACAGGCGTATAAAAATAGCAGTTAAACCCTAATGAAAAAGGTGATCATAAAAAGTGAAAAATTGCTAAATTCCTGGGATAAATTCAGTAACTAATGGGTTTTATGAGCACTCATGGGATCTGATGGTGAAAGATCAGTGGAGTCAGTGAGGAGGAGGAAGGAGCAGCACTGTTTAACCCTTGGTGTACATTCTGTACTAGCAGACCAGGAGGGCACAACCAGGTAAAAATACCCAGTGATTGACTTTCTAATTAATCAGTTGGGAACCTGAAATATCAGGAAATTCAAATGAGTGTTTTCAGCTGGATCCAATTGTTTTTATGCGCGAGGCATCTGCAGATCTTGAAATTGCTTTATTCAAAGCTGTCTCCTCTGGATAATATAGATGAATAATAATAAGAAAATCATGAGGACAGGTGAGCTCAAAAGCACCGCACTTTGTTTAGAGCAGGGAAGTACCATATATCCCTTCCAGGCTTTTCAGTTAGATGGAGATTTATTATAATGAAGAAATTGAGTCATGTCCTCTGATACTGAACTGGAGGGAAGAGATATTGGAAATTACGCTTACAAATGCCAAAAAACGTTCCCCTGGAACACGCTGAAAAAGGACAGCAAGGATGATAAGGCAGAAAGCCCCACTGACGAAATGTGTCTCAATCACCTCCATTAACTGCTGAAGGCATTATGAAATATGCCTTTTCCATTCCACGTAGTGCTCTGAATGTAAAAATAATTATGCGGCAGCACTGAGTGCTGAGCAGATAATGAAGTTTGGACCCCCACCCTTTTGACTGACTTTACTCTGAAAGTCAACTATATATCTAATGTTCCTATAATGATCTGTCCATTTTAAGCACAGCCAGGGCCTAAAAGCTCACGGACTTCCCACAAAGCACTTTATTTTTCCAGATGCATTAATACGGTCCCTGCCCAACTATTAGGATTTGTCGGCTTCATTTAATTTAATCGGCACCAAAGACAAGGAGACTCAGCTCAGGTGTTTTCTGTCAGACTTCTCTTATGCAACCAGGCAAAAAGGACAGAGCAGGGGTGATTTCACATCAGGTCTGGTCTATTCAAAAATACCATTGCCTGCCAGGCTTCATCTGTGTTTCTTAGCAAGCGGCCAGCAGAAACAGAAACAAATATACATAGAGTAATATCAGCACAGTGCTTTGACACTGAAAAAAAGGTCTTGTAGAGAGCAGTGGAACACTGAGAGGGTTGGGTGGTGCCTGGCTCTAGTCTGGCAGCAGAGGGAATGAGAAAGAATGAAGCTGTCTGGACACTGTTTCACATCAGGGACGGTTGTGAGGGGGGTGCTTAGCTTAGCTTGGCGGTTCCTGCAAGGGTACTCCACAGGGAGCAGGGGCGTAAGCAAACCGCCTGGGTCAGAGAAGGGGAGATGGGCTGTCCTGGCTGGGGCCAGCAGCAGGGAAGAGCCCTTGGAAGCGAGGGAGGAGCAGGGAGTTCCCAAAGGCACCGTGCAGCTCCCAGTTTTCTAGTTCTGTTAAATCCTCTGCACCTCGCCTGATGTGAGGAAGCTCTCTCACCTTTAACCTGCTCCGGCTGCTCACAGGAGCTGGGCTGAGTCAGAGATCTGGCATCATCCTTCTGAAAACGTGCGAAAAATCTTGGTTTGGATGGTTCTGCTTTGCATTTTGGCGTTGAAGCAAGCAGGATTTCAGTGGGGCACTGCCAGCGCAGAGCAGTCTGCAGTCACACCTCCTTTCACCAGCAAGCCAGATGATTTCAGTATTTTCCCTTTCTACCAACCTGGAAAGACAGTAGCTTGGATGGCTCCTTCTCTGGGAAAAGCAGCGTTATTCTGCATGGGGAGGGAGGGTAGAAAGAGCATTTTGAGAGGATAGAACAGACTTGAGAGGATTTGCTTTATCCTTGGGAGAAGACACTTTGCTGCTGTAAAAAACTGTGAATTACAATCTGTGTCAAATGGCCACATAAGCCTCTTGTGCCTTCCTGTGGGTGACCCGCTGAAGAACCACTGGTGAGATTTTTCCTGTAAAGTTCTTTACATATAAGGTCATTTTGCTATGTTTAATACACAGAGTCCCTTAATTTAGTCCCAAATGTGTGGGCTATCACAGCTTATTTAGACCTACATTAGAAAGTATTTCTTCAGTTTTTCACCCCAACTTAACATTTCCTCAAGCAATCATTTAGCACCCAGACCTGGATGCTGCAGTGATTTCTAACTGACCCGTTGCAAGACGCTCAACACACGTTCACGTGAAGATTCCTTAATAGATTCATGCCCCTAAAAAAAACCCCAAAACCTAAAGTTCTACCAACACAAGGATGCACAAAGGAATTAATGTGTTATTTTAAGTTAAAACACCCCCACAATTCAATGACACTTCTTGCAAGATAAAACTACTGAAGCTCTGAAAATTAATTTCCTGTTTAGCAATGAAATAATTGAAAGACCAAAGTTGCTCCTGAGATTCGAAGGCTTCTGCCGGGTCTGTCTGTGAACAGACTTGCACGCACAACTCCCTGCAGAGCCAGGTTTTCTGTTACTTCAGCAGTTTCCTACCAGCAGAGGTGTAGATTAATCGCTGAAAAATGCTCAATAAAGAATAGAATGATTGGTATAATTGCCTGAAAGCGGATGGCTGTTCCTAAATGATCGCAGCGGTACAAACCTCCATGGTAGAACATTTCTGCATTTGGACCGTTGTGTGAAAAGCTTTAGAAATATTGTTTCAACACTGCCATGGTCATTGTCCACCATCTGCCAGCGATCTAGAGCATTCCCAAAGGGTCGGGAGGCGTTAGGGAGTTGGACCCCAACTAGGAGTTGGGGGGTTCAGCTGGAGGAGAGAAGGCTCCGGGGAGACCTTAGAGCGGGTCCCAGGGCTGAAAGGGGCTGTGGGAAAGGGGGAAGGGACTCGTCATCAGGGGGTGTGGGGACAGGACGAGGGGGAACAGTTTTAAACTGAGAGAGAGGAGATTTAGATGAGACCTAAGGCAGAAATTCTCCCCTGTGAGGGGGTGAGGCCCTGGCACAGGCTGCCCAGAGAAGCTGTGGCTGCCCCCTCCCTGGAAGGGTTCAAGGCCAGGTTGGACGGGGCTTTGGGCAACCTGGGCTGGTGGAAGGTGGCCCTGCCCGGGGCAGGGGGTGGGAACCCGATGATCTTTGAGGTCCCTTCCAACCCAAACCATTTTAGGTTTCTATGATTAGTATACACAGGTAGGATGCCCTGCTTCTGCATCATTATGCAGGAACAGTAACACAAGTACAAGAAATAAGTTCTAAAAAGTTAGAGACATTTTTTTCAGAAATCTCTCCATTTGAAAATCTTCCTGCACTTAGGGCTAATCCATCTGGGATTGCTCCAGGTCTCTAAGACACATCTATCTGACTTACATCTCTGAAAATCACAATTTTCTGCTTTGGTATGCTCACTGTTGGTTATGTGTATTATTTCAGGACACGGAGCAGGCCTGAGGATGCACTGGGGACAGACAACTCCCGCCAGTGGTTCCCGAGCAAAAGAGCAAGCAAGCCGAGCCAGACATACAGAGGACACGCAAAGGAATCTCAGTTTCACTTCCTACTTCTTAGTTTTGGGATGGTATTTTTGGCACTATATTCTCAACACCTCGGTCTATGCACCTGACTTAAATGCTGACTTCAGGAAGTACCAGATTTTTCTGTATAATCCTTGAGGGAGGACAGAAGTTTCTCCAGTGACAATGCAAAGCAGGATCCTGAGTGGAGTGTTTGTTTTGCCCTGGGGAAGAAAGGCTGTCCCTCCGCGCCAGGTGTCCAGGAAGGCTGAGCAGACCAAACTACACCACACAAACAACTTTCTGTCTCCTCTGGATCTTGGATCCTGAACTGTGAAACAGGAATAACGCTCATTTTCCTCACAGAGTGCTTGTGAGAATAGACTGGGAGTTGCCTACGTACAGTCATGGCAGGACCACTGCAATACACCTAATAAGCTCTTTCTCTCTCTCACTGTATGTACATTTGCTTTTCAGCACCTAAAATGGCTTCTTTGTTACTGGACATAAAATGTATTATGATATTAGAAACCGTTCTAAATTCAGACTTTCTGATTTCTACAGAAAGAATATTGAAGGCTAAAATATTTTTTCTTGCAAAGAGTTGGAGGTTTTAGAATCAAGAAGAAAACGTAGAAGAAAGAACATTACTGAATCATTTCAGGTTCCTGGATCATATTTTTCTCTGTGCAAAGCTGACAGGAACTACAAGAATGGATAAAGGAGTTCATCCATATAAGCCAGAAAGTGGAACTGACACTAAATGTGAAAGAAGCAGATTATGCTCAGCAGACTGTTGAAGACAAGAAAGTGCAGACAGGGGTATTGCTGGACGAGTACATCCAAAGTCAGGTAAGAATGTGGCTTTAACGACAAAGGCAGAGGATAGCTCTTTAGAGGTTAATCATGAGCCATTCCATCTGCTCGCTTCAAAATCCTCAACTAGCAAAGAGCATGCATCTTGGTACTTCTTTTCCCGTCTGTAAACCTGCTTTGCCCTTGCACATTCTTATGCTTGTGTACAGCCTCATTATTTATAGCAAGTGGAATCCCACACGGTGGGGGGGTTTCACAAGCTGGAGGCCTCCTTTGCCGCAGGAATACCCTTCTCCTGTGGGTGTTAGCACATCAGTGCAGGGCTGGCTAAATCCACTCTCCATAATTCAGTGTTTTGCCTTTGCAAGGGGATGGGGTGAGGCTGCAGTTTGTGTATCTGTAAACAGCAGAGATTGAATGAAGGTCTTTGCAGATTCGAAACAGTCTGGTGTTGGGAATAGTAAAGAAAATAACCAAATATATAGCAAGTCCACGTTTAATACATCTGAATGTGCACAATCACTTATTTTGTAAAGGGCCGGAGTCAGCCTCAGAGGAACAGTGAAAACATCTTTAAAGATCTGCGGCAAGGCTGAGTTTAAAAGAGATCTACTAGATGCCATAAATACTACTTACTCCTAGGTGTTCTTGCTAAGATCGTGGATCAGATCTTTTTCTAGTGGTAGCTGCTGTTCAGTAACTTCACTGCACTTACCCTGCTGAGGATCTGGATACTCATGGAAAAACAACTTGCCATTGGTTCTTTACAGTTGTTGGAGACAAGTGTTCAAGTTTCACATGTTACAGACAGACAGCAAGCCAAACTCTGCTCCGTGCTCTGAATACAGTGGGAGAGCCCAGCAAAGGGCATAATCCCATCCTGCGCCACGGGGGTTTGCAGTGAACACCTTTAATTCCTTTATGTGAACAAAATGATATGCTGTGGTCACAGCACATCTGTGAAACTCTCACAAGTTCTTTAGAATATATGATGCAGATTCTCTGTGAAAGGTACAGCTGAAACTTTATAAAAACCCCTTTCTCATGCCACTAAAAACGTGCAGGTTTTTCAGGAAATGAGCATTTCATTGCGGTATGAAGTGACTAAAAAATGATTAATTCATTTAAGAGTTGAGGTCTATGCTAAAAAAGGGGAGTAGTGATGATACAAATAATATCTTGACTTTTGGCCATAGAATTTGTATTCAGCCCACATCTTCCTCAAACGTGCCTCAATTCTCTTCTCTCCCCTTCCTGAAAAAGAAGAGTATTCAAGCTTTCCCCCTCATAATGGCCTCCATAGAAATAGCTTATCTCCACAATGAATTGCTTAGTCTGAGTGACAAGTTTTAAAGGTTGGGCACATCACCTTTCCATTCATTTGTCTAGCACAATCCTTTTTATCAGCACCCTCCAGGCTGCCTCCACTCTCTGTGCACGGGAGATAACGAATGGAGCAAATTTTTATAAAGAATATTTTCTATTTAACAAACCATGGTATCTATCTGTTGTTAACCTTCAGAGCAATGAGCGAGACAGGATTACTCTATAGGTGGCAAAATAGCCATTAAGCTGATAAACCAAACTTCACTGGGATGTTTCAAATTTTCTTTTGTCCGCTGCCTAGGTCAGAGGAGAGGGAGATTATTCTGAACATGGAAGCGGATTCTCCTATCTGCTGCCCAACACTCCCTCTTCCAGCCATAGGTAATATGAGATGTACGAGGTAGGCTTGGGTGTTTCATAAAGACATTCTTTCTTCATATTTTTTGTGTGTTCTGAGAAAACTCTGGAGTTCAGGGTGACAGTCTCTGATAACTTCCCTCTTGAGCGTCTCAAGGAAGAGGGAGGAAGCCTCGTGACTGGGAACCAAACTCACAGAGCCCGGTTTGGTTGTGGAAGGATTCTGTGGAAGACAGACTAGATATGTTGCAGAGGAATCTGTCTGCTATTTTAATTTCCACATGCATGTGAATTTATTTACATGCATAAATAAAATCAATAGCCTACTCGGTCTATTTACGCCCAGCACTTCCCAGCTGATCTGTAGTTTTCTCTCCTGTTTTGAATGCCTGAAGGACTTGGTCCTTGAACTCTGACAGTTGTCTTCCTAGAGAAGACACCTTTGCTCCTCATCCCCTCTGGGAGGTCGTTCTTAATCCAAATCAGATTTCAAAAATGGTAGCAACTTGCTGGAAAAATTAATCAGTGGCAAAAAGAAGACAGGGTATCCTTTGAAGCCAATTTATCCTTCAAGTCACAGAGTAATGGGCGTTCTCTTTAGCTGTAATTGTTTGGGATCTGGAGTTTCTATGGGCGTGTTGTAGCTGTGTCACCTCCAGGCGTCAGGTCTGTGAAGGGGCATTCAGCTCAACTGGTAGTTGAGGCAAGTGCTGATGTGAAGCCGTCGGGAATCACCACAAACAGTGTACCATGGCTGAAGCTAGTCAGTCTGCGAAGTGCAATTTCTTCCTCCTTTCACACATAAACATCAATTGACATTAGATTAGCAAGTGTAGGGCTGAGTGAGTAATTTATAATGAACAATTAGTCTAAGGGTGTCTGCTTCCGTCATGAGCCGATTGTGAAGCGCTGAGATGGGATGTCTGAAATGATTTGTGTGCTTCTTCAAAACAAGTTTTCCATGTGAATGTCTGGTGAGTGATTCATTGTGAACAGTTGAACTTCAGAAGTGATGATGGTTGCTAAGTTATATAAGTCACTGGGATTGTTTCTGTTTCCCTAATTAGATTATTTGCCAGTCCAGACAAAACATGGTGAATTTAAGTTATTAGAACTGAAAATATCATGGAAGTGGAATAAAAGCTGGAAAATATCTGAACATTTGAACTTCATACATTTGCAGTTAAAGCAAAACCATCCAAATAGCTGGAAAATTAATACAAAAGGGCCATAGACATCATTATATTTACCTTTGTTTTCCAGTGAGGAGGTTATTTAATGAAAATCTTTTTATTCTCCCAGGCCTAACACAACATCCTTTTACCATCTGCATTTTATTTCTGTGGGGTTGAGGGAGGTGTATTCCATCGATTAGCTGTTCACCTGTGGAGTTTGCCAAGGCCAGCCCCAGACAGTGACGTAAAATCCTGGCTCAAATGAAATTTAAATATTTCCACTGACTTCACCAAGCACTGTGATTTCATTCTTTGTTTGGAATATCTTCGAGAATCCTAGCTGGATCTAGGTTTGAAGTTGCTATGTGAAATAACAAGATTTCTTAAAATGGGGGAAAAAAAGTCAAGTAGGGTATGACTGGAGGCCAGGGGAAGCGTCCTCAGAGCTCCCCGGCGTCCGGCTGCGCCGTGCCTGGGTGATCGCACACGCCCGTCTGAGACAGGAGCTGTTACCCCACTGAACACCTCCAGATTTTACACCTGAGCCAGCCTGTTCCTCCCCTTTGCCTCTGTGTGGCTTTTTAAAAGGCAGTCTGCCCTCACCTCGGTGTTTCAGCACTGGCCGGTGCGTCTCACCGTGTCCAATGTGCCCTCAGATTATTGAGGAGGGACTTTTTACAGGAATGCTCCTTTTCTGCAGCCTTGTAATCAGCATAAAGGCTCTTTCTCAGCATTTGGGCTGTAACGTGTCAGATCCATGACAGCCAGAGTTATTCAGAGAGTTCTGATGCACCCACAAACTGTCATGGTCATTTATTTACTGAGAGGGGATCACAATAAGGGAGTTTTTCAGCTCATAAGTGCACTCCAGGCACCCAAGTAGATGCATTTTTACCTAATTATCTGTACTTTTAAAAAAATTTCCCTTAATTTAGGAATCAAAACCAATCGTATTTTTTTATGTCACAGGTGTTTTGTAAAGATCAATTAACATTTGTCAGTCCCAAAATACTGGTGATAAAGGGCATCAGTATGCCCAGGAAGAAATGAATATTTCTGTCTTCACAACAAAGTCTGAATTCCCTTCTGGTGAAAAAGGCTTGCACCATGAGAATAAAATTAAAAATTGAACAGCTGCTCATTGACTACTGCTCATCGTTGTCCCAAATAAAGCAAACACAGCCTTTAAAGCACATTATCTGGTCATGAGATTAAAAGCAGTGTTGTAGTGCATGAACACCAAAGAAATTAAAAAAAAAAAAAAAAAGGCTTTGCAACCTGGATGATATTCCTTTGACATCTCCACAGTGCGTGTAAAAGGTGTTGATCTCTCAGAACTGGATCCGTATAACGAAGTGAAGAAGGGAGGTAGACTGGGCAAGCAAAAGCTGCATTTTTATTTGACTAGTAAATATTTTATGGCGCTAAGAAGAGGCAAGTGAGCAAGGGATGCTGACACACGGTATTTCACTTGGGAAGGAACGGGGCGTTTAGCACTCCCAGACGTGCCCTTCTTTGCTTTGGTCACAGCACTGTAGCAGTGGCGTTTCTAAAAAGCTGTAAAATGCTAAGAGGGAAAGGAATGATAATTCACGCTCCTCGCGCATGAGCATTTTGGCAAGAAACATCAGATTTCATGGCATCAGCTGTTCCATGTAGCCTACACCTGACTGATAGAACTTAGGTTTCCTTCCTCTGTATAATTGCCTCTTTATGTGCGTTCTGAAACAGTGATGTGAGGGTTATTAGTAGTCAGGTATTTTTCCTATAGATTACTTCTCCGGTCACATTTATCTCCCCAGTTGGTGTTTAAAACTTTAAAGCAGAAATTTAGAGGAGGCAGTGCTGTACCAGACAGAGCTGGAAATGACTAACTCTCCATGTGGTATCCAGAAGGTTTCTGCAATGAACCCTGTTCTGTGATTTATATTGTACGTTCTTAGTTGTTTTCCTTTTTGTGCAGAGTTTCCAGCCCCACCATTGCTGCCAGATAGCTAATATTCCAGGTTTCCCTGTACTGGTGTGCCTTTCCAGCGCTGCCGGATTCCAAGATCATTAACCATTTGGAACTGAATGAATTTACAGATAATTTGTGCTTAGCACATACAAGCATTTCTTTTTTCCTTCCAGAAGAAAATGAAGAATCTGTTTTATTTATTATTATTACTGCTGAAGTCAGTCACGCTCTGACTGACAGTCCCAGAGGTGTCCAAATGAGCTGTGGTAGAAGAGATTTGCAGATCAGGTGTCTCAGGGAGTTTCTGCAAGATCTACAGGAGCACAGAATAATGGATTATGCCCTACGTGAATCCACCATTTTGCTACTGGAATTGGGCCCCAGCTGCAATAATCTTCCCCTCAGGGTGGAGATAACTGTGCTGGGGGTCCCGCCTGTGCCCACGTGAAATGGTCGTGGGCCCTCCCAGGGCCGTTCCGGCCGGCAGTCCCCCAGACATTCTGTCCAGTGTGGCATCAGCTCTCCCCGTGTTCTCTCTCTGAAAGTTTCCATGGCCCAGAGGGAATCCCAGCTAGTGAAGAGCATTCTCTGCAGCTTTGCTGCAGCCTCTGAAGCCATGCAGACTGTAGCTTTGGCTAGGCAACCACTGTTCTCAGCGTGCTCCGTGCACTCTTCTCTCCCATGTTGTACAAGAACTTCATTATGCCGGTACCCCAGA
The DNA here is from genome assembly GCF_003259725.1 of Athene cunicularia. Taxonomy (NCBI): domain Eukaryota; kingdom Metazoa; phylum Chordata; class Aves; order Strigiformes; family Strigidae; genus Athene; species Athene cunicularia. Next base: position 27,870,134 of record NW_020799092.1, read on the forward strand.
ACCCAGGAGGTGCTTGCAAGGCCCCCTGCCACCCCGGAGCTTTCGCACTTGTGCTGTGCACATCACCGCCTGGCTGAGGTTCCCCCGAGGCTGGGAGCAGGGCTGAGGTGCTTCAGCGACTCGGGGTGCTCACGTGGCAAGTCTAGTTGGCTTGGGCTTCCTCTGGAGTTCAGGTATCTGAATGTGGAGAGAAGGTTCTTCTCTACCTCTTAACTCCTCAGACAAGGGCCGTAGTGTGTCTCCACCTTTGCCCTAAACATCTCAGTTAAGTCCCTCATGCCTGGGGTTATTTAATACATATGTGCTAGGAAAAAACATTGATGACCTCTAGTAAAGACATTGAGAGTAACATGTAGATTTGGAAACATTTATTCCGTCATAAATTTACAAGAAAAACCTCCATTCGCAATATTTTGTCGTTTTAAACAGCAAACTTCTCTGCTGTCATAGTGTAGGGTAGGTGAAAAAGCCATTGACTAGACTGAACACTTCCACACACACCCAGCTGAAATGCTGACCTTTACAATCAGAAATTGTGCATTTCGCTTGGAAGCTTTTCTTTTCTGTTTTATAATATAAATATATAAAGAATATAAATATAATAATATCGAAAGTTGGAAAAAATACAGACACAAACATGGAGCTAAACCTCTTGCCTGTGATGAAGATGGACCCAGTCCTGGCACTAGAGTTGCACCAACACGTATGAGCTCAGAGGCTGACTTGAGGGGGTGTGTGTGTGTTTTGCCTTCATTAATCAGCCCTTTTCTTTCATTTTCTGCACTCATTTCTGATGCATCTTTGTGGTTTTAACATGTAAGCCAGGCTGAGTCGAGTTTTCTGCTACCAGCAGCTTGTCCACCTCTGTGTCTTTCATAACATTTGTAAGTCAAAAATAATTTTAACAGTTATTCAAGTTGACAGGCAGTGCTTTCTGCTAATCAAAACTGCATCAGAGTTCATTCCTTTGCACTTTTGGCACTGGTGGCATTTCACAGTGATGGGAGCTTTGCATAGAAACAGGCTTCCAAGTTTAGACACAAGCTGTAAAGGCAGCAATGCTGGCAGCTGGATTTTGCTCCGAAGGCATCCTTGCAGTGTTTGCTTGGGCTAGTTTTTTTCTTAGAAACCTCAACTCAACGAGAAGGCTCGAATCCACAGCACACTGATCGCTGTGGATGATTTTTAAGCCCCTCTTGGAAAGAATTCTTCAACGCTGGATGAATGTTATTTTAACAGTATGTCATCCTCGAAAAGGCTCTTGAGTCTTGGTGAGTGCTGATTTCCATTGCTTTAATCAGTAGCACCTTAAAGCTTCTCCCAGTGGAGATGTGAGAGAAGATTCGTGCGGTCAGTGTGAGGTTCATGGTTGGACTGGATGAACTTCAAGGTCTCTTCCAGCTGAGACGATTCTGTGGTTACTCAACAGCTGTGCTGGAGCAGTGTGCAGGGAGCAAGTGGCACAAGGCTCAGGCATTTTCAAATCTTCCCCTCCGAGATTTGTGAAGACACTTTGAAGGTTTTCCTTGACAGTGATATTTTTGAAGCTAATAGAGGTCATATGACAGGAAATCAAGCGTGGGATTTGTAGCTTAAACTTACTAATTAGGGTTACGTCCTTCTGCTAGGCGAGATTTTCTGGATGATAATTCTGTAGAATTTTTACATCCACCACTTTGTTTTGAGATTGTTTCTTCAGAAATGAAAGGTCTTTTCATTTATTTTTTTTTTCAGTTGGTTACCAGAGAGCTGCAGTCCAGCGTAGGCAAGCACAAAGTCTCGAATAATGCCAACAATCAGCAGGAATGTGAGAGTTCGGGTTTTTCTCAGTGCAAATAGATGTGTCTGTCTATGCCAATTGCATAAATAGCACAGAATCCCAGAATCATCCAGGCTGGAAAAGCCCTTGCAGCTCCTCCAGTCCACCCATGACCCTCCCCCTGACCGTTCCCAACTCCCCCAGATCCCTCAGCGCTGAGCGGGGAGCCGAGACGGTCGAGGCACCTGGAGCACTGCTGGCACCCCCATGAACTCCCAAAGCTCACCCTACAAACTCACAGATGGGAGTTTTAAAGAAATTCATGCTTAAAAACAGATATTTAGTAATTTTTTCTAAGAAATGGGCAGAACAAACATACTTTTCCTGAACAGCAAGAAATGTGTCAAACAGCCTGGTTTGGTATTTATGTGGGTCTTCCCATAAGAATACCTGAGCACTTCCCAGTCCCTCAGGAACTAAATCTTAGCAAAACCTACAGGAATTAAGAAAAAGTACTTCCTATTCTACAGAGGAGAAACTTCCCCATTGACAGATTTAATTGTAAATTCCCTTCAGCAGATGACCTCAAAATCATGCAGTAATGGGTGTTATTTTCACTAATACCTTCATTACGGCTTGGTTTTGACCCCAGAGTACAACAGAGCTACCAGGGAAATCAGATAATGTATGTGCAGACACAGCACCCACTTCTGCGTGTCCCTTCGCCTGGGTGCTTCAGGAGAGCCAGGAGATACCGTCCCTCCTAGGCTGCCCACAGAAGTACCAGGGGGTATCTGCTGGCATTTTCTGATGTCAGTTCAACAGGATCCTCTGACATAATTTCATTCTTCCAGGCGGGTTTGTTGGTTTGTGTTTAGGCTGAAGTTCCAGAGCCAGAAATGAAGTCAGTGTTCCCATCTGACTATAGTTTATTTCTTGGATAAAGTACATTTCTTTCACTTATTTGCTGGAAAGATAGAACAACCAAGGATCATTTGGGATTTTTTTTTTTTTTTCAAGCTGCTTTTATAGCTATCGGGGGCTTTCTTGATGGTAAGATACTGATTTGTGTGACATGAAGGGATAGCCTGCCGCAAAGAAACAGCACCATCCTTTCAGTGCAAAAGCTAATTTAATATTGATCTTCCACTTCTAAAATGCAAGGATAATTCTTTTAGTAAAAACACCTTGCATCAGGGCTCCTGTGGCTTTCCCAATTCAATCTGAATTTCTAAGCACTAACAAAATCTCATTATTGAGAAGTAAAATAGCAGCTCCCTCAGCAAAAAGGTCACAGAAGTGTGAAATAGCCTTTGTACTGTATTCAGCAGCAGTTCTGGAATATACGCATTACTCATCCATGAGGCTCCTGATGTTTAAATGCCATCTACAACAGTGCTCCTTCTCTGACATTCATTCTACTTTTCCCCCCCCTTTTTGCCTTGAATAAAGCAAAGATTAAACGGTTTACAAGAGCTATTACTTTGAAAGTCACGTTTCCCCCATGCGTCCCTTGCAGTTACTCGGGGAATATGTCTTCTATTAGAACACTTAACTCAGTGGGTTTGGATGTTTAGGTTTTGGCAAGCCCAAAAATGTTTAAACATGTCTCTGAACTTTGAGGTTTTCTCCCTGATACCATGCCAGTCATTTCAGCTTTCCATCCAACCCTGCCTCCCTTGCAGCCCAACTCATTCGTTTTTATTTTCTTTGGTCCTGTCATTGCTTCCCCACAATTTTCCCCTGATTTGCCTTTTGACCTTTCGCACTCACCTCATACTGCAATTAGATCTTTTTCTTTCCACGCTCCAGAAACATCCCACAGTTCATTTGATCATTAAAATCAGAGGAGTTTAAAGACGCCTCTTTGATTTTTCTCTCAGTCTGATTTGGTTTAGGCTTGTTTTTAAATGAGGATTTGTAGAATGGGTATAAATGCTATTAAGCAATTTTCTTCCAAAGCTTTTAGGTTTGGTTTTTTTTTTCCTTCATCAAAAAGAGAGTGTTACATAAGCGGTCTAGCATAAGGAGAATCACAGAGTAAATGGATGGGGAATTCCTGAAAACAGTAGAACAAAGGTATTTAACGGGAGGTTGCTTCAAAGAAAATCTGGGGAAAGAAGAACCATGGGGATCTCTGTACCTAAGGAGGCATACCTCACACAATTTCTCCTTATATGCTTGCAGTTCTATACAAAAAGGGTTTCAGAACCGAATTATGCACATGGGGAGACCCACTAGCTCGAGTTTATTGAGACTCCTGATGGGGAAGGGGAAGGAGTGTGTTACTGAAATGGGTCAGTATTTGTGCACTACACAGAAATTTAAAATATTTGATAATATCTGTTGCATTGGAGGTAGGGCTTGGTAAGAGAGCTGTCATGAGCAAGATGGAAAGGAACTATGGGAGTAAAGGATATGGGCCTCACTGACAATAGATGTGGTGAATGGAGGTCAGAAATCCTGATCCAAAATTTAAATGTTTTAGAGGTAAAGGAGCTGTGTGAAAAGCCTTGACCTTCAGCCTTGTATTCCTGTTCACACTACCTCGGTGTGAGGGGGGAAAAAAGCTTTGAGAATTAACACTTAGTCAATAGGGAATGTCTGGACTGAACCTGTGTAGGAGGGTCTGTGGTGCGGAATGGAGCTGTGGCACTGCAACACTGCTCGGCCACCAGACCAGTTGCATTTATTATTAGAGCCCAAAGCTTCTTTCTTTGGCTTCTGACTCCCAGAAGGAGTTTGCTCTTATTTTCAGTGTCAGTCTGACACCTTCTTAAGCCAGGCTTCCTTCACCGGGCGTAAACCACCCCATCCATGTCCCCAGCCGTGACTGAGGCCATGGGAGCAGGCTGGGGCAGCAGCTGCCTCTTGACGGGTGCACACCCATCGTCCCTCTGTGGCGTGTGTCTTGCTTTTCAATGCTGCGGGAATACATTCAGTTATGCTTTGCAGCTACATCCCAGATGATCGCGGTTGTATTTTTAGACAAACAAAATTAAGGGGGGAGGGCACGTGCTCTTGGAGGATGCTGTAGTTCGGCAGCTGATAAGGGGAATTAGAAAATGGTTTTTGCTCAGAGCAGTTAGAAGCATAAAAGCCATCGTGGTACACATGTAACAGGAGCTGTGTTCAGATCCTGCACGCCAAATTCTGCTTCTGCCAGAGACATCTCCAGTGCTTCCCCCTCTCTCTGTCCCCCCCCTCCATGAGCACAGGCACACACGTACACAGACATACACGTCCACGTCCTCCCTCTCCTCTTCAGGCTCCAACAGACCTTTGTCAGCCTGTGCCTATCCCTGGTGGGCAGAGCCATCACACAGAACTGAAAATAAAACAATTCTGCCACCTGCAAAGGTGTTCAATACGTCGCCTTGTGGTTTTTACCTCTTGCTGCTGTTGACTGAAGCATGCACAAGCGCTCACCCTTTAAAAAGTGGATTTCTGCTAAGGATGCAGACCCAGTCAGGGGAAAAGATTGGTTAGTGATTTGTTAGAGGTTTCCCCCTCTGCAAAGGTATTTTTCAGGCAGGAGCTGGTGCAGGGACACGCCCATCCGCATACTCCTCCCTGAAAACTCCGTGTAGAGCTGATGGCTTTGTGTTCGGGGAGGCTGCTGGCATGCTTTGATGCCATGGATGAGGCCACAGCAACGTTCCCAGTGGGCCGGTGAGGCTGAACTGGGAAACGACACGCAGATGCCTTCAAGGAAGAGAAGAAAAAAGTGCCTCGAGGATGACATTTGAATCCAACATCTCCAAACAGGGTCGAGGAAACAGCTTGTTCTCTGGCCTGATACGGCAAAAAAATTCATTTATGCCAAAACGCTTTTTAGCTCTGGGTTAAATTTGTCTTCTGTGCTTTGCTTTGCTTTTCTGATTTATAGTGTCAGGCAAGGCCTTGCGTGATCCCCCATTAGTGGAGGGATGAACTGGATGATCTCGTAAAATTATTTTTTTTAGCCTTATTCGGTTTCTGTTGTGAATATCGTATTTAGGATTTTACAGAGAGACAAAAGCTTTGCCTGTGTTCACTTTTCTTATTTGTACATGGTAGTGAAAGCACAGCTTTGGTCTGATGGCACAGAGGTGGTTTATTAAGTAGCAAGAATAAAGTTTCTGGGTGATATTAGTCTTTTTCTTGAAAATGGGTATAAACTTCTTTTGCCCTTTATAGGAGAAAAGATACATGTAAAAGGCAATGCAAACCCGGAGCCGTTCAGCTGATGACATGATGCTCAAATCCCAACTGACAAACTCCATTTCCCTCTCCAGCGGCGATCTCTGACAGCTTTACCAGCCGGACAGTCACAGAAAGGGGGGAAAAAAAAAAAAAGCCTGACAATTTCTCCCATAATTGCCACCTGCAATCGCAGAGAGCGGAGGAGGAATGAAGCCATAAATAGCAAGAAAGATTTGTCAGGCTGTGCAAGATCAGAGCACTGATTCAGCCTTGATTGGGCTCCCTACCGCTGCCCTTCCGTTACTCGGGTCGGGTTAACCTCTCACTTTCAGCAGTGACATCTGTTCCCCATCTACTCATTTCAGGGCACGTACCGCCGTTTCCATTTTGTCAGCTGGCTTTCCTCCTTCTGATTCCTTTGGAGCAAAGCTGCTGAGGCATTTTTTATTTAAATAACGCCTAATTCAAAATGAATGTGCTTGCTTTGAGATAGGACATGTGATAAGTCGGGGTGTATTCTGTAAAACCTCCCGACAACGTTCAAGGTGAAATGAAAACAAGGAGGGCTTAAGGGAGGGCAAAGGCAGAGGAAGGACCAGGACAGGGACAGGGGTGGGAGTCGCAGACCTGTGGCAGGTCTGTTTGATACGGGGAAAATGTCCTGGTGGGACACCCTGGAGTTGCGCTCGATGTGGATGTGAAGCGCCCGCAAAGGGAGCTCTTCCCTCAGGGGTGTGAGCAGAGCCTGCTCCACTCCTCGCTGCAAGTCTGCTGCTACTCCTGAGTTAGCCCAGTGAAGTCTGACAGCTTTACGTCTGCATCCCCCTTGCTAGTTTTCCGTTTGAAGGAGCCTGCTTTGAGAGGACGTGTCCTGAAGACAGTTGGGTGGTTTTGCTTCTCTCCTCTCCTGTGCCTGTTGGTTGTGCAGGTGCTTCCCTGCTGCTTGGACGCAGCAACTCCTGCCCCAAAGCCACCACATTTCTTGAGCAATTCTGGCTGCAAACTGGGCTCACATTCTAGACCTGCTGCTAGAGTTAGGGCTTAGCTTACCTCTGTGCTCATTTACTAAACAAACTGCTCTGCTTGGGATAGCGGAGAGGCATACCCTGGACTCAGACACCTTCCTTTGCCCCTTTTATCTCTGTTCCTTTCTGTGTTTCTGCACTGTAATGACAGACTAGAGCTTCATGCAGAAACTATAAGCTTGATACAAGAGTCATTTTATGATAATCAGTGACTGTGAATTAGCTGATACTAAATACTGCATTTCTTTAAATATTCTTGATTCTCCAGTTTTAATCTTGTATTTTTACACAGGATTACTGGTTTCAAGGGGAAAAAAAAAAAAGCAATAGGTGGTATTTTAAATACTTTTTGACATACAGTGCTTGCAGTGCTGTAAATTTAATTCTGGCGTTGATTCTGGCTAAGGTCACTTTACCTCTTTATTCTGGCATCCCCCAGGGCAGGTATTTCATTGCACTTTGTACATGATTTATGTAGTCTACCTATTCAGATTCCTAGCTGCATAGGACAGCATTTCTCATCTCATGCCAAGTGTATTGTTTGTACTTAAACAGCAATAATAACGATTCCACCTTGAAGAAGAAAAGAGCCATGTGAGTAAAGTAAGAGGCTTAATAATCAGGCAAATCTTATCTCTGAAAAATATGAAGTTGCTTCCTTGCCAAGAGAAATCCATAAAAAGCAAGAAAATCTAAAGTAGGTTATTGTATGATCTCCATATAGACTCTTTGAGCAATTTCTCCCTCCCGCTCCCCTCCCAGTTTCTTCCCTGGTGGTGTTTGATTTTGCCTCTGTATTTTATTCTAGGTTTTCTGCTGAGAGAAACCGTTGCTGCTCAGGGAGATTAGCATTACAAAAGCAAAGACTAAGAAACTTTGTGGAATTTCACTAACCCTTATCTCGAGACAGGAAGATATTCAAAACAATTGCTGCTATCCCATTATATATTTTGTTAAATCAACCAGGCCACATGACTAACTCCCAGATTGAAGGCTTTTAAAATAATCTCTACCATTTTGCATGGAAGCTCGTCTACACAGTATTCAAACTTAAACCAATCCTCACAGCTTCTTTCACAGAGGAGTTTCAACTCTTGTTTAGTCCAGAGAAGCGATTTACTGAAAGTCAAAGAAAACAGCCGTGCCCATGGCCAGTGGTGCTGCCTCCTGCGGCGCCTCTTCCAGCACTTGTCTCAACATGGACAAGGGATTTCAGAATTCCCCACAGCCCCTATTTCTGGGATGCTGCATTATCCTGAATGTCTGGAAGCTTCAACATGGTCCTGGGTGCCCCCTGGTTTCATTATTGGTTTTGCAGTGTTTTCCAACATTAGAGAAAACGAGATACCCAGGTCGGGCAGAATTTTGATTCCCCCTGCAAACTTATAAAAATTTTAAAAACCAAACACTATTAGATCAGTGCTGGTACTGCTGTAACCCAAATGAGTTCAGCCTTGGATGGCGCACCAATTAGCAGAGTCAAAAAGGGAAGCAATAACTAGGTATGCCATAATTCTGCCAATCTTTACAATCTCTTTTATGTGGAATTCTACTTCAAAGCGCCTTTCTTGTTTGTTACAAGATCACTTACATAAGCAACTAGCAGACGTGACTAAAAATAAGTATTTTGTTATTCCTTCATGTCTCTGTCCTCAGCTACTGAGAATCTCTTATTCCTGTTTTCCCTGGCAGTTGTTCAGACTGACACCACACAGCTGTCTTCTTGATGTGTGCTTTTAGCCTCTGATTTTTATTCATTTCTTGCTTGATTTTAAATGTTGTGCATAAATCTTGTGCACCTATTTTTTTCGGTCACCTCCATCAACATTTTTAAGGGGTGAATGAGGATGTTGAGAATAGGACTGGACAGGTAGGACCGAAAACTTGGGTTGAAACCACTTTTTTCTTTTATTCCTGGTGGTGCTGGTGTTAAATGCAAATTAGGATTACTTTAGGGTAACGCAGACCTAGCTGCTCAATCTACAGAGTTTGTTCTCGCAGCCTGAGAACTTCATGCTGTAAAAACTATCACTCTGTCTAAGCTGCCTCCCACATTAGCAGGGGACTGGGATTCTAGCTTCCTACTCCTATAGAGGGGACTTGATTTTTCTTTCATTTGCACAGGTGCATATAAGGATTAAATCCCCCAGTGTGAGAGTATTCCACTGGTGTACGCTACTGTCTGCACTGATGCTAGAAGAGAATAAGCCCTGGTAATTCTCCTATTATATGACCTTGTTTTGATAAAGTATTGTCTGAATCTGGTATGAAAATAGCACTAAAGTAAAGGCAAAACATGTATTCTGTGAAACCAGATGTTTAGACTGCTGCCAAGAGAGAGAAAAATCAAACTTTACAAATCTCGGTATGCCTATGACGTATACACACATACTCAAGTGTAATCTTGCCTCTAAGTGTATTACCTTGATATATTTGTTTGTCCTCGAGTCCCGACACTGAGATACAAACCTCATCGAAGAAGCAATTGCTAACAGAATGAACTACTGCAGGTACCGCCTGCCTCTGCTTCTGCTACTCAACCTTAATCTGGAACCTTTTAAAGTACTCGGGTTATCTGGATATACAGCACAGCTTAAGTTAATTGTCTACAAGTGCTTCTTCTGTAAATACGTGTGAGGCGTTGTAAAGCTCTCCCAAGGATTAGTCATGTCGGAGGTGTGAATCCAATATTCACTGGTGTACTTGCGGGAGGCCCCCACAAGAGCAGTTGTATCTACTTACAGCAACCTGTCATTTATTGGCACCGGCAACATTTTGCAAGAATAAGCAAGCTTGAGGAAAAGCGGCTCTTTGTAAGAAGGAATTGCCATGGAATTGATGTTGTGAATAGCGTTGCAGGACTCTGACACAACAAACCATTCAACTTCTGGGGATGAAAAAAATGACACATGAAAGTCTTTCTGTTGGGAATTAGCACGGGTTACAGTCTCCATCCGCAGTTCTGCGTCTTTGCCTAGTGCCATGTTGAACAGCTCTTAGTGAATGCTAATGACCATGACTTGAATTAACAGGCAAAACAAAGTAAGCTAATTTCAATAGTTCTTCCTAATGCATTTCTAAACCTGGGCTCAGGAGGAGTGTCTACATGGCAAACAAAAGCCAGGATCTCAAAAGACACGTGGCCAAACTCATCGTTTTCTTTCGTGAAGCCTAGTATCCCAACTGTAGTTCAAGGCCCTGTTGGGTCAGGTGCACCACAGGAAAGCAGATAGCATCTCTGTCCTGGGTAACAGTCAAGCTAAAGCGGAAAAGAAACAGGAAAGGGAGAAAGAAAAAAGATCAGGTGATTAATCCAATCGAGTCAGTAACAGAGCTGCAGCATAATTTCTTCAGTCTTAATTTCCAGACCAGGCTTGAGAACTACTTATATTACTATATTACTTGTTGTAGCTCCTAAACTATGTTAAACACTTTTTTTTTTTTTTTTTACACTCTCATTTACATCAATTCTTCCTCCAAATGGTTCCAGACAAAGGCTTTCATATAAGTCTGAAGTATGTGAGAAAATTTCCCAAAGGGGTGGCCGAGGGGTTGAGGTGTTAATCCAGGTAACGTCTGAAAGCAAATCTAAAAGGAATTCTGCTTCTTGCTTTGTTTGCAAAATAATACTTCAGCACTGTGCTTATGCCTGGGAACTCTGAAGAGTTTGGTGACCCTTTATGAACTTTCCAGGCACACACGTTTCACCATCGCTATTGTCTTTGAGATGTCACGTATATTAATAGAATGGTCAGGGTTGAAAGTAAATGAAAATATCTAGAGTTTTAAAGGCTAGGAGGTTTAACAGATCTACAGGAGAAAGAGGTGGGAGTTCCCCTTGAAGTTAATTCATCACTGAGTAATTGATAGTTCCTTTTGAACCGATGATTTCCATCTCTGCTCCAAAGTGTGTGATCCACTGGGACTCAGAAATCTTTTTCCTTAGCCTGCCAGCGATATGCGCGGTGACCTTGGTCCAATAGGTTCATTTTGCTTTATATATGTGTTTTTAATGCTTTGACTTTGAAAGACAAAGGTACAAAAGCAAGGTATTACTACAGCCAGCTAGTTCCACTTCACTAGATCAGATATAACTAAGAAGAAGAAAGTTAGAAAGAAAATCAGCAGGTTTGTTTCTCTTTATATCTGTAAGAATAATTGATCAATATTGCTTCTGTCATGTCCAGTGTAACTCAGTAACAAATCTAGGAGGCACTGAAGTACAAGTAGCAGCCAAACCACCAATTTGCAGTTGTTTATTGTGGGGTAACAGATTTCCTAACAAAGGAGAAAAATGGGCAGTGTAAACTTTGGATGTATATTAGGAGAAAACTAGGGAAACGATACCCGCTCCCCAGCAAGAGGTATGGCAATTTAATTAGGATTTCTCCAAAAATGGCTTCAAATGTTGATGCAATTTCCCAAGAACATCAGCTATTTACATTCCAGATCATTTCCAGCTACTCTGATTCCATCTAGATCAATTCTGTAAGCTCGTAAAAATATAAATATTGGATTTTAGCCTAATGCGAGAGAAGCATATGGGTCATTAACTGTAATTCAGGCCTTGCAGGCTATTTGCTGACTCTCCTGAATAAAAACAAAAGCATTTCTCCGTCTCAAAAAGATGGAGACATTTTGTTTTGCAAGTTTGGGAGGTGGGGGGCAGTCAGTCTGGTTTTTAACGCTAATACACGTAAAGAAGACAGAAACAAAAAAAATTCACCTGTAGAGATTTGGTCTTTACTCCCTCAGTACGCTTTCCAAAAAAGACATTGGCAGTGGAGGTCAGGAACGGTAAAGTCATGATTTATTACTTGTGCAGTAAAGCTGAGAGCCTGAATCAGGACTGGGGGCACAACTGCCTGCGTGGGATCTGCCGTGTACCCCCCGCACCCTGCTGGGAAGAGTGTGCTTGGGGTTTCTCTTCTTTCCTCATGTGACTCCCTTAAGGGTCTGTCAGTCAGGTTCCCCAGAACTCTACCAAATTTCATAGATGTCTCTAAAATCTTTTCTGCTAATAGTCCCCGAGATGACTTTTAAGGAGGAATGGTTGCGTATTTTATGATATTATGATTATTTTTTTTTCAGGGAGCATTAGGAAATAAGAGCTCTCCTGTAGCTCTGGACGTTGCGTTTGTCATTTTTATTTGCTGAGCAATCTCAGTTCTTCAGCAGCCCATGAGCCTGAGCCACCCTTCTGTTTTTAACACGATTATGCTCCCAAGGCATGAATAACTTACAAAAATGACAAAAGTATTTCAAAATTATTTAAGAGAAGGGCATAATAAAACTGTCTCTCATTCGGAAAATCTCTTCCCGCTGCCTCTGGGCAGGAAGGTGCCGGCAGCCTTCCGTGGTGCCGCAGTGTCGGTGCAGCAGAGACCTCCAGGTACTTTGCTGTTGAGGCTTTGGCAGGATTTATGGCAGCGGGTTTCCTGCTGCTCTGCAGAAGGCAGGGAGGGACCCCAGAGCGGGCGGTGGCAGAGACCTGCCCGCTGCCAGCTCAGCCCTGCACCCTGGGGATGCTTTTGGCAGAGCTTTAACCTTCCTCTCCCTTGCGAGCTTTGGGGGAACCGGTGTGCTGCTGTAGCTACTGGTGGTACCTATTTTTTTCTGTTTCTTCTGTCTTTCTGAGCCTCTCTAGATACCCAGAATGAGAACAGAATGAAAGGAAGAAAGAGACACAGCAGGTCTAGGTGCTCAGCTCTTCAACATTTCCTAAGACCTGCAGGAGAAATTTCTCCCACAGATCAATGCTGCCACAAGCTCAGAGGCTGCCGGGAATGCATTCTTCTGTGGAAGAAGCTCTGATGGTGTGTTTACACTTGGCACTGTTAAAAATTAATGCCATACTCCAAATAATGACTGTGCACCACACACTGAGGGAATGAAATGATGAGTAGAACAGCAGACATGAAGCATCAATTTCCTGATTATTTTTAATTACACTTAAGACAAAACCCAAGCCAATGTTGGTGTAAGCTGCTTTACTTTTTTTTTTTTTTTTTTTTTTTTTTTTTAGACATATTTATAATCTGTCAACCAGGTAGGTCTGTACTGGAGTCATGTTGTCTTTCCTTCTTAATTTCTTTATTGCTGTTAATATTATTTATAAGGGCAATCACACATCCTTGGAAAATTATTTGGGCCAGCTGAAAAACTAATTTTGATTGAATTGCTTTCCAAATGACAGAGGTCATAATAGAAGCCATCTGAGGCAGAGGCTTTGCTCACAGTTTTGTCTTAGGTAATGTGGTGACACAAATACTGTTTTATACTTCATTAGCATGCAATTAATAATGCATGGTAGACATGGTGTCTCCTGTTGGAGTTCAGCTGTGAAATGAAGTGTTTCCTTTCATTTAGTTTGTCAGCTTCTGTGAAAACATAAAGGAGTAGGACTCCTCCAAATCCTGGTGCTCGCACCTTTAAAAAGCTAGGTCTCAGGTTTGATGGTGGATGCAAACACCATACTCTATAGGTTTCTCTTCCAATACTTGGCTCTTTTCAAGAACAAAACCAGATTTTGCATCTCTTGACTCTTCAAGATCTCTTCAAGGTCTTTTCCAACGTAGATGATTCTATGGCTGAATGCCTCAATTCAGCCTTTGTAAATCAAAGGGCAGAACTGTCTGCCAGTGTGTGTCCCAGGCAACAGTACTAATATCAGGGATTCGAGACTCTGTAAAGAATAGCCCTACAGCTGGACATGAAGTAAAAAACATTCCAGAAAAATTAAGAAGAACTTATCTATTCATGCAGCAGGAGATGACATGCAAGGACATGGGTAGCTGCTCTTGATTTTATGTACCAACATAAGGTACAGATTAAAGAACATAAACATTTTTGCTTACATTTAAAATGTCTTCAGGTTTTCAGACATTGTGGTCATAAGTGTGCTGCTAGTGTCCAGAGAGGCAATTACACACTGATCGATAGGTGGTAACCAGGTTATTTACACAAAACCAGGGGATTCTAGGGAAAAGAACGATGTTATCTGTCTTTATTAGACCACCAGGTCCCACAACTATTTCATTCTTCTGTGTCAGAGTGTGGGAATGGAAGTGGTTGCGGCCGAACCAGAGTGCTCTTTTCATTAACTCAGCGCACATCTGATTTCAGTGAGAATAAAGCTGTCCATGTCAGCAGGAGGGTACAAAATGAGAAGTCATGAGAAAATAATGCAGTGGCTCACTCAGTCTCTTTTCCTCTTCTTTAAATTCTGAGATTGCATATCTGGTGTGCTTAAAGAGAACATGGATAGGTGCATATTTTGTATATTTATAAAAAGAAGCTGAAACAGAAGAAACCACTGTGTGAGAGCTCGTTCTGATACCAGAGCACATGTGAAATGCTTTTGATACAGGTGGGGCTAACAGTCTAATATTAAGGTGACGCTTTCCATTAACATACTGTTTCCAGTTGCTTAAAAACTTCAAACATTTTGACCTTGTGCCAAAATTGTCAGCTTGGACTAAATTTATGTGCAGTGGAAGGAAGGATGGGGACACAGAACATTTCAGCCAAAACTACTGATGTCTTTATGAGAAAAATGTTGCTTCAGTTGAGGAAGTGAGAGATTCCCTCTGGTTCTTCTAGGTTTTGGGCTAAGCACGTACATTTTTTCTGTGACAGATGGTTCCAAGCAATGATACAGATGTGACTTTTTTCTTTGTGCCATCACTGTCCTAGCTGGCCAAATAGTAAACTGTACTTTGTGCATGCTTGGTAAGGAACTTTGTTAATTTTAGGAGCTCTGCTTCTAAAAATCAAAAGTTTCTGGCTCCTACAAGTGTTTTCAGACCTGGGTGAGCTCTGCTCATCACCCACCATCCCCACTGCCCGAGGGCGAGGGACCAGCAGCAGGTATCTGGCCAGGCTACTCCAAACCAAGGGGAAGCCAAACACAGAAGCAGGAATCTGCCTTAAACTTACACAGAGCTGCCTCGTTAGCATCCGTGTGTGTGTGATGACAGTTACTGAGCAGTATCACCTGGGAAAGCACTAATTCCTAAGGGGGTAGTGCCTGCACGTCTCCTCACCCCTCTGGTAGCAGACAGCTGACTGAGCGAACACAGCGGTCGTACAGCTGACACAGAGATGCTGCACCATGGCTACCCGTCTTCTTAAAATATGTACAGAACGTGTCCCGACTGCCTCACAGGGGTCAATATCCCGTCCCACACAGCTATTTCTGCATCCTGGCTATGCAAGTATTTGATGTGTGTACACTGTGGTGAGCACTGCAGCAAGAACTGCCCGAGTGAGGGGCACTGGGACAGGACAAATCCTGCACCCAGCCCAGGAGCCAAGGCACAGAGGCCTGCAAACGGTGC
>NW_020799092.1:27899877-27984469 GCF_003259725.1 Athene cunicularia
TTTTTTTTTTTTTTTTTTTGAGCTTGTTTGAAAGTATCTTTTGTTTTCCCGCGGAAGCGAAAAGCTGAAAAATGCGCCTTGGGTAGAACTAATGTTTACCCTGTGGTGCTTGGGCATGAGGGAAGTGTTTTGTTTTGTACTGAGTGTCTTTAACAAGGGGAAGTACACCAGCACTCCGCAGCGAGGAGGTGTCCCACCTTGCAGGAGGGTTAAGCTCAGCTCTGTTCTCTGCCTGGCTGGGAGCAGGGGCTGCACAGTGGCATCTGCTGGGCTGTAACACAGATCATCCCGTGGTCCTGACATGTGAAAACTCTGAATCTGATAGAATCTGAAAAAGAAATTACTGCAAGTATCTAGTTCTAAACAAAACATCCTCTTGCGTTCCTTCATCCGGTATATCCAGAATACTGCGAGGAGGTTACTGAGGTAGAGGATAACTTGGATGGTAAAGAGCAGGACTGAGAATACAGCAACTTAGTTTTGTTCTCCTTTCTAGCAATATTTTTTCAAAAATATATTCCTAATTTCAATATCTGACTTAAAGATTTTCATTTGGTGTAGCCAGTTGCTTTGGAGTCTTCAAATTGTCTTTACATCTTGGTGTTGTGATTAGTTCAATGTGGAAAGCAAGTGTGTTTTTAAATCAGATTTGTTGAGAACTGTAGGTTCCGTGTCCTGCTCCTGTTAATCCTCCTGCAGTTGGCGGTGGACCTGCCTCACTGGGGGAAGAGAAACCCTCCCATCTTTGGGAGGCAATGCTTTCCTTCTCCCCTGAGAAGGCAGCGAGGTTTTTCTGGAGCGAGTGTCCTCCCACCAGGCTGATGGATGACGGAAGGAGCAGTCACCTCCGGTGCCTCGGGCGGTGCTTAAAAACGTGTGTGTGCATCTAGAATTGGATGGAAAGGGATAAGAGGAAAGAAAAGGGAAAGCACTAGCTCAGCTGCTCCTGGGCACTTCAGTTACACCGCCGATCAACCTGTAGCGCTCGTGGTGCGAAAGAGGGAGCAGGGTGACTAGAAGTGGGATTAATCCTCCACACTTCACCCATTAGCAGTCTCATTTACTCAGATACCAGGATTGAACAGCCCTTAGGAATGTATAAATGCTGCAGAAAGTCTGCTCGCTTAAGGGGATGCTTGTAAATATAGGCTCTAATTTAAACTTAATTGCCTCCTGCTTTATGTTCCTAGGAAACCTTTCTGATTAAATAGCTAGAAATGACAGCTGGGACAGTGTGTTTAATTTGAAAGTGACTCTTAGGAGAAATGCTGGTTGTTTACATACAGAAGGTGAGACTTTGCTTTCATTAGGAGTTAAAACTATGAAAAATCACAAATGGCACTGCCGGGGACAAACCTGTGGTGGTTTTTCCCCTTTCTGTTGCAAGCTGTAAAAGCAAACTCTGTTATATTTGATGGGTTTGGTCTGAACTTGTGTGTGTTGTTCTTCTGAGTGCACAATCAATGTTTCCAGGGGAGAGAGTACTTGTCTTAAGTCTGTACGTAGACCCTGCCACCCCCCTGAGAGTAAAGCCAACCCCCAAACTTGTAACCTTTAAACGAGTGGAATGCCCATCTCCCACTGTCACACTTGCTTTAGACCCGAAGGGCCAGATCTCCCACACTTTGCTCTTTGCTTTCCTTGTGGTAGCACCCTAAAACTTGAAAGAGTCCTGGAAAGTCCCACAGACAGGACAGCAGGTGAAGGGTGGATTTTACATGCCTTCCTCTGACGAAGGGAAGAATTTGCCCAAAGTCTATCTGAGACACCGTAAAGAGTTAGAAAATGACCCATGATTGCCCAAGACCTGGTACAGTGCCTTTATCAGACATTATCAGCACTAATTTAAGGTATAAATCCTGCAAGATCATGCAGCTTCTCTCCAGGGGTGATAAAACTCTGCATTATTCTTAGCAGGTATTCTTAAATTAGTATAAACTGACCAGACCCTTTGAATGTGGAAGGGTGGATTTAATGGTCCCTTCACAGGGATCAGACAGAATGGCTTTGGAACTGGGTTTGAGTAGGAAGGGAAGTGATTTCCTGGCTGATTCACCCAGTTTTGGACATGAATGGAAGTTAATTTCCCAGAAGATAAAATAAGAGTAACTTTAAAGTAGTAGATTTCTTCTCCTTTTCCACTGAAGAACTGCATTTCAAGAGCAGTTTTTTCTTATTAAAAGCTGAAAAGACACTTCATTCTGAAATTCATTATTCTTTTTAATGAAAAGATCTTTTAGAAGATGATGGCTGTCTGCGAGTGTCCTTCATAAAAATTAGGTTTACCACCCTTTGTTCTTCCTGACCATCCTGCATTGTGTGGTCTGAGTTAGAAAATACACTTGAGAATCCAACTTATCTGTGTGTACTCAGTGAAAACTATTTAAAGCAGCGTTGGGGGTGTGTGGTGGGGCTTTGGTAGCAGGAGAGGGGCTACAGAGGTGGCTCCTGTGAGAAGCTTCTAGAAGCTTCCCTGGGCCCAGGTTGGACCTGCCTCTTGGCAAGGCTGAGCCGGCTAGTGGTGGTGGTGTCTAATGTATTTCAGAAGGGGAAGCTGGGAGGAGGAGTTAAGGGAGCAAAGCTGAGCCTGGGAAGAAGGGAGGGACGGGGGAAGGAGTTTTTAAGATTTTGGTTGTATTTTTCACTGTCCTGCTTGGTTTTGTAAATTGGTGGTGGTGTTCAAACTGACTTGATGTTCTTTTTACTTCCCAGTGGAGTCTCTTTTGCCTGTGACCATAATGGGTATTTCACCCCTCCCTGTCCTTGTCTCGATTCCCCAAGCCTTGTGTTAGGTTTTCTCTTTCCCATCCCACGGGGAGGGGAGGAATGAGCAAGCAACTGCGTGGTGCTCAGTTACCCTCTGGGATTAAACTACAACAGCCAGTTTGCATATTCTTCCAGAAAGTCTTATAATTCTTGGTTATTGATAGAGAAGGGATCAGCTCTGCTGTAGTTAAGTTGCATTTAACAAGTCTAACAATGGGTCCCCTTCTATGAGCTATTCCAACCTTGTCATCAAGCAACATCTTCAACATCTTGCTTCCTTTTAAATGTTGGCACAAACAGTTGGAGAGTTGATGGTCGTCTTGAAAGAAAAAGCAGTAATAATGACAGTTTTGTGTTGTGCTAAGCCAAGACAAAGGCAAACAATGGTATGAGTCCTGTTCTACCCAGTACTGAAAAGCTCTAGAGTACAAGCTCTGATTTTTGCTGTGTCATATCAGTAAAATGACCCAAACTAGCTTTTTGTTAGCAATATTAAGAATTCATTGGGATTTTTGCTTGGAGGACCCTTTCTAGTCTGAATCACTATGCAGCACAGGTGATAGAAGTTTTTATGAAGATCCCTGACTTGCTCAAGCCTAGTAAAATTGGTTTCATACTAGACTTGCTTAGAAAATTGGATCAAGCTTTAAGAGATTAGTGTGATGGAATAAGCTTCCTGGTTTAGTTCTCCTGGCTAGTTAGTGGCTAAATCTAGCCACGTACTGTTCACTAGGAGAAAGGAGGTTTGGTCTGGAGGATACAAGGATGATTCATGTATACAAATGCCCATAAAGCAGAGAAGCTGGGGGGAGACTGATGCAGTCTTGTTGCTGTGTTGAAAGGAGTGGAAGTGTGGCTCATGGGGACGAGTGGCAGGAACAAAATGATTCCCTAAGGGTTAGGCAAAAAAAAGCACAGGGGCCATATGCTGTCACAGTTTGCCACCTGGCTTGCTATTCGGGGTAAGTTGGTGTCTTGCATGCAACAGTGCAGTGGTGAGCTGTGAAGGTACTCAGAATCCCAGCATCACCTGGGTTGGCAAAGCCCTTGCAGCTCCTCCAGCCCCACCATGACCCTCCCCTGACCGTTCCCAACTCCCCCAGACCCCTCAGCGCTGGCTCAGCCCGACTCTTCAACCCCCCCAGGGATCCCGGGGACTCCCCCCTGCCCTGGGCAGCCCATTCCAACGCCCAACAGCCCCTTCTGCACAGAAATCCTTCCTCAGAGCCAGCCTGACCCTGCCCTGGGCAGCTTGAGGCCATTCCCTCGGGGCCTGGCGCTGGGGCCTTGGCTCCAGAGACTCATCCCCCCTCTCTGCCCCCTCCTGGCAGGGAGTTGCCGAGGGCCAGGAGGTCTCCCCTCAGCCTCCTCTTCTTTCTACTCATATGAGTGCAAAGCTCAAGTTCAAAACCAGAGAAGACTACTGAAGGGAGTACTTTGATAACGATGTGTATGACAGGACTTCTGAGAAGACCTTTGAGTGGTTTGTGTCTGGCTTGACACAGATTGTAGCTATGAGAAATGTTTACAAATAAAAGCAGTACTTTCAGGAAAAGCATCCCTTATGAACTGAGACAGGTTTGCACTTGAAGCTACTGTCCAGAGACAGTACTCACTGGTATCAGATCTGGGTGCTCTACAGAATATGGAAGAATGTGCTTGGCCTAGGTCAGGGGTGTTACAGTAACCTCAATGTTAACTGAATCCACACTTTTTGCAACACTTAAGCCAGCCCTATTTGTAGCCAGATGGTGACAAATGAACAGGCAGCACTGGATGCAGCAGAAGGTTTTGGGGAACAAAGACACGGCCATTCAGAAATTTATCATCAGCTTGGCCTCGGCAAATAAGAGAATCTGTTGGTTTGCTTTAGCTGGTCCTGGCACTTCAGGTTAAGGAATAGGTAAAAGGGATTTATTATCCCATGAACCAGCAGCCTAAATACCTAATATAGGGAAACTTGGATAAAAGTAGCATTTGACATAAACCTTTTATAGCACTGGGAAAAGATCTTCCATGTAGGTTACGTAAAACTATGTAGATGCAGGAGGATGCATATAGATCTAGTATGTTTTCCCTTGTATAGGGAAAAACTTAGTGTGGAGATATAATTCACAATTTCTTCAGTATTGCTCTTATTTCCTTACAATTACAAATATTAGAGGAAGGACTTGGTGATGAGGTAGACCCTTGCTGAGACTTTTTAAAATAATACCCTAAAGTATAACTTGTACTAACCTAGACATAAAAACGTATTCCTGATGAGGGAGGCAGTTTTATGGTATAGATGTTCACTTGCCAAACAACGTTTCACCCAGTAGATTTGACCTACTTTTCAGATCTGTGCTTAGAAGTGAATTTCTTTAACTCCATTCCCAATGTAAATATTTCTCAACAGCCTGTTCTTTTGTCCTTTTTTTTCATGTCACTTACTTCAAATGCCTTGCCTGCATGTAAACTCTAGAGTCGTTAGGCTGAAAATCAACTATACACTTTATCAGCTCTGTCATAATTTTCAATCTTGCCCTTGAACAATTCTAGCAGTTCTGGTGTAAAATGAGACTACCGGTTCTGTGATGGAGCCTGCAGGTGGGAGGTACCATTGAAACTAATGGGACCACACACTGTGAGATCATTGAGGACCCTCCCTTTTCATCTCTGAGCAGTTTCATTTGTGTGAGTACACTTATGTTGACTGTTTATTTAGTTTTAGAAGCCAAAATCCTGCTGATGTTCAAGGAGAGCAGCACATGGCCCCCATGCCTTGCCCAGCGCTATAGAACGATGTAAAAAGACATTCTGGCCTTCAAGGTGCTGGGCAATGAAGAATGCACGGTGTCCCTTTAAGTTATTTCAATGTCTGTCTGTACTGTAGCTAAAATTAAAGAAAAACTACAGCATATTTATACTCTGACTATATCTAGCTTCAGCTTCTTCCACTGGATCTCAGGAAAACTTTATCTGCTACATTAAAACACAGGAGAGATTCTGTAGTTGAAAGCTCAGATCAGATCTTCCCATGCGATGAAACTTTGTGTGTAGTCATCCTGAAAATACCAGAGTGAAAGAGCAGCTACAGCGTGAAGGTAGGATATAAATCTGTCGTGCTCCACAACCACCTGTTTAGGCTTTTAAAAGCAGACATCTTTTTAACTGCCTCTTATGTTCATTATGCGCAGCCTTTCATGAAGCATACTTGGAGTTCATGCTCAAAGCTCTCCTTCGTTTTGTATGCTCAGGAGAAGCTCTTCAGTTTTCAGAATTTCCTGATTGGATGGGTCTTAAAAATATCCATAAGCTGATGAGCTCTGACCCATTTCTTGTTTTAAAAAAAATAAGCACATCCCATAGTCACCAACGCTGACGTTTAAAATTGTGTGGAGTTTTAGACAACGCTTGTGTTGAGTGATGTCGTCGTGATGTGCAGGCTCTCCCTTAGAGACATCACCTCCTGCTTGCTGTGCTCCGTGGTGATACGTGTGTTAGAGTTGTGTTTTCTGTCTCTTCATGTTGTAAATCTCATATCCTTTTCTGCTGCCTATCTTCTCCCATCAGCAAGAAGGAGAAAGAAGCCTGCAACTCCCACACACATCCACCTCCACCTCCACAAATTCACAACTGGGCTCTGAGCTGTGTGGAGAATAACTGACAGGCTGCAATTCTGAATTTTAAAATCCTCATAAACCTCTCCTGTAATTCCTGTGTAGAAAGGGGTCGTGTGCTAAATATAAACCTTTTCAGACAACCTAAGAAGAGAGACAGTCAGGGAGCTTATGGTTAGGAAAAGAAAAAACCCTACGAACTGATACTGTGATGTCAGATTACCAAATGCTTTCTAGCAGTTCAGCCTGCATTTAAGACTTAATCTGGTTTTGAGTTGGAGTGGTGCTTTAGGTGGCTTGGAGACAGGTGGCTTTAGAGGACATCTGATGCTTCACTTCTGGCAGGGTGAGGATTGAGAGACTTTATTTTGGACCGTGTTACGGAGCTGGCATCCAAGGGACTCTGCTCTCGGATGAAGTGATGCTCATTCTGTTCTGCAGTTCATCTGAATGTACGTGGAGCTAGGAGTAAGTTGGTCAGTGGGCAGCCACTTTGAGACCCAGTGTCACTTGTTTCCCAGACACATCAGTGGTGACAACTGACTTGCTAACAGGTAATGTTATTTATAGTCCTTCTTGTAGGTGTAAAAAAAACTGCTTATCATTAATTTTGGTCTTAGTTAAGGCACTAACATTGCTCATTCTTAAATACTCGGCAACACGTTTTTCCCTTTCAGTTCTTCAGCAATTCTTTAATGTGTAATACTCTAATGCTTGTTGAACGAGAAGCCTTTTGACAGAATTTTGGAGTTTGCATTCAAACAAAATCGGCTTTGAGTTGTTATTCTAGTGGCTTTTCTTGAAAGCGTTAATACATGCAAAAAAAAAAAATCAAACTTGTAAGAAATGTACAGAAAAGTTGCTGGTGTTAAGCTAGAGATTTAATTTTTTTTATTCCTACTACTAAATTAATCTAGATTTCTCTGTCAGGAAGCCATCTGCATGGTCTCAAATGACAAAGATTTTTTCTGAAAAGACAGCAAGTGCCATTCCCCTAGGATTGCTACTGTAATGTATTTCTACTCCACATAATAATGATATTATGTATATTTAAGGAACTACAGCTAGTTTGTTTAAGATGTACTCTTCAGAAATTATGATATGAAGTGAGAAATTTGTGAACTGAAAAATAATCTGCTGGAAGGTTAGAGTTTATAAAAGAAGAATATTCAGCATACCAAATGTGAGCTCATAGGGAGCTTTAACTCCTAGAAGACCGGTATTATTTAGGTTGACAACAAAATGAATGCCTAGACAAATGCAGTTTATACGTCCAGTCCTCACAAATTTATGCCATGGTGTCAGCCAGGGAGGTGCCTTCCTGCTCCCCTTGGTGTGCTGAAGGGGAATGGGCCAGGGGAAACGGGTGCCTCTGCCATGTCACCACATGTTTCACTGGACTCAGATCGGTGCTTTCCCGGTCTTTGAAGGGAGTTGTCTTTGCAGATGGCAATTATATTCTGTGTGAGCTGTGTACGCTGACACAATTATTCTAGTAAACTTTTTTGTTGTGTTTGATGGAAAAGATTCACTCAGTGCTTTGGGAGCTGGCTTATCTGATAGTATATGGACATATCCAAATATTATTCACTGTCTAAATGGATTCTTTGGCTAATCTGCATAAAACATATTTAAGACAAAGCCAGTATTTTTGATCCAAATTACCTTGTGAAAGAACAGAACATTTTATTCAAGTACTTAAGGCGTCCAGGATTATTTCTGTGCCTAGGCTGCAAATGTGAGATGTCTTTTCTCTGTGGAACTTCTCCCTGAATTGATGATGGCCAGAATCAATTGCAGGTAGGTTCTTCTAACTCAAATTATTAAACTACCTCAAAAATGATTATTCCGAGAGCTACATTAGCAAGCTCGCTTACAGTACAGATTCACTGTGCTTTCTGTGCTTTACAGAGTGTAAAGTTGAGGCATGGCCATGTGGAAGTGTCTAAAGACTTTGGGCTCTGGACAACTCAAACTGTGGGGTGCATTAATCATGTGGCCCTGTCAGGCTGTAAAGGATCAGCTAAATAGGAAATGTGCATCCTGTGTACTCCCACTGTTAATATAATATGGTAGGGCATGAGCCAGGGTTGAAGTGTGTTCATGGTAGGAGGTAACTCTCTTGGAAGGTAGGGAGTAGGAGAGAAGGGGAATTACAGCAGTGGAGCTGAGGAACTGAAAATATTCAGCTTGTCCTAAACACCTCAGAGGGCTGCAAGCAAAATGATGTTGAACCCAGTCAGTAAGGTGAAATTCAGCAGCTTTGGAGTGGAAGTCACAGTTGAACATCTCAGCTGTGGGGCTCTCCTGCCTCTTGGAAAGGTTTTCCTTTCTGTGCTCTAGTATTTGCCCTCAGTAGGTAACAGTGCTTAAACAATTGAAAGCATGTTGAAATATTGCAGTAGTGCCAGTGAAAACAAATTCCCTTCTCCATGGCTTTCTGCCATATCAGCTGAGCAGATTGAGTGGTGCCAGCTCCCACGGGGTTGTTTCTCCCTGCTCGTCCTCCGAGTCAGCAGCGGCCAGGCCTGGCCAGGGCTGTGAGTGCGCTGCCCTGGGGAGGGACGAGCTGCCCGGGTCTCACTGGGGCCTCCGAGGAAGCAGGTTAGTAAGTCATCTGCTTCGTGCTGCAACAAGTGTTTAGTTGATGACGTGTGAGTTGACTCCATGTGAAAGATTATTTATGATTGTGAAGATACTTTCCCTTTCTGTGTGGGTGCTAGCCTCTATTTTTTGCATGTGGATGAAATAATCTGATAATTTATCCTGAAAGAAAACTGTCTTGTGCAGCTCTAGCCATGTAGAAAATATTATTGTTGAATCACGATGTTACTGGGATGGAATCCTGTGTGCTTAATGCTGCTCTGTTGTCAGTGGGTGATGATCCCCTACTCCCCTCCTGCAGGGAGCACAAACGCTTCGACACTGAAGCCACAACTGATCAAAAAATAGTGCAGAGTGCAGGCAACCGGGTTAAAAACACTGATCAAAGAATGCTCGTTCAGGATGAGGTGGGGAATAGAGGAATAGCCAGTGTTTTCCAGTTAATTCTAGGGCTGGAAGCTGGGCACGGCACTGCAGGCCTTGCAGGTGAGCTGTCTGTGGAAGGGCTGCCCTTGGCCAGGGGTCAGGCCGGGAGAGGGGCTGCAGGGCGAGAGGATAAATCATCCCAACCCTAGGAGACAGACTGGAGAATTCGCCTGGCTTTTGTGAAATCTGCTCGATGGCCACTGGTTGGAAGGTTTTCCAAGGTAAGCGTTTTGTCCATGTGCTTGATAACAATGCACTCCTGGCTGCAGAAGCCTTCTAAAATCCCCGGTGGGTATGTGACTGGTATACAGGAGTGATTTCACTGCCCCTGAACGCCGTGGATTTCTCTCTAACCATGGGTTATTGGTATGCATTGTTCATAGCTTCCGAACCCTGCTTTAGGAACCGTGGCACCATTATATTAGTAGCTGCCCAAATAACATAGGTTTTTTGTTTTTTTTTTTTTTTTTTTTTTTTCCACTGCAGTGTAATGAAATGTAAAGCTGCAGGGAAGTATTTTAAAATTAGAAGAGGTGTGACATTTTCATGGTGATACAATAGATGTTTTTGGAATGAATTTTAGTTGTTCCACATACAGTGACTTTTTTTTTTCCCCCCTACTATCAGGTTGGATGTTACTATTTTAAGTTTAAATAAAAGCAAGATAATAGTGTGGCTGCCATAATTTCTTTCGGCTTGCCTGGGTCTTCCTCAGTGGTCATCTAGGTCATGTGCTGCTCTGAATTTGTGTTGCTTTGCTAACTTTTACTTGAGGTATCCGCACAGCACAGGGGACCAGTCTTTTCAGTCTAGTGCTTGATCTGTTCCTTTGGATTATGATCTGACCGAGATCCTAGGAACTGTCCTATGAGCAAGGACACAGCAAAGACCCATGTAGACTTGTTCCAAACAATGTTGGGCCAAATGCTTATGAAAAAAGTACAAAACCAGCACTTGTAGAAAGATAATAGACATCTCATACACTTTTTTTCTGAAGTTAACAGTACTAAGAATATATGATGAAAGAGTTGCAGACCTATCGAAGAAAAACAAGCTTGTCTGGATGATCTTGGTTAGATAAAACCATGTGTTACAGTGACAGCTCAGCTAGTTAAACCTTAGGTCACATTATCCTCACAGAGAAAAGCATCTTGCAGAGTTGAAGAACTTAATATTCAGAAGGAAGAGCCTTTCAAAATAGATACAAGGAGCCAGTAAGTCTAAACAACAGGTTTGTTATGATCTTACTGATACCACAGTCCTTTGTAGACAAGGAACTAGGGCAACTAAGGAGGCGGCACTAAATCTTCTGAGTCTGTGTGTGAGGGTGCTTTTATAGAGTTTAAGTAGATATGGAACTCTTCAGATCTAATTATCCATCAGAACAAAAGGGCTCTTTCTGTTCGCTAACTGAAAAAGGCAGGGCAATCTGCCATGTTTAGGTTAAGGACAGTTAGTAAGACTCCAGCAATCTCACCGAGGTTTTAGTAGAATAAGTGACAGTGAGAGTTGCTCAACAAGCCTGGCCTTGGGGAGGTGCTATGGAACACGAGGGATCGGAAGTACATTCTCCAAGCTGGTTTGTCTTCATCCCATCTCCCCGAGCGCCTAAATGTAGACTCTGAAATGCGTCCTTGGAAACAGAAATAAATATTAATGGTCATTTTGGTGGAGTTCAGTATCACTTTGTGCCATTAAACAGGCCGTCTCCTAGGTGTATGAGGACAGGATTTGAGCTGTGCATATAGTTGGTCTAAATTTCTAGTGGCTAAGGAAAAACTGTTATGTGAAATGAATGGCGAGTTTAGCAGGAGTACTCAAAATGTTGAGTTCTTGACTACACAAAATGAAATATTTTTCTAGATTTTTAATTCATGTGAAAGCATTGAAACTAATACAGGCTGGCGAAGAACAAAGCTCTGCTTCAGATTTGTGCCCTTATAGGCTTAGTGGAAAGTAGACATCCTTCAGGAGCAAAGAAACTGCAGAGCCCATTTCCAGTGTTTAGCCCTTTTCCACTGTGATTTCTGAGGACCTACTGGAAATGAAAAGGAGTCTAGATGCAGGGAGCTGAAAATGTTTGCAGGCTTCAGGTACCAGAAAAATAAATAGCAGGGGAACTAGGTGTCATATAATGTGAGGGAAGCAGATGGAAGATGCACACTTATGGGAAGTGACTGAATAGCAGGGTAGCATAGGCATGGAAAATGGTTAACAGAACAAATATACGAAGGATTAAATATAGAAAGGAGATGAGATTAATGTACTGGAAACTAGCTGGGGATGATGTGATCTGTTCTGGACACTCTGTTCTCTGCTCTTGTATCATCCCCGTGGTATCTAGGCACTTAACTGGCAGATGAGTCACTGTGTCTTTGTGCTGCAGCTTGTTTCTCCATTAAATAAAGGTAATTCTTTCCACTCTTGGAGTGATGCTGAAAAGGATTGATCTCTGAAGTGCTCTGAAGGTATAAGAACATCCACAGATCCTCTAAAGCCGAGGTTTTAATTGTGGAGCTGCAGATAAATTTGAAACATTTTTTACAGCAACAAAAATGTTTAACTGCAGTAATTTTAGTCTGTGGTCAATTATTTTGGATGTTCCTGATACTTAAGATGATGAAGAGGCTGGTTAAATTGGTTAGGACAGCATAATACCATTGACTTCACTTACTCCACAGTGGGCCTCAAAAATTGCTGGTTGGGAGTCAACTTGCTTTGTTTCCAGGGTAGCCTTCTGGAAGTTTTAAGTGTAACCAGTGTCTTTGTCTTGTACTTCAGCCTTATCTTTGCTGTGAGCTGCAAATGGTGAAGTAAAATGAATCCGAAGAGGACATGAGTTCATGACATGCAGCCACAACAAAGCTCTTCTCAACATGTTGTACGATGGAATAACCGGAATAAAACTTCACCCAGTATATGACTGCAGAGCTCACACACCAACTTCAAATGTTACGTACATACTATTTCATCAGTAGCTCTGAGTGGTCGGTACAATCTCAAACCTGTAACTTCCATGTCAGTCTGCAAAGCTGATGATGTCTTAGTCAACTTCCAAGGAGAGTTTATCAAAACCATTCTGGTTAGTCTGAGCAAAACAGGACCTGTTGTAACCATCCCATAGCCATTATAACAAACACACACTGTGTTCTAGGTGTGTTCAGCAAGGAGGGGAATCTAGTAGCTCTAACGAAGGACTTTCAGACAACTTGAGCTCATTTAAATTCCAGATGACTTTGTAATCTGGTACTGTCTGACCGCTTGCAAATGTAGACGTTCAGCATAAAGTCAAAGTCCCGGAGCCTGGTCAGGGTTACTTGAAGATATGCCATGAGAACTATTGTGTGTGAAATACTTTGCAGCACACAGTTATACCTCTTAAGATGTTCATTAATAAAAACTTGAAAGCTGGTATTAATTAGGGCTATTAATGGTTAAATGTGTCCAGTGGAAACATAAGATGGAATAGTTACGATCCAAAAGGAGCTAAGCAGTTTGTACTGGACACTTAGTGGACCTCATCCCTGTGTACTGGACCTGGTTTATGTTAGCAAAGCACTGAAGGATGACTTAAAATGAAAAGTTTTACAGCATGTTTTAGATCCTTTCTATGGTGTAATGACCCTGTAAATGGGCCTTCATCAAACATGGTCTAGGCAAGTAATTTTTCAGAAGTCCAGATGATGGTATTTTACTGGGAAGTAGCACAGCTGGAGCTTGTCAGAGAGGATTTCTCTTGGCCCATGGTTGTGGAGGATCTCAGGGTGGTTAATCTCAGCTTTATTGGCATTTTGGTGCTCTCACCGGGGCAGAAGATGAGGGGTGCCAATGACCCACTAAATGCAGAGCAACTCTAACTGATTTTCATTAACCTCACCCATACTTGTTTTTAAACTGGTCAAGGTGACTATACTAAAATTTTACTCTGATAAAGCAAGAGATTGTCTTCAGTTAAGTTGGAGACAAGGTCAAAAAATGAAGTGAATCACTAAGATTTTCTTAAGCCATCTAACAGTATGTATAGCTGGCCTTGTATACCTGGCTTCCATTCAGAACAAATGCAACATCAACATAACTGAACGGGACTGTATGGAGAGGCTGTTTGTTTTTAAAGAAAGCATTTGCATTGTGTCTCTTTGGCTTTTAGAGAGTGTGTGAAAGCACAGCAACTGCAAATGGAGCTGTCTGAAGCTTATGACCTTTATATTCTAAAGACACTCTCTTCCTAGGCTTGCTTCCCTTTCTGCTTGGAAGTCTCCCGAGTTGTACATTTACCAGTTTCCCCTTTCCCAGGTAGCAGGACATTCCACTCTTAATTCTTTCAATTGAAATTGAATTAAAGCTCTTAAATTCTTTCTTGATGCTGTCCCATATTGTAATAACTTATGAGAAAAATAAGAATATGATGGTGCTGATAGTGTCATTTTTAATGTATTGATGCCTTTGATCGGGGATTGAGTGACAGTAATAAAAACAAATGTTAGATTTAGGCACAGAGCACTTAATTCAAATTACTTTTCACCCTTTGGCCCTCTTGTTGCTCACACGAGGAATTCCCAGGCTGCCAGCACAGACGGGTTCTGCTCCTGGTTGTTCCTCCTTCCTGATGTGAAGGAAGCAGCTGGGGTGACGCTTGCAGGGGCTCCACGTGCTCCAAGGTGGGGTCGAAGCCTGTGCACCGAACTTGTGACTGTGAATGTGGAATTAAAAATGAGATGGGGAATGGGGGCTTTTAGTATGTGTGAAACTCCTTTTTTCCTTCCCCTTGCCTGAAAAATGGCCTTAGGCTGGAATGGAAGCTGCTAGAGTACCACAAAGATTTGCTTCTTCCAACTTCTCTGATCTCCTCCTTGCTTTTTTTTAGTTACTAGGTCTAAAAGTCAGGAAGAGCCTTAAATCCCCCCCTTGTTAGAGAAAGGTGCTGTATTATAACTATATTTAACTTTACTGATCCCCTCTGAAGTGAGGGAGGGATAAAGATTTTTCTTTTGGTGTCTACAGAGAAGCTGTAAAAAACCCCTAAAACAGAAACCCCCCCCAAATCCCCAAACACACAAAACAAAAATCATAGATGCAGCTTAGCTGTTAGGATAGGACATTCCTAAAACACTTAAAGCAAGTTCAGAATCCAAACACTGGGGTGGATTATTAGGCAGCTGCTGCTAAAATATCTTGATTTTAATGTGAAGGTAAAAATGCCTTATTGTTCAAAGGAGAACTATTTGTCCTTCTAGACCTAGTGCTAAGTCTTCTAAGATTCTTTAAAAATCTTGCCAGATACTCAGATTTTCAGTTTCCTGGTTTTTAGATGTTTAAAAGGTCTGAGCAGTAATTCTGAAGTGATTTGATTTCAGATTGCTGCTTCTCATCTTAGTACAGCGTTGCTAGTTTAGAGCCTTCCTGATAACCGCTTTTCTTTTAAGATTTCCTGTTAATGATATTTAAGTGCAAACCCTCCATAATTCCAGTGAGCAAACTCCATTTGGAGCAAAAAGACCATAACTTCTCTGAGCGTTGAGGCTTTGAGGCAGCTAAAGCTCCTCCCGCTAATTGCAGGTGACAGGAGTTCAGGCCTGGCCCGCAGGATTACGATTAGGTGCTAAAGGCTTCTGTTACCTCAACAGCACGAGAACAGAAATCACCCAGCCGCCTGTATCTCTTAGAATAATTCAGTTCTGCTGCTGAAAGGTTTTTTTTCCTGTTACTCGGAGTTGTTTGCATTTAGCCTGTGCAGTGTTCATAAACCCGTCGCTCTGGGCAGCGGGACTGTTGCTCAGGTGTCTTGACCAGAGCTGCTACTTTTCACCTTGCAGTTTCTAGTTTTGTTGCTTCCTACAGGTAGTTTACTGTTGGGGGGGACTTCACAAGTCGTGAGAACCTCTCCTGTGACTACCGAGCCACTGGGGTCAGTTCTGTTTGTAACCAGCTGAGCTCTGGGGAAACGTTCAGCATCCTGTTCTTGGGCTCTAAATGGGACATTTCCAAAGCAAAATCCCATCTGCTTTCATGGGAACCCCTTTGAGAAGCTCAGGCTTCCCTTCTGTGTCTTCTGCTGAGGAGATGTTTCCCACTGCCGCTCTCATCTGTGACCTTTTTCATATACTCATAATTTTTTCCTTTTGCTCTCTGTGTGTATGTGCGTGCACTAGCTCTCAACTATTAAATCAGATCTCAAATGTCACGTTATCAATTTAGAGAAAAAAAGCCATTAATATAGAAAGCGAATCCTTTTACATAACAGGTAATTTATAACAGGCAGGCTGTGTCTGAAGACACGATATGAACATGGCACTCAGCTTTTGGCTGTTTATCTTTTAGCTGGGTCTGTTAGAATTAATCTTTCATCAAACAAATGAGGCTTTTATGGATATTAGCCAGAGATGTGCATCTGTTGTAAGCCATGTACAGTCACTTGGTTTGTGTAGTGAGTAAGATACTTCTGTGATCTTATCACTTGACTGTACGGTGTCCTTTCTGTACGCCTGTAGTAAAAGACCCCTTGGCCCTGGTGGTGCATGCTACGTAGAGATGACTTCAGTGCCATAGACTGGCTCACGTAAGCAGGACTATTCTGAAATGAAGTAACATGTAGAGTGGTGCTGGGTGTTTCTCTCAATTACACTTTCTCCTATTGCAGAATATGGATCAAAGCTGCTCACGCTGATAAACGGTCCTAGTTTGCTAAAAGGTGACTTTTTCAATCTAACTTTAAGTGAATCATCCTCCATCTCTTCTCCATTGTTACTTGAGATTTGTAATGAAAGCCATTTTGGTCCATATGTTAAAAATCAAAGCAGTTGGACTGCTTCATTTCAAAGCCATTTAATTCCAGAGTTCAGGAAAGTGAATCGATACCCCCAAATATCCCCCCTCCCTGCTCACCAAGTCACCAGTGCATCGAATACTGTGTATAGCACCCTACAGACCACCTTTACAAGCTCTTAGTGTACATAGCCCCACTGAAACAGCAAACTCAATTTTTGCTTTTTGAAAAATATGCATTTAATTAAAACCATAAGCAATAAAACCTACCTTTTAAAATATTGTGGTGTCAGTAGGATAGTGCCCTGCCCCTGTGAAGTTGTTCCTTTTCTTATTATGGTCAGACACACAGAGATAACACAAACAAGTGTTTCTTAATGCTTAGCACAGAATTCATCTTGCATCGTCTGTTTGCAGGAGCATCTTCTTTCCCGTATGAAATAGCTGGCTATGAACAATTTTGGACACAACACTTGGCATATTTACCTTAAACATTTCTCCCTTCTTTTCTATGACTCTTTATCTCTTGATAAAGTGTCTGAATTACTTGTCTTGCTAGTAACTGAGGCTTAAGGAGTGAGGTGTGTTGAATTTAATGGAGGGAAGAGTTAGGATTGTACATCACTGCTAATAAAATGCTTTGATAGCAAACATGAGTTGAACGTATTCTGCAGAGTTTGTTCCAACAGTTGGGCTGTATGAGGCTTACACTGCAGGCAGCACTGTCTGTGTCCATGTCTGTTCTGTACCATCAGGAGCTTGCCTGGAAAGCGATTTAAAGGATTCATGGCCTACACATTTGCCAGTTTGGTATACTTAAGGAAATATTTTCTATTAGTCACTGCTTCAGTGTGTAATTTCTATATAGAAGTATTCCAAATCTCTAACTTGGAGAAAAAATTGAATGAAAGCATTTAAGTGATGGCCAGTGTGTTTTGAGATGTGAAGCCCTGCCATGTCAGTAAATAGGAGGTAGATTTTCTTTGACTTTTCCTTTTGCTCTTATTAGTGTGGCATCTCCTTGAGTATATACATAAGTAAGAAAAAGTCCTGTACATAAGGATGGCACCTGCATTATAACTGCCTTCTGCGTGGGCCTGGGTTCTCACTCTGAACTTGCACAGAGGTTTTAAAGCACATGGGAACTGTGGCACAGACTTAAGAGTAGATTTAGGAACCATCCCTATAACTTGAAGAATTTACATATTGAAAGAAATACTCTCCAACCCCAGACCCAACACTGAATGGGCCGAGAAGAATGAAAACCAGCTTCTTTCTCCTAGAGGTGGTGGCCAAGAGTTAGTGGAGGAACAGAGCTTCAGTGTGACAGGGGCAAGGTAATACAGGTGCCTGCACACTGCTGCGTTCTGCAGCTGGCAGCGTGTTGGAAATGCCTCTCCCCAAGTGGAACACAGCCTGTGAAAATTACAGTAGCTCTTATCTATTTGCTAGTAATGACCTTTCACAGAAGGAGGAGTTAGGAAAACACCAGTGAATATCCAGGTGTAATACTGCACTCACTGGAGTGGAATGTTGCTGAACTTTAATTTATGGCTCATTAAGGTCGATAAACATACTCTAATACCTCTATGTGTATTTGCAGTCTAATTCTTTTCTGGAAAAAAACCCCAAATCACAGGTTTCTTACCATTTGGCTGTGTCTGCTGGCTGCTTCGTAACACGCCTCTGAGAGCAAGTTGAAGGGTTTTATAGCTGAGAAGAAACCTCTAGCATAATGCATTTAAGATTTTTTTTTTCCTCTCATTTCCACATAACAGCTCTTTCCCCCCACTCGTTTAGTGCATTTGCATGGAGTAATGCTATTCACATTTCAATTCTTAGTTTTGCTTCTCTACCCCTTACTTATCTGTACTAACACTGTGCCTTTAGAAAGCTGACCCTTTATATTCTCATCAGCAACAATTTTACTGTAATAGTTAACACTCTTTGCTAGCGATATTGAACTTGTTTTACCTGACTGGGAGGTCCAATGTGGAACAAAGTCATGGTAAAAAAGCATGAAAAGTTCAGTAGTTAAATTGTGAAGCTCGTGAATAATTCATTGCAGATAAGCCCTTTAGACTCCCATTTAAGTTGTTAATAATGAGTAGTTCATTCTAAGGGCCTCTGTTACTTGTGTCCAATGTAAAGTGCAAGCAGGTGAAGCCTGGTAAGGAGTCGTGTTTCATCTGTAAAATAACTTCACCTATTGCAAAGTGATCTTTTTCTTTTAATCTCCTTTCACACACTTTAGAAAGTACTAGCTCTTTAAAAATCACTACTGCTTTTACCATCCCACAGGGCTATGTAACTGAAAAAAGACATTTAACTGAAGGATATTCACAATATTTAATTGGAAAAAGCAGTAGTATATTAAATGTCTTCCCCACGCTCTTGCTGTTTTCCTTAAATAAACTCTTCTAAAATAGTATGAGTCTAAACATCCTACTCTGGGAAGTACGGGATTTTTTCCCGCAGAGATCAGAAATAAGCACCTAGTGTAGTTCTGAAGTAAGGTGGTTCTTCAACTAAGACTTCTCCTACTTAAAGGGATGAGGAGTACAATTACAATATGGCCCTGGAGTACAGAGACCTCCAGGGTTTCAAGGAAGATCGTGGTTCCTCCTCCCTGATCCTGCTTCCAAGTCTGAGCAGGGAATAAATGGGAAATATTTGTACGCTGCAGGGGTTCCTGGTGAGGGCAATTGCCAGTGGAGGTGACGGGACAGATGGAGCTTCACTGAGAGAGAACCGGGCAGAGGGCTTTAGCAAATAATATTGTTCAAAATTATGATTTTGATTATCCTGAAATACATTACAAGCTTTTAACTGCTGTTCAAAATACCAGGGTGAGATGTCCAGGGTGACAGTCACAAATGCCGGAGGAGCAAAACGTGTATCCCTCTCTCTGCCTCCTAGCCTGGAGCGTATGTGCTTTCCAGCTGTCTGAAGGCTCCTGCCTAAAGAACTTGTATTATCAGTTTTCCAGGATAGAGTGCCCTAATAATGAGTAAATCTTATCTTTAAAGTTAAATCTCTTGCTGATCTTGTAACTTGTTAGTCACAGAATAATTCAGGGTGAAAGGGACCTCACACAGTCTTTTGTCCAACCTCCTGCTCAAAACAAGGGCAGCTCTGAGATCAGAACTATTTGGGGCTTTAGCCAGGCCAATTTCAAAAGTCTCCAAGAACACAGACTATACAGTCAAAATTTTGTATGAATAATTACATTTATTTGGGCAGGGTGACTCACCCACAGGTAAGTGCCTTAATTCTTTGCCTGGGAAGTTATCCTAAAACTCTAAGGATCATACTTACAGGAATTTCCCATATAAAGTGAAGTAGTTCTAAAAAGAGGGCGTAAGGTAGGGCGCTCTGCTGCAGGAGAGATGCCCTGCGTTGAGTAGACAGCTGTAAGTAACATGGCAGTGCCAGGTGGAGGGGTGCATCCTCCAGCATTTTTAGGGTGTTTTTCAAACTGCTCCCATTTCCTCTGCTCTTAGAAGAACCCACAGGCATCAGACTAAATGGAACGCTACCTTGCATGAAAGCGCTTCATCGTGGCTCAAAGAAATAACACACTTCAGCACTGCTGCAAAATGAATCTCAGCTAAATGTAGCTTGTGCCTGGCTGGCTGTAAATAACTGATAGCAGGTGGGAAGTGGAGCTGGGGCTCTGCTGTTTAGCAAAGGTGAGCTGCCGTCAGGGCATCGCTGCCTGCTCGAGGCCAGGAGCGGAGGCACGGAAGCGGTGGAGGTACACAGATGTAGCAGTAGATGGGTTCAGTGCCAGTGGATTCATACTATAAATGAATTCAGGATAACACCTAAATAATTGGCTGGCCCTCGGACTCCTCAGAA
The DNA here is from genome assembly GCF_003259725.1 of Athene cunicularia. NCBI lineage: Eukaryota > Metazoa > Chordata > Aves > Strigiformes > Strigidae > Athene > Athene cunicularia. The sequence goes on from NW_020799092.1 coordinate 27,919,899, forward strand.
AGAAGGTCATCCTGTTCAGTGACCCGTGAGCCCAGCTCTAGGACCTGGTTTGCTGCTGCCACTTACTGCTTAAATCTGCCCTCGGGACTGTCAGGTGTTCCTGTGCTCGCAGAGGACATTGCACTTATTCTCTGGAATGTGCTGTGTGATTAACCGAGGGTTTTCAATGTGCTTACTAAGGAAAAAAGGTTATGTACATTAACTTTGTCACACAGCTCTTCAGCTTTATGTTATCAGAAGTGGGTTGTTTGATTTGATTTCTGCTTTAGGAGGGTTTCCATGAGAAGCAAACATTGTTTTCAAGAATCATTTAACCTCCTCAGGGCTATATTTCATAATTTCTTGCCCTCATGCACCCCATGACATTTAAAAGGCTGAAGTTTTCTCTTTAATAGTTAATGCCATTACAGTTTTACAACTTCCTAGTGATAAAACTCTTGCTGTCAAACACCCATGCGACAAGTCATTGCTCTCAGTTTACAAATGAAGGCTGTTGCGATCATTTGTGTCTGCACATGTCAGCCACTGTTCTTCATGTTCTTAAACATTTTTCTTAAAGTAAACAAGATATAGGAATGGCTGAACCCGATGAGATTAATTTTGTCTGGTTTAATATTCCCCCTCTCTGCTGCTGGAGAGACTAAGGATGAATTGAATCTCGCTTGCTGGTGGCTTACTGGCTTCGTCTGGTATAGATGATGAAATTGCTCAGAGTTTAGAGCCCAAAATGGTGATTTGCTTCTGATGCAGTCTAGCTCCAACAGGATTCGTTGGTCTAGACAAACCAACAGTTGCTTTTCCCCTACCTGCTGTAGGTGCCCACGCAATTCTGGAAGGTTTCTCCATGTGTCGTGGCCTGTTTGGTCTTTGAGACAACGTTGGGTCGGAATGCCGGTGCTTGGGTCTGGTTCTGTAGGGAAGCCCGAGCCCGGTTAGCTGTGCGTGTGAAGGCTCTGCTGGCTATTAAATGCCCCCCATGTAACTGGTCTGAATCCTCTCACCTGTGCTGCTCTTCACGGAGGCAGTTTGTGCTTGGCTGGGGCGCGTGGCCCCCAGCAGCTGGCCCTCCCTGCCCGGGGTATATCGCTTCTCCTCCCGTAGCAGCGATGCAGGAGGCCCCCGCATGAGGAAGGGTCTCTGCTGTGTTTCACAGGAGTCATGTGGGAAAGGTGATGTTCCCTACGCGGGGCCAGGTAGTCACATATGGATGGATATGATTCTGTATGTGCACGCTGTAGAGCAGGGGGAAGGGCTGAGGCTTTATTCAATACTTGGGTAGTGTCATCAGTATATTAGAGGTGCCTTAATGGGTTGTCTTTGCTTCCCTGTTTTGCCCTTGAATGATAGCCACTGCAAATCATCACAAGACAATTTATGGCCACCTACCAGAAAACAAGTCTGACTGGAGTTTGCCATAAAATGCTCTGGGCATCGGCAGGTGACAGATGAAACAGAATGAATGGTTTGGTTATTCATAAGCCAAGTGACCCTGAAAACCTGCAGTAGAAAGGATTCTAAAATATTGAGAGGCTTCAGGCAATGTGACTTGCCACAAGGGACAGTCAGGATGTGCTGGGTGACATTCCCCTCGGGTGTATTTTGGCACGGGGCTGGGAGGCATCACCCTCCAGAGACCCACTCCCTGCTGTTTGAGGACAGTATTTTGTGATCTCAGCTCAGAGGAGAAAGTAAGTGAAGGACTCTCCTCTGCTGTCCAGCAGCTCGCCCATGTCACCAGTTAACTGAGGGAAGGGGGACTCGGCACCACCCATACTTTGTTTGCACCCTGCTCGTTTTTAAGGGTGTCTCCTTGGAGTGTCCTGGCACACCAGCTCCCTCCTGTACTCCAGATATCTCCCAGGTGGGTGAGATGCTTCAGAGCTGTTGGAAAGAACCAGCCTTGTGCAGCCAAGCTGGGACTGGTCCGTGTCTACCTTTACACCCTGGGCTGGATGATTCACTGTCTCCAGAGCAGCACAAGTTCAGAAAAGAACACACCTGTAACACTTGCTGAGGAATAACGTGCTAATTACCGGAGAACACTTCACTTGCCCCGGCAGAAAACTGGCATTTTAACTTGAATGAAATGAGTAATATGTGTCGTCTTCTCTAGGTGCCTTGTGCTTTTCCATTCTAATGTTCGGTCTTTGAGAGCTCCAATCTGTGCTGTGTTACTCATGTTTCTTCTTTGTTTGGAAGAGCCGTCTGCGTTTCCCTAGGTTTAGAGCAGGACTATTTTTATACAGTGTTTTGTAAAGTGCTGTACAAATGCCATAGAGAAAGATGTCCCAGTTTTAAGGAACCTTTGTAATTTTAAAGAGATCTACCTAATAATTTCCATGCCAAGTCATTGTTGTAACCTTCATTTATCAGCATGTCTCAGAAATAGATGCGGTGTGGTCATACATCAGATTGAAGCTACTTTATTCCCCATGATCTTGGCCCTTACGTATTTGGTTTATGTAGGTCTCCGGCTGTTAAGGTTTTACAGAAAGGCTGAAAAATGTGGATCAAGTGTGACGAGTTCAGATAGTTAACAGAGGATGCTAAGAAAATATCTCCCAGGGAATGAGAACTTCTTGCTAGTCTATGAAAACTGCAGCCAAAACTAAACAGTAATTTTTCTAGGATTCATCTGCATAGAAAATATTTAAGCTTATGAGCCAATTCCAAAATAATTGTGTGGGTATTATGTGAACACACACTTCCCAATTAAAAAAAAAAACAACCCTTGGTATGAAGCAAGGGATTGGGGATCAATTGGCTCACCTAATTTTTCAGTTAAAAATAATAGAGGCATCCCTATCAGAATACACAAATTCAAAATGTAACCTGCTGTTAAAGGAAAGTGCTCTGTAGGTCTCTACCTGTAGCATTATTTAAAACTTTACACAAAAATAAAGATAAGGAACAGGGCAATTTGGTATCCCATCTTGCTGGCATCTGTGAAAATTATTTTGTTTTGCTCTTCGGCAAGAAAGAGGCAAGGAAAACAGTTTACAGATATATCCAGATATATTTTGTAAATAACAGTATCTGAGGAATCTTCCCCTTCCCTGCTAAACTCTCAGCAAAATGGCTGGTGTGAGTCAGGGGTAAGTCACGAAATTTGCTTCCCTCTGCAGTGGTGTGAAGCTTGGATTTTAACTCTTCTGCTCTATCAGGAGATATTTATAAGGAAATTCTTCAGAAAGAACTTGCATTAATGTTAGGTATGTTTTCATGTTCCTATTTTTCTGCCTTATGTTGCATATAAAACCAGTGTCGTCTTTTATTTAAAGTAGTGGTGAAAAACAAGATGGTATAAAAAACCCTCTGCGTAACTATTCATGAAACATCTCTGGGGTCTTGTAACTGAAAGAGGAAATCTTTTCCAGTGGAATTACCTTAGCTGAAACTGTGTTGATCATTTTTCTGTGAAATTAATTTAGAATTTATAAACAAGACCACTCAAGTAAAGAAGAAACACTCAGTTTTCACTATGTCTCTGTTCATAGGTAATGTAACCATGCTAACACATCCTATGAAATGCAATATTCATTTAATTCCACACGGTTATGTGTGGATAAAACTTAAATACGGTTGTTGTCATTTTAATTTAAATTCATTGGTAGGAATAAAAAAAAAAAAAAAAAGAAAATGTACTCTGTACTCATAAATCACTCCAACATTCAATTTATTCAAAACACTGAATTAGGCACTCAGCTAGGGCACTGGAGAAGAAGAAATTACATTGCTTTCATTAATAGCTTTTTCTGAGTATGCAAATTGATAGTCAATTGTAAATGGCTTTCGAAAAAGCAGATTGGTTTAGAAATTAAAAAAAAATGAAAAACTTTAATTTAGGTAGCGAACAAGTCTATCTCCTGCCTCTTAGGCTTTTATAGAAAACAAATTGTTCTGACACCTAGTGAAGAAAATCTCAAATTGCCCAATCTAAAACTAGAAGTGTAACTACTCTTTGCTCTCAAATGATTACTTATTGAAATTAATGGCCGCTATTAGTGCGCGTCAACGTGGGAAAGAGTTCCCTGGAATTTGGTATGGACGCTTCAGTGCTGCCTGTGAGCAAGCTTGTGCAGAATGGACAAATAGCCTTCAGCTTTAAGGGAGTTGTTGAACTATTTTATGCTAGAATCCCACCCAACAGGACTAGTTAGTCTGCAAACTAGGGCGGAAAACTCTTCCAAGTTTCACTGAGCTCTGGGGGTTCGCCTGTTGGCCTGGGGCTGCGCTTCCACCCTCTTCACTGGGGCCCCTTTTGTACCCAGCTGCGTGTCCTGTGGGAGGTCTGGGTTCCGCGGGGCTCTTCAGCTCACGCTCACTCCTCTGTGCTCTGCAGGGCCTTTGCTTGCCACTTAAACATTTTTATCTCCGGTTATTCACCCGTCCCAATGAATGAGCCCACAAGGAGGAGAGGCTCCGAGTGCCTGGTAGCCGAGGGCTCCCTGCTCTTTGCTGCACCACTGTGGGTGGCAAAGTAAGCGTTGGAGCAGGCTCGCTCTGTTCAGCTTTTCTAGAGGGTTAAGAGATCATCTCTGTGCTCAGAAAATCACATTCAAGGACACAAGAAACCTTTGCCTGCTGTGGCCTGTTTCAGTACTTGTGTGGGCTTCTGTATCTGAGGTGGTAGAAATATCCAGATATGAACAGTGAAAAACTCACAGGGGTAATGCTTGCAGTATAGAGAGAGTATATAAAAAGCAGATAACCCTGTTGATTCCAGACTCATAAATCCCCCATTCTGCGTGTTGCTCCCAGGGTACCTGATGCACTCCATGGAGACAGGAGCCAGAATTCCTCTTACTCACTGCAGGGACTTCTTTGTTTCTCAAGAGTCACAAAATGTCTGAGGACAAAACTGTATTGAAGTGGCTTTTATAGAAGTGTATTCTCTAGTAGTAGAAGCTTCCTTGGTTCAACTTACACAAGCTTGCATTATGAGAGAGGAATTGCAAAATAAGAAAGCTAATTGCGTGGATCCTGCAGTTCAGCTGAGTGCTGCTTCGGAGCATCGGCCACACAGTGATCCAAGACTCTCACAATTTCTTTGTTCATATCTGTATTTGATGCTTGCAGCACCTCAGTTTAAAAGGCCTGTGAAATTCCTACAAATGCTTCTTGTTACAGTCTGGGCCAGACTCCTCATTAATTTCAGAGCAGCCCTTTCCAGGAATCAGTAAGGGATGATGTGACGGCCCATTTCAAAAGAGCTCTTGTTATTTGCAGCCCCTGACTTTGTGGCTACAGAATGCCACTTGCTTACTAATAATTGGAGTAGACATTTGCAGTATTGATTTCATCTGTAAATCCACCTGGAGCTTGCACTAGATTTCCAGAGTGATTGTAGCTCCTGCCTTTGCGATGTATGAGGGAGCTAACGGCAGGGTGTGTATTGCAGAACCGTAGAACGCCAGGTTGGAAGGGACCTCCAGGGTCATCTGGTCCGACCTTTCCTGGCACAAGAGAAGCTGACCCAGCCCCGTCCAGCTGAATCCTGAAAGCGTCCGATGTTGGGGCATCCACCACTTCCCTGGGGAGATTATTCTAGTGGCTGATTGTTCTCATAGTGAAAATTTTTCTTCTTGTGTCCAGTCAGAATCTCCCCAGGAGTAATTTGTACTCATTACCCCTTGTCTTTTCATTTTCTCCGCTGCCACCCTTTAAGTACTGGCACATGGAGATAAGGTCTCCCCTCAGCCTTCTCTCGAGGCTGAACAAACCCAGTTCTCCCAGCTTTCCTCACGTGCCTGCCCAGTCCTAGCACACCAGACCCTGCAAGGACAAGGCACTGGGTTTGGCACCAGGCCTGGGTTCACCGTAAGCTGTGTAACTGCCTCTTCCCTTACCCACGCTGTGAGGGGATGGGCCATTTGGTGTGCCATCTCGCTGCACTTGGCTCTGCAGAGCTGGGAGGCGCTCCGGCTGAAAATGGGACTTCGTGGTGAGGACGTGTAGTAAGAACTTTCAGACTCTCGTGCAGCGGGTGAGGTTGTGAATGTTGTATTTGTCCCTGTGGAGAAACAGAGCAAAGCACTTGCCTCCTGTGGTCCCTTACCCCGAGGTGTGGGAGGGGGCAGAGGAATCTTGTCCTGGGGGTGCCCGGCGGTGGGATCTGGGGAGGTGTCTGCAGGGCCAGGCCAGTCCCCGCTGGAGCACAAACTTCTGCAGCCTGCGGAGAAGGGAAGTGCTGTGAGAATGGGGCCAATCTCGCTCTTCAAACTGCATGTCTTCATTTTGATGTATTTGTCCCTAGAAACTGCTGTTAACACCAAATACTTGAATTCTTTGTAATTAAGCAATTGTTACCCTTGTCTGCTAGGGCAAGTGTAAGACCTCCAGGGTAGCTCCAGTTTTCTGCTGTCCTAGCTGGGAAAACCTCCTTCAGTAGACCAGGGTGTGGGGACCAGAGAGGTCCTTTAGATCTGAATATCCCTTTCAGCCCCTTAAAGTCTGCAGAAAGCTACTGTGTGTAAAACAAATGTCAAGTCAGGTCCTGTGCTGCTCTGAACACCCGGTGCCTACATCAGCAAAACGGCATCTCCTGACGTTGAGCCAACTTAAAGCTGTAATTCTGCAGCCCTGCCTAAAAGTGCCGGAGGAAACGGCAAAATCGGTGCCTCAGCTCCTCGAGGGTCTCTGGTCTTGCCCTGCTATGGAGCCCCTGATGTGCCCCTGCTCCCCTCTGAAGGAGCTCCAGAGGGGAACGTGCTCCCCTGCTCCACACAAACCCCTGATGGATAAAGTCTGTGCAGGAACACGCTCGTGTGCTCTCCCACACAAGATCCAAGTGACCCCAAGTCAGGGGTTTTGCCTCTCAGACAGCAAAGCCTGTAAAAGTAAAAAGGCAATTGGGTAAATATATTCATTCCGTACTGATGCCGGGGGACTAGAGCAGGATAAACGTAAATCATAACAATTTGATGTTGTACTGCGCTGAAAATGGTTTGTTTGTCATGGTTTGATTAATGTACCTGTTTCTTATACAGCAAAACACTGCAGGAGTTTGTGTTACTTTAAAGCAATATTATAGATGCAAGACAACTTACAGAAAATTCTCTGTATTGCTGCTTGAACAAAACAATATATTTAATCAATAATATCAGTGAGTTGATAAAAGGAGCAATGCCTCGATTAAATATTTACCTTTTGAGACATGGCATTATCTCTATTTTTTTAGCAAGCATCCTGAAGCAGCATGGGATGTAAGGGCTCAAAGCACTCTGAGAACCCAGAAACTAACAACAGTTGTCTTGGATTAATCAGTAAATAAATAAAAACTTTAGAGTTCATAAGCTTTTTATAATGGAGAGCATTTTAAAAATGGCTTTGTGCTGAGAAACAGGATAAATTAAAAAGATACTTTGAACGTGGATTTGTACTATTGTATTTCTAAAACATATTTAAACTGTTTTGCCCTGTTAAGATTACACCTCATGTCAGTATTTTTGGTGCCACTTTTTTCAAATCTTAACAATGTCTTTATGCTCTCACTTTATAACCACTGGCCTTGCTGAGTCCAAATGACACTGCACAGACTTCAGTGACATTATACAGTCACCAAACAGAATTTTCACACAGCATGGCTCTAGAACAAACAGCCCTGTGATGATTTGTTTTTTTTTTTTTGTTAAGCCTGGAACTTTAAGCCTTTATACAAAGTTTCTGCCTACTTAATGCAGAATGCTTCTCTGGATTTATTAGGATGCAAAATCATGTACATAATCACTATTTGAATACACATACTGGAATATTGGAACAGGGTCCAGGATGCTCCTTGGTGTGAATATTGTGGAACTACCCATATAGCAGGTGTGTCTGAACTGACATGCATCCTTTCCAGAGACAGAGCTCTAGATATAAAGGAAGAACTTGAAGTGATTTTAAATGGGAACTGGTTAAAACAGATGAGCTTCAGCTCCAAATCCATGTCTGTGCTTAATGCCACTTGAAACTCAGCTCCACTTGGAGAGGTTTGAGAAACTGGTGGGCAGGTAGTTGTGTTGAAAACTCAACGTACTGCAATCTCTCTGTGGGCACTGCATCTCTATGTAGACAAATAACTGTCTTCCGAGTACATAGTTCTAGAGGAAGAGTTAATTTTTTCTGTGTGTGTGGAAAACAGAAAGCTTAAAACCAATAGCTGCTACACTCAGCATGTTTCCTAAAACAAAAAGATGTTAGCTGCCACTTCAGTGGAAACAGGATAGGTCTATATAAATTAAATCTGCAAAATCCAAATCCAACTTAAAGTCTGAAGACTCTCTTCAGAGCAACTTACACGAACATAAATGCATGATAGCTGCCTTACCTTCTTTCAGAATTTTTGTGGTCCAAATTCTGTTGTAAAGGATAGGTAAGAGCCTGCTGAAACTAATTTGAGAGGCATGAGCTTACAACATCTCATTCCATTTGGTCTCCCCATATAGAAATCCTGGTAAGTCTCTTTATACCGAGAATTATTTTCTGAATGAAATTGTATCCAGTCTCAACTGCATGTGCTGAGAACACCCAAAAAGATGTTTAGAGATCTATGTGCTCCTTGCTGTCAATATTTGTCGTATGCCTGGCTGACCTTTTGGATGATAATCTTTGTATTTGTGGAGTGAAAAGAGATTGATTATGTTGCTTTATTCTAATTACGCTACAATGCAGCAGTACCACATGCTGCTGAAGGGTATTCAGGAGCTGAAATGTCAATAACACAAACAACTTTCCATCTGCTTCCAATTTAATCTGAATGAGTTTGTGATTTTATAGAAGGAGATTATTTCTGCCACTGGCAGTCGAAAGGTGGTAATCAGTTAATCAAAATGCACTGATTGCTCTAATTATTGCATCTTGAATAGGTTTTTTATGAATCTTAGTCACCCACAATCTAGTTCTGGCATGTTTAGCTTTCTGTCCAAGGCAAATCTACGGTTTGCAAAAACTTTGGCTTCATCAAGAATAACTTTATTGAGATTGAAGGCCAGACCCACCAGTGCGTGCTGACAGTGTTATACCAGCCCGGTTACGTGAATTGGCTGGAAACAAACCAGTAAAATCACTTCGAGCAACTTTGCACAGTTCCTAAGACACTGAGTGTACCAGACAGCTGGTCTCGGGCTGTACTCCCCGTGGCACAGGATGTCAGATATAAACCAAAACCCTCCTTCCTACGTGGAGTCCAAGCTTTATCTGCAGCTTTTGATTTCTCAACAGAACAAATCATCATTTTGTTATTGTTAGCTGGTACTGCAGCAATAATTCAGCTGAGGGAGAGTGAGCAGGAACCCATTTGTATCTGGTCCTGGGCCGCAGAGTTTATAACCTCTGCTTGTTCATGATGTTTGTGTACGTGAGTGAAAAATAACACTGCCTCATTTCTACGTGTCCAAGTTTGATGCAAACTTAGGGGGATAAGAGTTTATATATTAAAAAAAAAAAACAACCCAACACCAAAACTACTTCTTTCAGTGCTGAGGAAATGCATTGTAGGAATTTCTTCAAAGAGGGTTAAGTACAAAATCAGTCAGGTTTTGCCTGAGTGCAAATATAAGCCTACGGGAAATTGATTCCAGGTTTAAGGTCTTAGAAATATTGACCCTACTGAATAAACAGATGAGTGCTTGAAAACGAATTAGCAAATGGCCATATGTTATTTCTGTGAATTGAAACCTAAGGTTAGGGATTAAATAGCTGAATAGCAATCACTTCAGATATTGATATTAAAGAAGCACAATTTTATAGGAAAAGAGCACATTTGCTTGGTGGTTTAATTATGTGTATGAACATATTTGACTCCTTGAAGGTGTGCAAAAGAGCTTTGGATGAAACCTTTAGTGATGCTGATACTGAAACGCGAACCGATCACAGTCTAACAAATATAAACCAGGTCACTAGTGCCCCATCTGAAATAACTATGAAGGGTTCTAAAAGCAGATCGAAATGAGCACTGAAACAATTAGCGGAAATAGAGCGAACCACTTCTTGTGAGAAAAATGCTTCTGTGATTCAATCAGCCATCCATGGAGCATTATCTGTGCTGTCAGAACTCAGCTGTGAACTGCAAGAAAGAGTGACGCTCCCCCTTGGAGTACGTTCTGGAATAATTGTCCTGTCAGTACCTTGCTCTGGCACTGCCTACACTGCTGGATGTGAGGAGGGGCTGACCTGCTATGACAGCGGGGGACAGCAAGGAACCAGCGCTGGCTGTCTGGGCTTCGCTGAAGCCCTCTGTCCACTGCTGTGGCGTTCAGAAGCTGCAGCAGACCTAATGCTAATGCAGGATAAATGACCTTTGTAAAGCCTCATTTGTCTGGGGGTTGAGAGGAGTGAAGCTAATGCTACCACAGGAGTTACAGCTACTGATGGTAAACCTGTCGGACGTTTGTCCACAGAGAGCCAGGGTGTAAATAAGAGCTGGAAGTGGTAAGGCAGCTGGGAACTGGGAATGCCTTGGCAGCTGAAGAATTGCTCTACCACTGCTTCCCTCCACAGTGTGGTCAATACGCCCTGCCCGTGAAAAGGAAGAAAATCTCTGCATTAAAAAAGTGTATTTTGAGATTGCCCTGAAATCAGCCAGCCTCCTGAGTATTAAGCCTGTGACAAGAACTTCTGTAAAAGGCCAGAGTGACTTTCTTTTGTCGACAACTTACAATATCTGGCTCAAGGCTTGATGCTTAGTAGGTGCTGCTTTGCATGGATTCCTGATGATAAAGAATGATCCAGTTAATGGGCGGAGGGCAGAGGACTGGCTTACCATGCACTGCTCCATAAAGTTATCCTGGAAGGCAACGTGCCAACAGTACGCAAACTCTTCCTTGAGTAATGGAGAGTACCACGTCAAGGTTTCCCTGTGGCTTCATGTGAGCCTTTCACAAACTTGGAAGACTTGAGAGCTGAAATTGCAAGTGCACCACAAGTCTGCAGTATGTGTCCTTTTATCTGCAACAGTTCTGCAAGACCTGCCAGACAGATGAAGGCTTGAACCTGTGAAAAAGGGTGGAAGATCAGGGAAATGGAAATTAGCTGTTTACTAAGGGTCAAAAAAAGTGAATACTTGATAGGATTTGGAATCTCAAATAAGCTTTGCAGTGTCTGCTGGATTCAAGGAAGAGTAAAATTTACCTTCAAATGTCTGGAGTGTATGAAAACTTACAGAAAAAAACATTCTGGGGTGGCAAGGAGACTTCCAGACAGTCTTGCAGTAACAACAACAATAATTCAAAGAGCTACAAATTAACATCAGTCTGAAAGCAGAGATCTAGAAATGATAGGTCGAAAATTTGTAAGTGAATTTTACTAAGACTGCTTGAAATGCCCAGTGATGTAACCTACAAGTAGTTGGTGAAAATAATTTGGAAATTATACTGGACTCTGATAGCCCAGTTGATTTGAGCTCCTTCCTGAGACTGGGATTCTGATCTCGGAAGCACATCATTTTGGTTTTTCTAGTTTAGCAAAGTGTCCCACGTGGATCCCATGTGGATAAATCATACCAAGAACTCCACAGTCAGAAGGTAATTTTTCAGCTTCCTTTCCCCAGGAGATAAAGTATCTATATCCTTGTAGCTACAACTGATCATTTGGAGAGCTAGCTCAAATAAAACCCCCAAACCAACAAAAAGCAGGAATTTTTTGCATCTGAGTAGAAACACAACTGCCTTCAGATTTTATGTTCTTGAGCAAGGAGGGCTGGTCCTCTCCTACCCTTGGTCTCAGCAAAGGTTCTGCTTTGGACCCCAAAATCTTCAGTGGAAAATTTTTTTGAAAGTTAGATTGGAGTCATTGTTTGTCAGAAACTCCTTCCTCTGTGCATATCTTTGTGTTATTAAAGCAAGCAGTAGGTTATTGGTACTGGTAAAGCAGAACTGGATAAGAAATAAAAGGCAAAGTTGTGCATTAAAACCCATCCTCAAGCCTTTCCTATATCAAAGCAGTGTTGTCACAAGATTTTCTGTCAACAAATCCCTGGTGCTATTTATTGCGTACTTTGCCAATTAAAAGGAACGAGCTCTATTCCTTGTTGCCTGCAAAGGTAAATCTTTCCACCTGCCTAATCCTGCAAACCTGTGCTAGGTCAAATATTGCCTGATCTGAAGTCATGTTTGTAAAATAATCCCTTCCCTCTCCAAGGCACTTGGGGGGGGGACTAAGCACCCTTCAACATCACATCCCAAGGTGAGAGCCCTCAAGCAGCTATTGACTGCCCAGTCTTTTATTCCTCCTGTTATTAAAGGGTGAACTTCTGAGTAAGCAATCAAACACATTTTAATTCCTTGTGTCTAACTTCTCAATAGCAGAGCTTTTTTTTTAAAGAGTCCCGGTTCATCAGTACTTACCGCTAATTGTTTATACAATCCTACATCTTAAACCAGATCAAATTAGCAGCAGTAGCTTTAAAAAAAAAACAAAACAAACCACAAAGCGGTTGGTTCCTGATGCCTCACTGGCAGAGCCATTCACCCAACCTCCCTTCTCACTTCATCAGTTTTGTCAGGAATATGCTGTTGCCTGTGGGACACTTGATGGAATTTAACATTTACCTGCTGCTAGGAAAGAACCGCAGTGATCAGATTTTCTCCTACCGTATATGTGGAACATCACCAGCCCTGGACAGCTGCGAATTAACAGGCTCGCAGTACAGCGAGGAAGATCCAGTTTAATACTCAAGACAGTGATATGTTGGAATACGAGTGATGGAGGTTGTGGAGTCTCCCCTACTGTGAGCCTTTGAAAGCAGCTGAAATTTCTGTCAGAAATAACAGGAGAGAGCTGATGCTGCCCTGGGGAGAGAAAGGTTTATTAAAGGACCCTTTACTAAGTGTCCCTCCCAGCCCTGAAGATCCAGGCTAAAGCGAAGTCCAGGTGATGTACGCTGGCCTTGGCGACGGGCCTTGCTGCCTCAGAAACTCCCTGCTGAGTAAATTCACCATGACTTCGGAGAAGCTGTAGTAGCAGATGCCCACGCGTCACAGGACACCCAAAATCAACCTCTATTGTCTTCCCTGTGCGGAATCGAGTCAAACGTTTTTCTTCTGATGACCCAAAAGCAGCAATGCAACCCTGCCTTCTGCTCCAGGAGCAGGTGGTGGAGCCCAGCCTTCCCTTAAGCTGGTGTGGGACACCAGCCAGTGTGTGCCTCACCCTCCCTTTGAGCAGTGTCTCTCAGGCTAAATTCTTCTCTTGCCTCTGCGTGATCTGGGGTAAAAATGAAGGGAGACTTTTCCTCGGTAATTCTGTAGTAGAAGGATACCAGTGTTTTCTGTAGCCTCAGAGTTTTGATTTTTGTGGTTTTTTTCAGAGCCAGGATTCTTAAACATCTGCTCTTTTACTTTTGAAATTTATTAGCAGGCTATTAAAAAAAAAAAAAAAGAGAGGGAAGTAATCTCTGATACCCTTGGTGAGTGATGCACAGCTTAGAGCACAGGCTTTGAAATGAAGGTTTAATGAGTTCTGGCCCTGACTTAGAGTGGTCTCAGAGATAGCACATATTTACCAGCAATTTCTTACAGAAGTATTAAATGTAATGTTCCTGAAAGGGTTCTTGAATGGTGGGTACAGACCTGTGCAGTTGTCCTGTTTACATGATGTCTGTAGGCTGAGTTTAAAATAAGTGGTAATAAGGCACAGGGCAAATTGGTCCTCAAACTAGATTTTCTGACAAATTGGGCAGAAGTAGGAGGAAAAAGCAGCTCCTGCACCTTGCTTTGGCTACAGCCGTGCATGTGGTTCCCATACTTTCCCAGTGCTTTTGAATCACTTATACTGGGATATATAAAACTGATAGCTCTGTTAACAGGTTGACCTTGAAGCGAAGCGTGATTATTGTCCTCGTCTCCTCTTTAAATCTTTGCATCAGCCTTGCAGCTTTTTCATTTCTCCATTCCGTTTATTAAGCTTTAAAGCTAATATACTGGGCTGAATTTACCAGCGTAGTCTTGTTTCGTGCAGCACGGGTGATGCAGGAGAGCTGTAAACTTACCCCAGCCAGGCTCGGGCAGTTTTATAGCCTCTGGGTATTGCCGGAGAAAGGCAAAGCAGGTGGAGTGCCTCAGTGAGTACATCCCACCACTTTACGTTCTGAGCTGTTGATAGTTCTCAAGTGCACTGACAAATATTGGTTAAAATAATTTATAATTGGTTGATCTTTCTTCACCTATAAGCCTGCACTAAAGAATTCTGCCTTTCCCGAAAAAAAAAAAAAATAAAAAAATTTCTGAAGGCATAAAATTGCACTTGGTTTTTAATAAAAGTGACCTGAGAGGATTTGTGTGGGGAGACAGCAATTACAGCGATTAATTATTTGGAAAGAGCAGTTCCTCCTTCCTCCATCTCCTCATCTAGCTGGTTCACAGTTCATTGTCTTTTTATCTTTTTTTGCAAAGTACTAACCATAAGTCATTGTTATCTTCCTCCCCCAGCCCACAAACCAACCGAGAGCACTCCTTGGTTCCCGGCAGAAGCTCACTGAGGTCTGTGCAAACAGCGCTGCGCAGGGTTTGCTGCAAAGGAGAGCTGAGCTCTCCTCTCTTCTCTCCAGGGGCAGTTCCCAGTGGTCACTGGGGGACACCCCCTGGGGACGCCCAGGCTTCAGCTGGCTTATCTAGGATAAAGGAGCTTACCCACGGGCAAGGAGGAGCTGCATCTCCGGGACAAAGCACAGCAGCACAGGCACTAACTTGAAAGATGAGCTTGATCCTCATCTCCCACCGTGCTGGTGGGTTTGGGGAACATCCCGCGCCCCCTGATGCCGTGAGGTGTTACTGGGACTTGTTCCTTGCTCCCCTGCGAGCACGAGAGTCTGCCGGCTCCATGAGAAGGTGGCCAGCCTTCCTTAGGGAAAAAGGGGCTGTAAGTGAAGGTGTGAGGAGGGTCGTCTCCTAAATAGTTCAACGTGATGCAATTGGCAACCTCCACGGCTTCTCTATCCCCATCTCAATAGAACTGCTGTACAGATAAGTGCTAAAATAATGTTCCATATGAGTTAGCCTGTCTCTAAGTCATGTTTTCTTTATCTTTCACCTGCAGCACTTAATCTTTTGAAAATAACATTGGTTTTTAACAGAATATATATTTTTTCCAGCACAATCTTTGCAATGTCCCTTTTATAGTCGATATTAGAACTGAAATTACCTGGAAAGCAGTATTTCCTCTACTTCGGAGGCAAACCATGAGCTATGCTTGCAAGCAGTAAAACACAAAAGTATCTTAAAGAACGTGAAGCAGCTCGCACTAACTCATTTCTTTAGACAGAGGAAAAAAGTCAGCCATTAGGGGGTTGAGCGTTTTAAAATTTCAGACTTCTTCAAACGTTTCTGTTTAATATCCTTGGCCAAGTAAAGTGCTGGGTTTATATATAAGTAGGAACAACATTACAATTCTGCTAGACAAAGGCTGAGGAAAGCTATGGATTATTGAATTTTCTTTTTGTTTGAGAAAAGGGTATTATAATCTAAGCTTTGAATTGGAAAACAGATGGTACATTTCTTTCTTTATAAACAAGCAAATGTCAGCCAGAATATTAAAGAGTATTCCAAGGTTCCAGGGATTTATGACAATAAGTATAAAATTCCCAAATTGTCTGATCTATAAAGGAACTCAACTGAAGAGACTTGGTTAAAGTAATCCGGGGTTTTACTGTGAGAATCAGGTAATTTCTTTGTCAGATAGGCTTGATTCAGAACTTAGAAAATCCAAGATGTTCAGAGTTCTGTGCCTTTTACACATGTAGGTACTACAGGCATTTAGTGCATCTCCTTTACTCAAAAAAAAAAAAAAATCAAAAGGAAATTTACAGTTTTGTTGATGGCTTAAAAATTTTAACAGACGCTTTCTGGATTTACAGAGATATGCAAATAGATGAGACTAAGCGCTTATCAAGGCTGATCTTAAATTCTGGTAGGATTTAGTGGTGCTTGCGTAGTTCAGTTTTCATGTCTTATAGTCTGATAACTATTAGAGTTAATATTCAGCAGGCTTCTGAAACGCACCCGAGCTCACAGTCCGTCGTGTTTTGTTATTACACCGCACAAAGGAAACCTCCCATTCTGTTACATTTAAACTGAATTTCTACAAAGCCTCAACAAATCAATCGACTCCATCTTGCACATACGCTTGAGAGAACAGGCAAGTGTGTACCATTTTCCCCTCAGCTGATAGTCAATAGTCCCGCGGCTGTAGCATTAATAGACTCAGAGGCTGCTAATGATTTCTGTCTCCGATCCTTTTTATCCTGTGAAAGAAATCAGAAGGAGCTGCTTGGCTTCACAGACATAAGTCCTGAGGTTAACTCCTTTTTTTTTTTTTTTTTTTTCCCCCTGAATTCTGGTATTCATAGTTGCAAGACATCCGAATCTGGGACACTTGAAGGAAAGTCCCTTGGTTAGAAGCTTCTTTGTGTAACTACCCAAAGTTAGGCCAAACCCCAGCAGGGAGGCGAGGGGTATCTGTGCTGCTCTGTCCTTTGCTGCTGGAAGGTTATAAATGAGTTGAGAAGTGCAGGAGCCATTTAGAGTAACGGTGATGAAGTTACGTCTGCCCGACGTCCTCGGTGGGAAGCCACAGGTAGAAGAGCAGTGCCGTCCTTCAGCTGTGGCTGCCTGGTTAGGAGGAGGGCTCCGTCAGGCAATGGGAACTCTATTACACAGTTTAGTAAAACTGGGGTAGATGGACCTCTCCCCACCTGTTATTTTCAGCCCAAATGCGCATGTCTGAGCAACTGAGAAGGCTGGGCTTGATCATGCGTGCCAAGTAGTAAGTAAGCATCCTGTTGAAAAGGATCAGGCTCCACCTACCCAAACGAGGTCCTGGAGATCTTACGCTGACTGGGAAGATCCCATTTTGGATAGGCCGGCTCTGAGTCACATTTGTGACTTGGCAAGGCTGTAAAGCAGCTGTGTTAGAAAGGAATAGGCCCTTGGTAGCTCTATTGCTGAGCTCAGTGCTGATGGCAATGCTGGAAGCTGCAGCAAGACCTGCTGCTCCTCTTGTTCCTCTCCGAGCCCCACCAGTACTGCTTTCCACTTGAAAACTTTCCACTAACGTGCTTTGTTAAAAGTCTGCTTTCAGTGAGCTCAGTTGTAGCAAACAAGAAACACTGAGAGAATAAAAATCAACCCCCAACTTTATTCCTTTTTCTCCCCTCTGGTCTCAACAGGCTCCTCCTTCAGGGTTGCTCAGCATAAAATTAACTCTGCCTCCATGCAACCATTTCCACCCCCTCGTATACAGGAGTAGCGTCAGGCTGGTCTCAGGAAAGCCACAGAACCCTCCAAATACCAACCTCTTCCCCAGGGGAAATGTGCGAGTGACCCCTGGCACCTTCTGGCACTTGGAGGGGCTGTCTTGGCTGGTGAATTGCTCTCCAGCCAAAACCAGCACGGATCAACACCAAACTTCTTACCAGAAGATTGAGCCAGAACATAAAACCTTGACAGTTCATAAAGATTTAATTAAACGTGCCTAGTTGTCTTCCACAGTGCATCAATGCAGTGAACTCCGAGTCCTCCTCCCAGTGGAAGCTCTGAGGATTCTACATTTGCCTCTTTTCACGTCACTCTCTGCAGATCAGCCTAGGTCGGTAACGGTGTTCAGCTCTGTGACAAGCTGAAGAAAAATGATAAAATCTTGCCAGGAGAACTTGAACCACTTTTTTTTTTTTTTTACTCTTTCAATGATCTCCAAAGCTGGTTATCAATTATATTTTTTTGTTGTTGGAAAAATAATCATGATGGTAATTCAAGAAAGGAAAAATACTTCTCGATTCGTTTATCATCTCTCTGTATTCTCCTAGCCACATCCTTTCTCAAAGCATTGCCAGACACAGTGTTGCTCCCGTTGCCGTGCTGCTGTAAGATACTCAAGCATATGTTGTAGTCCTGCCGGAATGTCCAGTTTATCCAAAGGTACCAATCCTTGCCTAAAAGGCTGGGCCTTCCTCTGTAAGTGGTTTTGTGGCACATGTAGTAGGGTAAGATATTCTTTGTCTTGACTTCTGTCCCTCGTCCAGCTCTCTAGATTTATAAAGTCTCATAAAAGCAGACTTAAAAGAATTTAATGTTTCTAGCTGTCTGAGTTTGTCTCTAATTACATTTTATATTTCTGCAGAAACTGATACTTTCTTGTATTGACTTTCCCATGTTGCTGTTGTATACTCAGTGGCTTTCACAGAAATTGTCTTCCTAGAGCAGTATTAAGTAGTAGTGATTATCTGATAGTGTAATGTTGTGTTTTGGGAATATCAACTCCCACATTCTCATCAAAAGATGATGGGCCTCATTATTCTAGGGGATGTGTGAGGTAAGGAACGGCAGGTATTGCAGAGATGAGGGCGCCAGCATCGGTGCTGCGACTGTACTGGCACAGACATTCCAAGGGCTGGAGTGCAGGTGTGTCTTGGCTTCTTTTAGGGGTTATCTGAAGGTTGTGGAAAATACTGAAATTTAATTCATTGTACTGTAGTAGCTTATCTATAATAACATAGTTAATACTAAAATTATGTTATAATTAATTATAATGTAGTAATATTATTCTAATAATACCATCATAATAGTATCGTTAGGTTGAACGGTTGGACTAGATGATCTTCAAGGTCCTTTCCAACCTAGATGATTCTGTGATTCTGTTATAGTCACAGCTGTGCAATGTCCAAAAAGCTGCAGCTTCCTCCTTTGCCCCGGTACCCATCTGTGCAGTAATTCCTGAAAGTGCCATGGGAACTCTGGGTGAAAACTTAGTTGCCAATTCGTAGCCAGCATCAGGTAGGAGGAAACTGCTGGACTACCTAGAAAGATAAATTATTCAACGGATTAATTAGTCCACACTTCTAAATAGAGAACAGAGGCAGGATTTAGATGCCCAATGTAGATAATTATTGGTATTTTAGGGGCACTAGCCTAGCTGCCTGGCCTCCAGCTGTGGCTCTGGGAAGACTCACGTCTCCCATAGCTCTGCCTGTCATCTGCCAGCCCCTTATGGACATCTCAGCTACCCTGGGGCATCTCAAATGGCACAGGGCATCTCTATTTCTACACCTGAATAGCCCCCTAAGGCTGCTAAAGAGTTAAACTGTGCCAACTGGAATTAAAATCTGAAGTCCTAATTATACTGTGTAGTCATTTAGCATTCAGAGTTGGGTTTCCTTCTGCTCTGTGTCAGGAGAGGAGATGAAGGGTTGGCGTTCACCACCTCCTCCTATTATTCCGCACGTTAGGTGCTCGGTGGTTGCCGCCCTCCAACCTAGTTTCCGAAGGCATGGTATTCTTCAGGATGAAAATACAATGCAAAAATAGGAAATATTACGTGCTGTGCTATGGAGTTTTTCTGTTGGTAGCACAGAAGTTCCAGTGCGTGCAAAAGACACTGTCGTGGCCGTTTTTATCTTGCTCCTGGCAAGGTCAAACTTCTGATCTGGGAATTTCCAGATGAAGATGCTGGTGGGATATGTAGAAAGGGTTTGCCTTCCCCCCCGCTCTTTCCTTACTGCCTTTTTTCTTATTAAGCTAGCAGCAATGAAAAGAGTAGTCAGCCTTTACTCAAAATACGGACTTTGAGACGTTTCACAGGCAAATGATGACAACCGAACACGTAGCATGATCG
The DNA here is from genome assembly GCF_003259725.1 of Athene cunicularia. Lineage (NCBI taxonomy): Eukaryota > Metazoa > Chordata > Aves > Strigiformes > Strigidae > Athene > Athene cunicularia. Next base: position 27,939,483 of record NW_020799092.1, read on the forward strand.
ACTAGAACTGAGAGACGTTCCTTCTGTCTTTAAAAGGAAAGAAAACTGTAAAAAAGAAAAAAAAGCTTTAGAAAATTATATTCAATTGGATCCATTAGAAGGTTTTGTTTTGACTTTGGTCTTCTGAGCAAAAGCTTGATGTCCTTTGTATCAGATACCGTACTCTCACAAAAAGAACCTGTGTTGTGAGTGTGTATAAACGAGGACCCTCCCCTGCTGCGGTTCTGCAGTCACGATGCCTGCCTGGGCACAGGTAACGCGAGGGGAAATTTGTGCCAGATTCCCGTCTCTCTGATCCTCAGCAGCCTTTTCTCTCAAATCCCAAAAGTCACCCGCTTATGCTCTGATTGTTAGGGTTGTCTGAAGATTTAGTTTCAACTAGAAGTCCTTTAAAAGGTGTACACATTGTTTTCATGTTTGTAATCCATATACCGGTCACAGATGCTACAGTTTTGAAACAGAATTTTAAAAAATTAATTTTAGGAAAATGTTTAAACAAGGCATTTCAAGAGTTTTAATAAAAAGATGTATTTTTCAGATGTTTTTGTTCAGATCTGCTCCTTTCTGAAAAGCCTTGGCTTTGGATACTTTCTGCTGAAAAACATTTCTTATGGAAGATTTCTCACCAGATTTGCTTGTATTAAGGGAGTTAGTTTATTTTTCTATGGGACAGGATAATATGCAATGCAAACCAGTCACCTTTCATCAGTATTGAACATTTGATTAAAATGATATAGATCTCTTGTCTTAGCCTGAGATAGTAATTTGCTTGGAAAAATGTGGCAGGATTTTTACATACTGTTGTGGTTTAACCCCGGCCAGCAGCTAAGCACCACGCAGCTGCTCACTCTCCCCCCACCCAGCAGGATGGAGGGGAGAATGGAAAAGAAAAAAAAACCCAACCAGTTGTGGGTTGAGATAAAGACAGTTTAATAGGACAGAAAGGGAGAATAGTAATAATGCTAACAGAACATACAAACCAGTGATGCACAGTACAATTGCTCTTGTGCCCCAGCCCGCTCGCTGGCAGGGCAGCAGGAGGAGCTGGAGAGGCCTTGGCTTAGTGTGAGCCCGGCTCAGCAGCACCTGAAACACCGGCGTGTCAGCAGCGTTATTGTGCTCCGAAATGCAAACCCCAGCGCTGGGCCAGCCGCTAGGAAGGACATTAACTTTACCCCAGCCGAAACCAGGACACATACCCACTTGTTACACATGAAAGAAAAAATAAACCCATTTGACTGGGGGGAAAAGAAGCTGTCAGAGCATGTTACACATGAGATATTATTTAATGTATCTATGGGATTCTCTCCTGCTCTGGGGACTGAAATGACTGTATCAATTGACCCAAGAATATGAGTGAAAGATCTGAATGAAGTTAAGCTGTGTCTAGTTTTACCCCAAGCTTACCAACCAAGTAAAATTGCAATGAAACTTGTATCCAGGTCTGCCCAAACAAGGCCCCCGGACCACTGCCTTCACCACCGGCACACTTCTGTAGGTTTACTTGTACTGCTTGTGCAGGTACAGAAATACAGGCCAAAAGGTCCAAACCAGCCATCTGGGTGCAAATAACAGGGATAGGAAAAGGCAGAAAGAGTTACAGTTGTCTTTATTGTGAGATTTTCTTTGGCTGCTTCTACCTGACCACTCTGGAATTGGACAGAACAGCTGCAGTGAGATACTGTCAAAGGCCAGAGCCTAAATCAACTCAAAGACTAGCTTAAATAGTACTAATATATCCAACATCTTTCACAGAACTAGTATGTAGGCTTTTGACCATTGACTGACTTGGCGTGTTCGTTGCTATAGGAAGAGATACATGAGTACTGCTTTACTCTCTTGTGCTAGTATGTGCATCAATATTTTAATACTTAATGTCTGAAGCCTGCACAGAGTTTATTCTTCCCTGGATTTAACAAAAGACTCTGGTGGAGCTTACTCACAGTTTCCCGCTGTGGTAGGCTCTGTGTAAGAAAACCTAAAACAAAAAATGTGTTGCACCAGCTTGAAAATCTTTTGATTCCGTAGAGAGATTGTCAGAAGAGAAAGGAAATATAAATATGCTGCATTGTTTTAAATGCACCATCACCCATCTCTGCTCCTAGGGGAGTTGGAGTCCTGGTGGCCAGTGCTGACCAGGCAGGGCTACTTGTTGAAACTCTTAAAATTATCAATGTCATAATTAAACAGCACAGTCTCAGCCTCAGGAGATGCTACCTGACCTAATCCCTGTGGCATAGAGGCCGTGCCCCTCGGGGTGATGCAGCATGTTTATTATTGCTGGGAAGGGATCTGAGCCCTGGGCTCGGCACGGGGGAGGCTGCCCCTCGATTCCTGGGTTCAGTGAAGACCAGCATTTGCGGTGGAGTGCCTGAGCGGTGTGGGCTTCAAAACGCTGTCTGGTCTAAAATAGATCTGAAGTGAGGCCTCTCGCCGAGCTCAGCATCAGTCCCTCCGGCTAGCACAGAGAGAAGGTCCCCTCACAGCCTTGGAAAACTGCGATGCTATTTGTGCATCCTCACAAAATGTCTGACCCCCACGCTTCTTCCAGAAAAACTCCTGTGGGGGTGGGGTGTTGCTGAATGCATGGCCCCCCCCTCCCTCATGATTCATCTGTGGGCTCTCCCTCTGCACGGCGGAGCTGCTCCCCACCTGCAAGGCCGTCTCCAACGCCCTGTTAGCTCCAAGCGTTTCCGCGTGTCTCCGAGGCGCCGATCGCCTCCTGGCAGCGGCGCCCAGGGCGGGATGGAGGAGGCGTGGAGCGGGGTGGGGGTGCGCCACAGCCTTCGCGGGTCACTCAGACCTTGCCCCCCCGGAGGGTGGTGATGGGCTCCTGCCGGGGAGCGGCTGCGCTGGCCCGCGAGGCTGAGCAGGGCGGGGAGCGCGCGGCGCACCTCAAGGTCCAGGAATAGCGACAGGCCAGAATTACAGCCTTGAGTCCCGACAGAGACGCCCAGGGATAGAGCGGCGGGCCCGTCTCTTGCACAAAATGCACTTGTCTTTACTTGCTACTCGCATTTTTCTCTGTTATTTGGGGAATGGGAAAGCTGCGCCGGCTGAGCCGACACCGTCACAGCGCGCTGCTGCGAGGCCGGAACAGCAAAACAATGACAGCAAAGAACGGCAGGAAAATTGCTTTTCCTTTTTGTCCAGGGATGAAGAATGGTGTGTGGGTTTTTTATTTTATTTTTAATTCTACACAGAATATTGGTGGGATTGTGCTGCGGATGAAGGTGGCAGGAGGGGAAGAAGGAAGAAGGTATAAACGAACTAAATTAATAATCTCCATGAATTTTCTAGTGCCTTAATGAAACTGCTGATGTACTTGACTTGAAGTCGTTCCCTTTTTTCTCATTTGAGCCACATCAAAGCGTTTCTTTCTATGGGATTCCCTCCTTACAAAACCCATAAATTGGCACTTTCGAATTTCAGTTTTATTAAGCAGCAAATGTTACTTCAGTATTGGAAGTTTTCACTATAGAGGTGATACCTGGCAACTAAAGACACGGATTTAACGTCATTTCATTTTAGTGAAGGTCATTGGGAGTGTATATAGGCATTTGAAGCAAATAACTGTAATAAATATTTTAAATGGTAACCAGTAGCGGTGTTTAAGTATGTGAACATAAGGGACTCCATCAAAAATCAAGATCTTTTGCTAGGACTCGCACAAGAAGCCCAATGTCTTTGGATCTAGGAATTTGATTTGATCACGGGTTTGAAAAATCTTGTAATGAGTATCCGTACTAGGTTTTGTAAGGTCCTAATTAACCCAGATCTTTCACCTCATCGATCTTACTGAATTACAGTTTCATATTCTAATATCTTTTTCAGTCTCGCAGTCACCACACCTTACCATTGCCTTCTGTCTGCTGCCTTCTACCTGTGTCTGACATCATTCTGCAGCATTTTGTATACCGGGCAGGAAGAAGCAGTATTCAAATTGAAATGAATGTGTAGGGAAGGACAGTGAAGAGATTCAGCATCTGCCTACGATGCCATCGGTGTTTGGAATTAAGCTTTGCACTCAGATTGGCCATGACTGGATTCTAATGACCTGAGATGTTCACTAGAAATGTCCATCCTCAGATAAGGTGAATGTAGCTGTATTTACGAAAAGATTGAAGCAATGGGAGTGAGGCTTCAGATTTTTTTTTTAGACAAATTTACATTTTAAATACACACAGGGAAGTCCAAGCCTCGCTTGCTCTGTGTTTGGTGCCTGAAGAAAGGCTGGGGGGTGGGATGTTGACCAAGGTGGTGGAACTCACAAGTAATTGAAGGGCTTTTAAGTTGGTTTTTAACCCTTTTGGTGGGAATGCAGTTTCCTCATACAAACTCACAGCCACTTCTCACTGCTGCTCTAACCTTAGGACTACTCGGTAGATCCTGGTGACTGAAGCCACGTTGTTGCAGGCTAATCACTCAAGTTGTGTCTTCCAATCCACGTCTGTCTAGCACAATTCTGAAGGAAGTCTTTTATCTCAAGTGCTGCATTATCCCAACCTGCTGCTGATTTATACACTTCCATCATTAATTCTTGGATTCCTCTGTGGCAGTCCTAAATTTATGGATCCGTTTTCCTTGTTTTTCTTCCATCCAACGCTAGGATGAAGGGATGGCTACAGAGTCTAAGGCTTTAAGGAAACAGTCATTTAGTTCTGTAAATACAATTTTTTTTAGTCCTGTATTTGATTTTGAATTATGCGTAGGTTAAAGATGTCAATGTTGATATGATGTTCCTTTTTAAACACGTTAAGGTTTAATTTATGGCTTAAATACAGCTTACACAGTTACAGCTCTAGTTGATGTCTGTCTTTGGAGATTTATCAGCTCTCTTTGAAAGGTCCTAATCCAGTAATATCTATTTTGCTGCCAGCTAAGGGCTGCAATCTTAATTTTACACAGTGTAGTGAACTTTAAAGCAACTATTTCCATGTGGGAAAGGGATCATAGAGATGTTACAGAACTCCTAGGAGCACGACTGCTCAGAGACAATCAAAAAGTAAATCGAACATACTGTTAGGAAACCAGTAGAAAGCAAAACTAAACCATGCTCTGCGCATTCATGATGTGCTCATATCTTTAATGTTAGGTGTAGTTCTGGCTTCCCACCTCCCTGTAGGCTGTAGTGGTATTCCTAGGTGTAGGGAAGGGGAGGTGCTGATCAGCAGCGCAGTGTGCCTTCTGTGCAGTAGCTGTAGGCTCAAAACAAACACAAAGATCGCACAAAGGCAAACTTTAAAGAGAAGCAGATGGCCTTGAGCATGCCGGTTTCTCCTAGAGCCCTAGAGCTGCCTTCCCAAAGTCCACAAAATGCCTTCATCTGGGTACAGTTTTCTTTGGATGTTGCTGGTTTGAGTTCCTCTGATTCCGAAACCTTCCTTGGGATGGGTTCAGGTACTCAGGAGCAAGCTCTGAAACATTTCTGTCTGGCCTCTCGTCTCTCCCGTGTTTCCAGAGCATCTTTTCTTTGACAGCCCTTTCCCATCTCTCCTTTGTCAGCTCATTTCACTTGGAGAATTTCAGAAGCTGGTGGCTCATCACCTCTTGACTGTTATCTAATGGCTTCACAGAAATGTGTAAGCTATATGCAGATTTTACAAATCACCCTGGACCTGTGTTGGTCACAGGAGTTTTTTGATCTGAAGAACTGTGATTTTTTATTTTTTTGTCCTTGTTACTTACTGGTTAAAGGGTCTTAACCTGTGGCTGGAATTTGTGCAGAGCTTCCGTTAAATGGTTGTGAATTAATTCACGAAGGTCATGAGGTCCTCAGTGAAGTCCTTTTCTACTCCCATACATCGGTGTCTTTTGTTTTACCTGTTCAAAAAAGGAATGTTTGTGTTCTGCTTCCAACATTTTTAATAGATATGGCTTTGACCTTTTTAAAAAGCCGCCTGATTCAATTCTGACGTGCTTTAGAAATGAGAGAATTCCGACTTTAGTTTCCTCACGCTGCATCTCTATTAGAAAAATATTCTTTTCTAGACAGTTAACCTTTACTATCACTTTTCTGACTGAATCATCAGCAATTATTTTGTCCCCGAGGAGTGTTTTCACAGCTTTCCAGAGATTTATGGGTAACCATCTTATGGCAACATAGTCACAGAAAGAGTTTGTTGGGTTTTTTTTGTTTGTTTGGTTTTTTGTTTGTGTGGGGTTTTTTTTTTTTGTTTTTTGTTGTTGTTTTTTTTAGTTCAGGTGTGCATCACCTAGGAAGGAGTTAATGAGCCCCCAGGAGTTGGTTATCCAAGCTGGGCACTCCGCAGTGGTAAGCAGGGCGGTGTGAGCCTTATGAAAACGAAGGAAGACTTTGCAGTCGAGCATTGTGCTGTGGATTCTTTTTGGTAATTAGGAAGAAGCTGTTTTCCAGTATGTTCTGTGTGCAGCTGAAAAACCGGTGTAATTCTTCCTTTTGGCACCTGTGTCACTATGACTTAGTTCTTTCATGAGATTAAGCATCTATGAGCCCTGTCTTGTGAGTCCTCAGGGAACAACTTCTCAGTGATGGGGGGGGGATGTAGTCATAATCCTTTTCTCAGATGAGGTTATAATTCTCATTCTGGTTGGAGGCCCAGCTAGATACAGGCTTATAAAATCTGTGAAATTATTATCAAGACATATATTCTATAGCTAGGGGACAGTAATTCTGGATCATAAAGCCTCAAAGAGCATTTAATCCAGCTGTGTTAGACAAGAATAAGATTTGTTGGCATAAAACTAGCAATCCCCCATTTTTCGGCCTCCAATTCAGTAGAGACAAAGGAGGGAAATGCGCTAGGGTTTGACTGATGAGCCCTTGCACATCTCACTGGTGAGGTTTAAGATGTGACCCAGCTTTCTCTCCAGTCTCCCTGCCGGGTGTTACCGGCCCTCTAAGGCAGACTGCGGGCGAACCTGCATCTTCAGCCCTGCAGTTTGCGGGCAGAATTCAGAATTTTGTTTTAAGCCAGTGAGTATGCATTAAGGTATCAGGCTCTTCACAGGAGCAACTGCCTCATTTCTGTTGACTTTACTTTGCAGCAACCTTCACCAAGAGGGTTAGGCAGGCAGCTGGGCCTAGCGTTACCTTGAATGACTAACGGCAAGATTTGGCAGAGCTCATCTGTCTAAGCTGTGGGTGTCACCCGGCTTCTTTCTCCTGCGCACCCATAGCCATTGCAGCCATGAAGAAAGAGAACACAAAGCAAATTTGTTTCTAACGTATCGCAGAGGAACAACACAAAGAAACGGTCTTGAGTGCTAGAAAAACAACTAGTTTTAATGTTCAGTGCAACGTAGTTTATATAGTCTTGTTACAGCTATTGACTTGACCTTTTTCCCATCTGGTTCATCGTGTATTATTAAAAGCTTTTAACAGAACGCATGCAGTACTGGCTGTATCTGCCCGGTGCTTACACAAACGGCATGCGTGGGAATAATAAACTACAAGCTTTTTTTAAAAGCCTTTTAAATGGATATACAGCAGAAACAAGAGTTATTATGAAGCAGCTCTTAAGAGCCTTACAGAAGCCATGCCTCGCATGCAGGTGGAGTCTCAGAGCCGCAGAGAACCTTTTACACGACTCTCGGGCACTATCATCTCCACACACCCTTCCTGCTTGTGATTTCTCAGACCTGCTGAGCTGCTCTGGTTTCCTGAGGTAATTCTTCCAGGCTAAGGGTCATTTGGGACTTTGAAATATCTTAGGTAGGTTGCTTAGTGCCACTGTCCAGCAGCATATAAACTAGTGATGGTTGATCTTTCTTGTACCACACCTTCCCTCCTGGGCTTCGGGATGCGCTGCTCTGCCTGGCCTGAGGGCCCCGAGTTCCCCTTTTTCCATCCTAAAGAAGTGCTTAAACATGTAGCTGACAGGAACTACTAAATGTTTGTAACTGAGGATACAAAGAGTGTTTTTAAATAGCTGTAAAACATCCTGCCAAATGCTTGCAAAAATGACCCTAATTCTGGCAGGACCTTTAAGCTGGGGTTATCCTGCAGCATATACACTCAGTTCAGTGCTTCAGCCCTTTTTATGGAGTCCTCTGTTTTTTTTAAATGAACTCTTTGTATTTCGGGATGTTGTATCTGCTTTTCATTTATGGCTTGTCCCTAAAGCTACCGTGCAAGGAGAGAAGGTATTAGAGCACACTGGCCCAGCACAGGAATGCTCATTTAAGTAAGAGCTGGGAACGTTGTCCGTTGTAGAAACAGGATTATAACGGTCGAGCAGCTCTGACCCAGATAGTGAGTGGTGCAGAGCACTAACAACCCTCCTCTGGGACCGTGCTTTTGGAAACCGGCCCTGCATCACAAAGTTGCAGAATTCCGTGACAATGTGCAAAACCAGTTAAAGAACCTAATAAATTGGAAAAGGAACGTCTGTGAAGGAGGAGAAAGGGGAGGGGGTAGTGGAGGTGGGAGGGGGACAGGGAGCTGAGCGCAGCGCAGTGGGAAGTCCGTGCAGAGCAGTGGGGCAGAGAGCATCTGCCTGTTTGCGAAACACTTGTAGGGCTTAACTCTTCTGGTGGCCCCAAGCAGGTAGGAAACAGGGTCTGTGTGGAATAAACCCCGCCTGGCTTGTTAGAAATGCCTTTTTGCAGTGCCTTCCCCACACACCACCTTGGTATTTTAAAAGCTCGATTTATAGTAATCCAATCAGTCTAGAGTGGCAGTGGATCGTGTATTTACACATCTGGCTACTTTTAAACTCACACAACGCACGTTGAGGTGGTTAAAGAAGGATGGATGCGAGAACATGCTTAATGTGGGGCAGGTAAATGCAGTTGAGTCTCCTGTGGTTGTTAGGGGGTGGCTGTAGGTGAGGGAGGCTCTGGCAGGGGTTTTCTCTTTGTCATCCACATGTTTCAAACAGCGTCTTTAAGAAGCGGCGTTGGTGTGTCAGCCCACACGAGCTGAAACTAGCTCTAGCTCCTGACCTTGCTGGGTTTCTGCTGCCTCGCGTGGGAACGGGCTGGCTGCTGGCCATTTCTGGACGTTTCTGCCTGGCTGCTGGCTCATTCATCCTGAGCGGAGCCATTGAAGGACCCATTAAAGAAGGTTTATTGATTCAATGGGCGAGTGCTGTGGCCTTTCACAGCTGGGGACAGCTGGGAGGTGATGGGGACAGAGCCTAAGGCTGCCCAGCGGTGTGGGTCGGAGAAGGTACCCCAGGGTGGGATAAAGGGAAGGAATGATCCCGTCGTGGTGTGAATGAATTGGGCATTTAGAAACTGGCACTAAAGAGACAAATTATAGGAAACTAAATTAAATTGTCAGAACAATGACAGTGTACCAGAAGGAAAAATATCCCTCATCTCTCCTTATGTGTATATCCTGGAGAATTGTGTCTGTGAGAGGGAACTTACATCAGTGCTTTATAGTGGAAAGGTCCAGCGCAAATTGATGAGATCTTAAAACGTGATCTATGACGTGAATCTGTGAGTTTTCTCATTTACAGTAAATAAATGTAAATCTATGTGAAGGGGATATAATACAATACAAATATCTGAGACAGGAAAAAGACAGGGGGAAAACAATTTCACTCTAGGGAAAGGAAATGTAAACCACACAAGAACGGTTAATGATGTTGCATTTAGTGCGCTAGACTGGGACCCAGCAGGTTTCACTCGGGCCTGGCCTCTGCTGCACATTTCTGCATGATCTGTGGTGCCCCACTTTGACCCAAGCTTGTGGAGGACAATAACAGTTTGGGCATTTGGCTGCCCTGGAATCAGCTCCTAGCTGGAGGAATTGGGTGTCTCCGTTCTGTGTGCCTCACTTCTCGTGAAACTGAAGATGATGCTTGGACAGACCCTTCCTCTGCCTCAATTCAAACCCCTTGGGCAGGAGCTCTCCCAGCGGCGCTTTCCTGGCAGGGCTGAGCTCGGGGCTCTGCACCCAGCCAGGGCCTCCTACCGCTGTGTGAACAATCAGAACATTTTGCCGTGGTGCTGTGATCGCAGAGCTGGTGTTAGCGTGCAACCGTATCCCATACTAAAGACCTCGTCCAGCCTTTTCCTTCCATAGCCTTAATGGGTCTTTGCCTTTTACCACCCTTACGTGGCATCAGAATTGCCCCCCTGAGCAAGTGGTTCTACCGCTCAACTTACTGATGTGATGGAAGTTAAATACAGGTCTGTTAGCATGGCACTGCTGCTGGCACCTGTAGCACTGCAAGTATCTGTATGAATTTCAGTTCCAAGAAGAAATCCTAGCTGTGTTTCATGTAATCATAGAATCCCAGGCTGGTTTGGGTGGGAAGGGACCTTACAGCCCATCCATCCCACCCCCTGCCCCGGGCAGGGCCACCTTCCACCAGCCCAGGTTGCCCAAAGCCCCGTCCAGCCCGGCCTTGAACCCTTCCAGGGAGGGGGCAGCCCCAGCTTCTCTGGGCAGCCTGTGCCAGGGCCTCACCCCCTCACAGGGGAGAATTTCTGCCTTGGGTCTCATCTAAATCTCCTCTCTTTTGGTTTAAAACTGTTCCCCCTCATCCTGTTCCTCCCCCCTTCCAGACCTGGGGGGCCGCTCTAAGGTCTCCCCGAATCCTTCTCTCCTCCAGCTGAACCCCCCAACTCTCCCAGCCTGTCCTCACAGGGGGGCTCCAGCCCCCCCAGCATCTCCGTGGCCTCCTCTGGCCCCGCTGGAGCAGGTCCGTGTCCTTCTGCTGTTGGTGCCCCAGAGCTGGACCCAGCCCTGCAGGGGGGTCTCCCAGAGCGGAGCAGAGGGGGAGAATCCCCCCCCGGCCCTGTGCCCCCCCTGCTCTGGGTGCAGCCAGCACACCTTGCTGCCTCACAGGCAGTTTGCCATCCCCCAACACCCCCAAGTCCTCCTCCTCGGGGCTGCTCCCCATCCCCTCCTCGCCCAGCCTGGGTGACACAAGATGACCTGCATCTGTCACTACAGACCAGACAAAATAGAGCTGCTTTACAGGAGAAAAGGTTCCTTTGTAGACTAGCTGGAAAGTTTGCTGATTCATGAATAAAGGGGCATGTTTTCCCCAGGCACAAACTGAGCTGGCCCCCAGTAACATGGTTTCAACTTATACCAGCTGAGTGGCCGTCTTAAAAACCATGAATTTGAGAAGCAATATCAGATGAAGCAGGATCATTCTTATGGCAGTATTGCATGAGAGAAAAATGGACGTGCCCAGCTCAGCCGCTCTCCCTTGAGCACATTGTCTTGAAAATCCTAAGCCACACAGAAGAAGCAGTTTTAAAAATAAAATTATGTTGATGCCAGGCTGAGTCCTTTAAAAACTTACTGCTTAGGGCAAGTGTGAGGGGAGGAAGACTTCAGTAAAATGGGAGCAGGGGGGCAGGGAAACACCGGCTGTTGAATAAGCAATGAGATATGCTATTGTCAGGGAAAATGTACAGTCAGTAGCAAAGAAAAGAGGACAAGGAATATATTTCACTTTAGGTCATCTGATTCCAGTGGGATGTGGGGTTACGTACCTGAGCTGTCCAGGTCCCAGACAGCAACCTTCCTCCACCCGGGACACAAACTGCCCCTGCACGGGGCTGTGGTACCCACAGGTGCCCCTGGTGGTCTCGAGTCATCTGGAAAAGTCACCTGAACAGACTGCAGAGAGAAATGCAGCTCTCCTGTAAATGCCACGTCTCCTGCTCAGCGAGTCCTCTTCCACCCTGGCTGCTCTCTTGGTACCAAAATGTCAGCACCGACGTCTGTTCTGAAAGCAGACTCGCATTCAGAATGTCTCCTGTAACTTCATGGGCTCCCTGAGACCAAGTGGATATTGTCACCAGGAAGCATTTTTGGAAGTCTGATACAACCAATATACTATATAAATCTCATGTGCCGACGCCTGAGTCTGCACGGGCCGAACACCCCAAAACTCCACTGTGTGATCAGACTGAAAATAAGGGACGAAGCCCGAGTCTAAGGGCGAGCTGAGATTTGTGGGGAAACGTGGAAGCAACGCCAAGATGCCGTTCATTTCTGTAGATATCTGCCTTCCATTGTCAAGGCCTCATACAAGCAGAATCCTGTTCCCATTCTGATGGGAAAATATTTGGCATAGCAGCAATTTTGGGGAAAGGCAATTAGAACATAACATCCCAACATCTATCTCTCCGTGTCTCCCGAGCTTAGCAATCACTCAAAAATACATGTGTTGGAAATGTCTAGGTAAGTTAGTGGCAGCAAGTTATTTTTGTGATATTAATTTCTATATTGCCTTCTTAATGTGACAAGAAATATAAAAGAACTAATCATAGGCTGTAGGTGCGATGTATTCGTGGTAGTAATGTAGAACAGCAAAGATAAATGTAATAGTCTTAAAATGAGATCATGAAATATAATAATAGGTTTTTAGTATGTGATCGTAAAATAGGAACAATACTATCATGTAAATGAAATTAGTAAATTTGAACAATTATATAAGCCTGTGAGTGGATAATAGACGTAAGAATATTTAAAACATCCCTGTATCTTAGAAAGGATGAAGCTGACTGTAATCAGCTTTCTTTGGCAGCCTCTTTCAGTAATATTTTTTTTTAATAACATGAAAAGTATTATAGTAATAGTCCTAAATAAAGAAAATCAGACAATTACAAGTGTTTTGTTGCAACTAAAGGTCATCAGAAATTCTGGAATTATGTCTCTCAAAAAAATGCAAGCCTTTGAAATACAAACGGGTTATCAAGTTCCTGGGCTGATGAAAGAAAAACCAAAAATAGGGTTTTCTTCTTTAAGTGATAAAACTCTCAGAAATGTTCATTGGCTGCTCACCGTTCACCAGGGCATTTGATTTTAATTATTTAAGGATTTTTGGTTTTTTTTTTTTTTTTTTTTTTTTTTTTGGTTTTTTTTTTTTTTTTTTTGTTTTTTGTTTTTTGTTTTTAATTCTAATTCTCTCATTGAAACGTTCAGGCTCGCACACACAGAATTTATGGGAGAGGAAAAGATGGATGATGCCTAACCAGCTCTAATTTGCTTTACCTCTTAAAGCTGTGTTTTATTAATGACTACAGATACAGAAAATAACACCGTAAGGGGACATAATTTATTACAAGATTATCTACACATGGAATTCTTTTGAAGGATCAGGGCTTCTGTGAGGGATTGTAAATGAATTTAAGAGGAAGCAAGCTGTGAAGAGTAGTTAAGTCTACTTTTTTCTTTTCACTCTTATTTAAGAAAGGCCAGGAAAATAAAATCTGTGGAATATTGAAAAAAACACTGCAGTTGTTTTAAAGGCCATCCTACCTCTTACAAAATCCAAATCCAATCTGTCATAAAAGCAAAACGTTATTCTCATTTTTTTCCCCACTAAAATGCATCATTCTTTGTATAAATTTTGCAAACAGTTCAGGCTTTGACGATTATCCTTGTTCTCAGTGAGGGCAAGTGTTGGTTAGAATAAGGATAGTTAACGCATTCCTCATTAATCACCTCCCTCACACGTAACAGTTTTATTTTAGGAGGCCATAAATGGTAAGATTTCAAGAAATTATCACCAAAAAATACCAAGGTGGGTTTTCTTTCAGGAAGAGATCTCTCTGGTTAGAAACAAGGGACATAAGGGATTATTAAAGGCACTGCCTGAAGATGAGAGTGGCGTTGAGTGCCCAGTGGGCACAGAAAGGCCTGTTGTCCCATCACCTGGAAGCCCCATCTCGGCATTTTGTCCAGATGTGACGAGTGGATGTTCCGCACAGCAGGCGGATGTGTTCTGCGTGTCGGCAGCCACGTGCGCAGGCTACTTCAGTTTGTTGGCTTGAGTTGAACAAACAGGTGATGAGGAGCTCTGCCAACCTAAGGCATTACCTCAAGCAGTCTGACTACTTAGTCTTGGAAAAATATGTTCCTTCAAGGTGCTAGGAGATGGACACCAAACGTTACTAGTTGCTTTGGAAAAATGGTATTCTAGGCTTAAAAACAATATGAAAAGTAGCATACAGACTCGTTTTCTGGGCTTTTTCTAATATAAAAGTACCCATGGATAAAGGTTTATATCATTGTAAGTGAAGAGCAGAATGTCATGTAATAAATTAGGACAAGGTAATAAAAATAGGACAAGAAGTAATGGCCTCAAGCTGCCCAGGGCAGGGTCAGGCTGGCTCTGAGGAAGGATTTCTGTGCAGAAGGGGCTGTTGGGCGTTGGAATGGGCTGCCCAGGGCAGGGGGGAGTCCCCGGGATCCCTGGGGGGGTTGAAGAGTCGGGCTGAGCCAGCGCTGAGGGATCTGGGGGAGTTGGGAACGGTCAGGGGAGGGTCATGGTTGGGCTGGAGGAGTTCAAGGGCTTTTCCAACCCAGATGATGCTGTGAAATTGTAACCACCAGCTACATTGCTTTTTCCCCAAAGTTTTGCCCCAAATGAGCACGTGATTTCATTCTCCTCCATGCAGCAAATTTCCTCTAAGAGGACGACTTAGGAATGTCACTGTGGGTTTCTTTGATTAAAATAATACAAACGCGCATTTATCTTAACCAAACACCTCTCATTTGAAAAGTGGTGAGGAAATGAGAGAACGCCCAGTCTTTGGCTGCCCAACCCCGCGGGGTACGGAGGCATGGCTTTGATGCCATCACCACAGCTAGCTGCAGGGTTAGCCTGCGAGCAGATGCCGCAGCTGCAAGATGATTTTCCACAGCTTGGCATGAGGGTGTTAAATTGTTATTGAAAGGCTGGAACGAGTTGGTAAAGTACTGCAGGATGGGAGAACCCTATGAAATGCGGGTATTTAATTAGTATTTAGCATGATAGGAATAGCACGTTAAATGCCATCTAGCCTACCCGTAGCATACCAAGGTAGTATTTAAAATGAGTTAATTGTCACCTGTCTGCAGTGCAGCAAGCGCCTCCCTTTTTTCTTTTGTTCATAAATACCTACAGCCTTTTACACTGTCAACATATTGCTACAGCTAGGATGGCTGCTTGATTTATTTTGCAGACGTTCAGCAGCAACCAGAGTCAGAGTACTTTTGATACATAAACACCTGTTAATCCTCAGAAAAGGGGAAAAAAAAAAAAATCATCACAGTTTCTGACGAAACGGAAACTGCTTCATCAGACCTGAGGGATGGATGTTCCCCTGCGAATCCGCACCCGATGGCTCGTGCCCGCGGAACCTGATCTGCCATCGCAGTTGCCCCTCTGCCCTTGACTCCCCGACGGGGTCGGGAGCTATGAATAGTAAAATGCTGAAGACATAGT
The DNA here is from genome assembly GCF_003259725.1 of Athene cunicularia. Lineage (NCBI taxonomy): Eukaryota > Metazoa > Chordata > Aves > Strigiformes > Strigidae > Athene > Athene cunicularia. Next base: position 27,954,650 of record NW_020799092.1, read on the forward strand.
TTGCTCCGTGCTGAGGTAAGGAGCCTTTTGCAGAATGTCTTCGTGTTGAATCATTTACCTTGCAGCAAAATAACCGATCCACAACAGGACACGGCTTAGGCAGTAGCTTTTAACCAAAGCAATGAGATCTGGGCATTTTTAAATCCCTAAAGCAAAGTTCATCTGATCAGATACGTGAACTTTGGGACTGATTTATCATGAGCCATACCTGCTTTTTGCTACTTCTTCCCTTTTAAAAAAATCTTGGTTTGTAGGCAAACGGTGAGTTTCACAAGCGAGACGAGATTTGTATTTGTAAAAGAACCCTTCCAGGCACTGCTGCTCAGCCTGCTTCCTTGTGTTTTGCTTGCGATGACTTTGCTCCGTTAGCCGTTCCCCTCGGCTCGCTCTGTGCATCAGTCCAAAGGGAGATTTTGCCCAACCCGTCTCTCAGAACTGGATACAAAGCTTATGAAAATCAAGGGTTGCCTCTTCCACTCGTTTCGATGGGCTGTGTCTCTCCGTCCCAGTGCCTGTGTGCCTTGAATGCCGTCAGTGTTTATGTTGTACCAAGAGCAGGCTGTGCCTCGCAAGCTTAATGCACTCCCAGCGTGTTAAGTGACAGAATAAGCAACATCCCTCTTCATAGTGTTTTCCCTAAATTCGTTCTTCTGACCTAATACGGGTTTTTCTGCACAATGGATGTTTTATAGAGGAGTGTACTTAAATGGAGAATAAAATACCTTGTGGATAGAAAGTAAAATTTGCCTTAAGAAGCACGAGCTCTATTTCCTAGTGCTGGGGTTGTCTGCTGAACAGGCTGATAAAACACCTTCACGTCACCGGGTGCCCATTCCCGTCTGTAAAATGGAGCCATTTACCCGCTCCTCCTCTGCAGAGGGTTCAGAGAGGATGCTGCAGGGACAGCAGGCTTTGCTGGCCTGCACCAGGCCTTCTTACCTGCTTAGTGTTGTCTATCAGTGCGGTTAAATAATAAACGTGGTCACAATAGTCGTGCTCATGACTCCCAGTCTTCCCACCTTTCTGCCTTTTCTCTATCGGTACTTTGTATTTGCAGTCACAGGGATGTTGTTGAGGGTTGAAATGCTGGGGTTTAACCCCAAGCCTCACACTGATGCTGACATCTGGGTGATCCCCCCAGCCCTTCCCAAGGGGGGGGAGTTTCCCTTTAGGCTTCCCCCCAGGGTGGGCGGCCTGGCAGACAGAGCCGTTGGGTAAAGGAGCCCCAGGGGTCCCGCAGTGAGTAACCCAAGGTCAGGGGTCCCAGCAGGGAGAACAGCCGGGACCCCTGGCAGGAGGGGCAGTGTCTGTGTGTGAGGTGGGTGCCCTGGGCAGAGTTCCCTGTTGGGGAAGGACCTCCCGCCTCCCTGGGACTGGGCTCCGCTCAGCTCTGGCTTTTGTAAACGCGGGCTGTGCAGAGATTCAGTGTGTGGGTTCCTTGGGCTGATGTGTTTGGCTTGTTGCCCTGGCTGTCTCCCGTCCCTTCTCGGGAGACTCTATTTCACTGTTTCTTGCACCCATTGCTGGTCGTGCGGTGTCGTTGTTGGGGTCAGTGGGATTGATGTCGATTATGTATAACCTGAGTGACTGGTTTGCACCCCCAGTGCTCACCCATGGACTGACCCTTTTGTGTCAAATCCAATCTGGTTATTGGTTCATCTTTATGCTGGCTGTGGCCTTTATGCTAGGCCTGATAACTGGCGAAACAAGGGTGTGGGGGGTGTTTCACATATATGCTGAAAACTTTGTGTTATTTTGGACTAATACCCGTCAGAAAGCCTCCTCTGTGTCTGTACCACGCTGTGGGTCCATCTCAAGTAAGGAGCTTCTTGGGAAAGACAGACAAGTCGTCTGCTTACGTTCTGCACAACTGAACAAAGTTGGAGAGCTCAAAAAATGCAAAAGAGCCCTCAGCAAGGCAATACTGCTTAGGAGCTTCTGCGTCAGGGATTTATATCTCCTTTATGTTCACCACATCGGTGAGCTGACGAGGCCCTATGGCACATAACTTCCTGAAATGGTGGCCGAATGTGGCATCTCTTTATTTTGTCATGAACTCCAGTGAAAACAAAAGACGAGAAGCCAAGAACTCCATCTGAGTGTTTGCTCCGATCAGTACCTGGAAAAACACCTCTGGCTTGGTGTACACAAGGGCTACAAACGGCTTCACCTTGTTGTCCTGATGATTAATGCTTTCTGTCTCTGCATGCGATCCCCGGGGTGGCTGGTGTCAGCAGAAAAAGCCTCGTTCCTTAACCCAATAAATCACTGTTATCTTTCCCGAGGAACAGCCGTTTGTACCAGTCCCCTCTCTGGCCAGTTCAGCACAGGGAGCGATTTGCCGCAGGCTCTGTCGGACCAGGCGGGTGTGATAACTGGAGCAATAAGTGTGGTTCCACCAGACCCTGCGGATCATGTTTTTTTCTTCTACTTGCTCAGCAGCTCGAGTCTCTTATCACCAGAGAGTCCATAAAAGCAAGAGACTAGAGGTCAGGATCAAAAGTGAGTTACCAGCATCATAACTGAGTAAATAACACTCAACAAACCAGTGAGCTGAATTTTAACTTTTTGCTCGCTTTTCTGTTTTCAGAGCTTAGAAATGTGCACATTATTTCAATGAATAACTTTGCAGTTCATAAATCAAAAAGACGCTCCCAAACTAGAGCTCATGACAAATGATAACTGTGTTTTAACTGAAGTGTTCAGTGTCATTTGGTGGAAACTTTTTAGCCATTTTTCATTTTCCTACACAAATGACAAAAATAATTTTCCCTGTCTGGGCTTGTACATTTTTTTCTTTTCTCCCTGTCCCCTCTATTTTCTACACTGACAAAAGATAGAACGTTAAGGGAAAGGAGGAAGAAAGGAACAAATGTCAAATCTTACTCTTGTTGGTTATTCTTGGCAAAAGCATGGAATCAATTTTTTTTTTTTTGTACAGAAATTCTGAACCCTCAAACTAGCTAAAGCTCTGAGATCATGAACAAAAGAACTTTTAAAAAAGGAGAAAACTGAAACTGGAGGGGATGAAAAAAAGGTCTTGGTAATTAAGCATTGTCCCTTGCCTACTGCACCCTGCAATCTAGGTCCTTTCCCCCAGTCCTGCTCACCGTCCGCCGGCTTTCTGTGCCTTGTTAGGTCACAGCAAACGCCACGTTGCTGCCCCCAAGGATCCTTGTGGAAAGCATCTCCCGTGTGATGTGACCTGCTCTTCCCCGTCCCCTCCTGGTGGCTCTTCCTGAGGGCACAGCGGGGCACGGCCGGCGGCTCTCAGAGGCGAGGTGATGTCCCTTCCCTCTCCAGTAAGTCAAGTCGTTTCTCAAACACCGTGGCAAGTAAAAACAATGCTTTGGGAAACCAAACCAGAAACAAAAGTCTAGGGTGCCCCACATATGGGAAAGGGACAAAAGAAGGTGATAGGAGGGAGGCAAAAACAGGGATGTGAGAGGCTACGTTCACCTTTTCATTTAGGTTGGTTCCTCTACCGCTTTTCTTAACATGGTATTTTAGTGAAGAAGCTTTTCTAAGTGATGCAGATGTGTTGCATTCTGTTATGACACATGTCAGTTTATAACTGCTTGCTTTTTTTTGTAAGTAGGCTTCTCTTCCAGATTTCAGTTGTTTCAGTAGTTAGTCAAGATGAAGTTGAAAAGCCTTGAGACATATATTTTAAGCAGAACAATGGATTTAATTTGAACGAAAAGCTAATTTTTTATTGTAAAGAGCAAAAATATGTCTGTCTCATGCCTGTGAAATTCCCTGACAAGTTCAGGAAGGTTTTTTCAACATTTTCAACGCAATTATAGCCTGACCTAAACCCATCAGGGTTGATGGGAGTCTTTGCGTTGATGTTAATGTGCTCTGAGTCAGGATCTTGGGCCCTGAGACTCCGTCTCGGTTGTACCAACATTGCGCAGTGCTTAATTAAATGGAGACACTCAAATATGCAGTGAGCCACCTGTAAGATCCCAGGACAGCCATAAGGGTCTTAATACCAAAAAGCAGTAATGGTTTCAGTACCAGCTTTCTCAGCTGAACTCTTCAGCAATTATTCCAGATAGGGGAGGCATTTTGTCCTTCAAAGTGCAAGGTGTTGTTTCAGTCTAGCGCTCACACACACTCTATATACATAATTCTCAAGGCTTTTTATTTTTATCAAGCAGTTGTGTGTATCAGAAAGGGTTTAGGGAAGTAGGAGACACGCTTCATGCAGTCTCTGCTGATATGTGCTATAGCAATTTTCCTCGAGTCTTATGTGAAAGAAAAGAGTCTCACCAAAATGAGTGCGACTAATTGCAGTGAGTAAATTTAACCATGTCCTAGATGTTTTTGTAACATACGGGTCTTACAGGCCTCGGGTCTCCTAAATATTCAGTCAGGCATTCACTGCAATGGTGGTGTAGAATCGTGACCGGTAAGGAGGCCGTGAACCGCTCAGTCACTAGGAAAATGTAAATCTGGCTCTCTGGTTTTGAACTGGCCTCTAGCCACTCAGGCAACGAAAAGATGCGTTAAAAGGAAGCTGAGCTACCACAGAAACTCCCAGGGTGGTGCCCCGGGGTGCCCGGGACGCAGCGGGAGGCATGACCAGCGCTGAGCGAGACACGCAGGAGCTCACCTCCCTCCCCCTCAAAAACAGTCACACCTGCACCGCACAGGGCCAGCCACTGGCTCTGGGAGACCTGCTCGGAAAACTTGTGTACGGTTTGTTGTCGTTGCAGAAATGTCAACTGTGCACATCCAACACACGCTCTCTTCCCTACCTCTGCATACGTTCTTTTTTCATGATTACAAATTCCATTGTTTCTACTGGAAAATGTGCTCAGGTAGCATAAATCATGGGTCACTGCTTAAACAAGATTGCTTCCCTATTTGCATATTAATAGGAGAAATAAGGAGCCATTAAAGCCAACTCTAAATGAAAACATTTCAAATTTACAAGCGACACATTTTTCATTTCAGTAATAGTGTGCAGTACTTCTTAGCAAGCCGTGTTGGTAAATAAGAAATTTGCATTAACAGCCTTGCTGATAACTTACTGATTTCCCCCCCCGCAGGAGCTCTGAATCAATACAGCAAGTTAATTACCTCTTGACTGCAGATGGTAGTTTCGGAAAGGAACTTTGGACTAGGCAACATTTTCCTGATTTTGTTTTCCAGTAATTGTCGGTGACAGAGCTTATGGAGCAAGCACACTTCACTGCTAAGCTTCCCCTAGATAAAAACCCCGAGTATCTGGTCCTTCTGATTTAAGTTCAGTCTGTCAAGGAGAAATGTAAGCTGGAAGCCACAAAATGTTACTCAATAAGGGGGGGAAAAAAAAAAAAAAAAAGAGGCAATTTATAACTGTGGAACATAAGTGGATTGAATAGTACTTAAAGTACAATTATACTCTGAGAAGTGACTTTGGGAAAGTCGTGATGACTGAAGAGTTCTGCTATTCAGACTCTGCTCCGAGTCCTGTCCTGATTTCAACTGAAGCTACGTGTAATTTTTACGTCACTTGAAATATATTTTTTGTGCTTAACATAGAATTCAAGAAATATACTCAGTGTTTTAGTATGAACACATTTACACCGCTAAAAATTGATGAGTGTACCTAAGCAGTGTCAGCTGAAGCCCTAATATTTTCCTGCTGTTATATCTAGCTTTGCATCATAAATATTTGCGGATACGTGATTTATATATAGTTTAGAAATTGTGATACCTGAAGTGACCCAAAAGCCCTGATCAAGTCTAATGTCAATAATATGGCTGTGGGAGGGAGGTTCAGCTTTTATCACAGTATCAGCAGAAATAGAGAATCTCACCCCCATCCTTCTCGGTGGCAGCCAGGTCTTTGTGCATCCCGCAGCCAGCTGAGGCGGGAGCGCGGGCGCTGCAAGCAGCGTGGCCACCTGCACGTTTCAGGGGGTGGGAGTCAGCAGAGCAATGTCCAGCTCACGCTGGTCCTCAAGCAGAGGAGCTAAGTCACACACAGATCAAAACTGAGTACACGGTACCACCAGCGTGGTGGTGGGTGGGGAGAGTTACTCCCTTCTGTAGCTGGGCATATCCACAAGTACCTGCTGGACCTGGAGTCTGACTTTCAGCAGTCAATTCATGGTATGGGCGGGGGGGTGTGTGTATGGGTAGGGAGAGCCTGCTGGACAGTCATTCTGAGCACACTTGCTTTGGAAGGTATTTAAAAATAATTAGTTGCAGACGTTCCGGCATACTTGACCTTCATAAAGTTCTCAAACTGATGCTCAACACACTCAGCCGCTGTGTTATTAAACGCTTTTAGTTACCTAAAAAAAACCCAAATTGAAGTATTTTGCAGATTGTATAGCTCTCTTAGTGAGGAAGGACCAACTTGGAATGTTTTCAGTGTTCTCTTTGACTTCGTATTTACTTCTCCCGCTCCAGCTGTTCAGCTTATGCAGGTCAGCAGAGTCTTCTGCTGGGCTCGTTTAATGCGCGTGAGCTATTTGACCTATCTAATAATATATGAGCTGCCCCTTGTGGCACTGAAGGAAAATATCAGCTGTGTCATCCCAAGCCCGCAGGGCATTTGTGATGCCATGGGGTGTCTGGGACGTCGGCGTGGCAGATGTGACACGGGACCCTGCAGGAGACCTGAGCTCTTCTGGTGGGGCAGCCGGGGCTGCCAGAGACCCCCCTGTGCGCAACGGGATTGAACTTCCTCTGTCTGCGTAATTTCAATATCAGATCAAGTGAAAAAGACCAAACTCTCAGTCTCATAACATCGTCTTTAAAGCAGGTTCTCCATGCTAAGCCTGAAACTGCTTTGGACAGAGTGAATTGGCACTGCTGAATCTGTCCAAGCAGATGTACCTCAGTGCGGCTTGAATTTAAATTATCGACTTCTACTAGATCGTTAACAAGAAGCTGATATCCCTGAATGCAAATAAAGCTAGAGAATAAAAATCTTCATACTGCTGAACATATTAAACGCAATTATAAACCCCCAGTAACATGAGCAGAGTAAGTACAATTATCAGATTTTTTTTGTATTGCTTAAACCCTGTATGTGCAGGCGTCTCAGTCTCATTTTTAACCGACAGCCCAACACAGATGTGTTGGCTCAAGCTTAATTTGGATGTAACAGATTCATCTGAGGAGTAGCTAAGGCAACAAACTAATTACACATGCCAAGAGGCTGAATTAAACTTCACTTCCCAGAGATTCTCAAGTGATTTCAGAAGCTTGAACTACCAGATAACTACAAAAATGTTTTGTAAATAGTAGACATCTCCCATCATAGCCACTCAGTGCATTTGTAAATTGGCATTGTTATTTTTAACAACCATGACATCAAAATTGACGATTGTTTCACTGCAATTTCTAGCTAAAATGTTCCAAAGACTCTTTTAAAAAGTTGGGACTGGAAAATGTCTAAGTATAATTTCTCAAAATTCAAATAAATGAAGAGATGTTCAGCTGAGATTATTGAACCCTACTGTAGCAAAGCTGGTTTATTCTTTTGAGAAGGCAGTTTAAACCTGGTATTGTGCGAAATAGTCTCCAGCTCATCCGTAAGATATCTGCAGGAGTCCCGTCCCGTCCAGTGCCTGGGAAGAGCAATTAGTATGAGAAAATTATCCTTAACAGGGGTCTACCTACATTGCGGCCTTGTATTCTGTTTACCCCAACCTTTTTGCTTTGAGGAATATAAAGAAATTGTTTGAGTAGAAGAAGTTCAAGTATTTAAACCTTCTTCCTACATCAGCTTCGTAACGCCTTTGATACACGGTCTGTGCCCCAGCCTGGGGCTGGGCATGGGAGAGCAGGAGGGAGCGTCTGCCTTGGCCAGAGCCGCCTTTTGCACCCTCCCAGCTGTGCCCCCCTCTGCGGCGTGGGGGTGCTCCGGGCACCCACCTCGGGGTGCAGAGGAGGCGCTGACTGCAAACGTTCCCCGCCGGGCTCATACCTCCCTCCCATCTGTTCCCGTGGCCGCCAGACCTCGGACGCGACACAGCCCGAAGCACTTTCCCTGCCTTTTCTGCACCATTAACGCAGCGAGGTGCTCCGAGAGGGGATGAGTCATCTCACAGGGCCTTTTGGCAGCGGCTCCTGAAGCCGCAATCCTGCAGGCAATGGAATTCTAAATGAAAATACAGGTGAGGCTGCCTCCAAGACCTGGAGACTCTCCTTTTCCGTTCACAGTGGTTGTGGCGAAGGCGTCCGTGCCTGCCGTCACAGTCCTCCTGGGGAGGCTCCTGCAAGGGGACGCTGTGGGGAGCTTTCCCTGGCCGTGTAGACAAAGTTAAGGTTACCTGAAGGAAACTGCCAGCGTGCTTCAGGCGTTCCAGTTTTGAAAAGGCAAGCTGTGAGAGCCCACGGCCATCCTGTTTTCCTTCCCCTCATTCTCCTTCTGCCCTAGCTCTTCTTCCTCACATCAGTTACTCACATCTCTCCCGGATGCCCATATTTCATCCTTACACATTGGGCTTAGGAGAAACAAGGTCACCACGGATTGCCTGAGCTCTCTGCAGGTTTAAAGCAGTTCAGAAATGTTGATTTTCTGAGAGCTCTTGCCTCTTACCTGGACACAGTCCCAGGCTAATGCAGTGACACATTTATAGGACTGAGGTGATTTGTGCCCAGGTGCTTCAACTACACTGTGCGCATACACCCATATTCATTTGGATGTTCCTATCCATGTTCATTTTAGCCTGGCTCTGAGGAAGGATTTCTGTGCAGAAGGGGCTGTTGGGCGTTGGAATGGGCTGCCCAGGGCAGGGGGGAGTCCCCGGGATCCCTGGAGGGGTTGAAGAGTCGGGCTGAGCCAGCGCTGAGGGATCTGGGGGAGTTGGGAACGGTCAGGGGAGGGTCATGGTTGGGCTGGAGGAGCTGCAGGGGCTTTTCCAGCCCGGATGATTCTGGGATACTGGGATACAATGTCAAGGCAAGTACTGACCCAGTGGGACTGTAACTCCAGCATGATCCATCCGTGCTCTTCAGATGGGTGTCCCAGCTTGTTAAACTTACGCTCCCATCTTAAAACAAGTTTACAGCAGCAAACAGTGAAGCGCTACCAAATCAATCACTAATTGCACATCCCGCTCTCCCATTCACTTCTTCCCCCTTTCTAAATAAAAGGAAGGGTCAAGGTTGAATTTCCATCCTTCACCAAATGAGAGGCCACCTCGCAGCAAGTGGCCCCTTCCTTACCAGTAACTGCATTAGCTGTGAGTAGGCTGAAACCTCCTGTTTATCTGCCAGCACACAGAGCACGGTTACACAGACTGTTGCACTGGTGACTCATCTGATTTATTAACAGGTACAGCGCTCACCACCTTTTCCTTGCTTCTTCTGTAGACAATTCCTACTACTGTTCTTCCTGTGTATATGTAGATTTAGGGTAAGATTCAAACCATTCTGCCTCAAGAGCCCACGCAACGTAAGGCAAGGGCAGCCACCAAGTCAGATTCCTCAGTGTGGGAGAAAGGAGTGGGGATCAGTTGGCGTCTTTTTGGAAGACGCACCCTGGAGAATTTTATTTTCTCAGTGTTTAATTTTTTTTCTACATACTGAGTCTAGGTGGACTCTGCCTAAAAACTCTGCCTAGGTGGTTGTGGTTGGATGTTTCATAGATAAGGATGTCCAATGTGACCAGTTCCGTACTGGTCTGTATAAAGCTATACTGTGACAGATTAGAATGAGAAATTAAAATGCTGTCATTATACGATGTAATTAGGGTGGCTTAATGTGGCTGAAATAGACTGTGGCATGAGGGAGGGAGGACATCTCCCTGTCCAGCCTGGTGACAGAACCGACCCCTGCCTCTCCTCAGCCTGAGCTGCCGAGACCCTTGGCTGTTCGGAAACGTTTGTAATCCCCTACCTGGGCATCCTCATTCTGCTGCAAGGTACAGTTCCCCTTCCTCTTCCCTTTCCATTTTTTCTCTTTATTTCTCTTCCTCTTTTTTTCTTTTTCTTTCTGTTTTTGTTACCTTCACACTGTGTTCATGCTTGTGGCTGTGTGAATAGAATGTTTTCAGTCCGTTATGTGTACGTATCACCTCATCATATCTAATGGCAGCAGTATAATTATAATGCTACAACAGAAAACATTGGCTGTGTGGACAAGGCTGTAATAGCAGCCTGAGTGCTGTGAGTTAACCCACTCACTCTCCTCCACCACCACGTCTGGGCCTTTCCTTGAGAAAAATGTGTCTTTAACAGTCACATTCACCCTTTCCCAAAGGCAAACAATAAGCATCTCCTGTTAGCTAAATCAGGCAGTCATCTTAACTCAGGAATTTACCAGCATAAACAATAATTTCAGCGCTGTTCCAGCAGTAACCAAACAACTTTGTTCATCTCCGTTACGGGATCTGAGCTGTGATCTGGTTTTATTCCAGTTAAACCGTACAGGTTTTCTAAAGCCACATCTGAACTGTGCTGGCCTCTAGAAGTCTGTGCAGGTGTTATACCGTGTACTTTCAGGTTGCTCTAGCCCTGCTCTTCGCTGGTCCACATCCGTATTACTGTGGTTGTTGAAGGGTTTCACAGCAGTCCCAGCCCTCTGACTCTCTCAGGGAGTTAACAGCTCTTGTTAGCAGCTGGCAGACCATTGCTGCAGCACTCTATTATCTTATCTAACAGAGGATTTTATGGCTATATTTAGTTTAATTGAAGAATGTCCTAGAAAAGGACTCATGGCAAGTTTCATTATCAATATACCAGATTACATACGGACAAAATTTTAAAAAGAAGGGAGGAAAAAAGTTAATTGGAACCAGAAATTACTTTGGGCAGTTAAAATCCTTCAGCATTTTGTTGATATGTAGTTGGTATTTAGTCGCTGGATGAGATGATCCAGGACTAGATCTTTTTCTCCTACTCATTTCGAAGCTAATGGTCAAAAGCATGCTCGCTTCCATTGGATAAGCATTTATTTACTTCACTAATCCCACGAAATGACATTAATTCCCCATGGAGGCAGCTTGTTTATAGCATATTACAAAATCTGACTTCTAGATTAAAAGGCTTTACTTTGCCCTTATGTTTGAGAAGAAGACTTGTCTTCAGAGGAAAAAAAAATAGCAGAAATCGGGCACTTGCTGTTTACTGGTAGGAAGTAATTTTGCATTTTCCTTACCAGATTTCATGATGGGTTGCTTCACAGGATGGTCAGATAATTGAAGTTAGGAAGGGCTGCAGGAGGTCTCTGGCCAGCCTCCTGCTCAGGGTCAGCTCTGAGACCTCAGGGCATGTCTTCACAGCAGAAAACGTCAGAGGTGAGTCTTACCTGTGGGCTGGAAGCTCAGTTAATGTGGTGCCTTGCCCAGGTTCGTTAGCCTGCCTGAAAAGGAGTAGTACATTCCTGTGGCTCTATTGCCTCTGCCTGAGAGCCAGCTGGGGCCCCTCAGTCCGCCACGGCCGTGCGCTACCTCATTTTCTGACGCTGGCACCAGTACAGAGGGACTCCAGGAGATGCGGGTGGGGACACTGCTCAGCACACACCAGTATCTGCAGTGTCTCATCCCAGTGACAAATACCATACTTAACCCTATCAGTAAAATGTGCTCCTGGACCTATGAAGTAATGTGCACTTGGCTGGGGAAGGCTGGGACTGGCTGATCTTCATAGCTTTGGACGCTTTTTATAGCTTCTAGGGATGGACATCTGCGAGACTCTTAAACCTTCTTGATAATTTGGAATTGTTGCTTTAATCTAGTTTTATTTGTTGTCCCTGAGATGAGGCTAATCTTCCTGCATTTTGTCGGCTTTCTGAACAACACACACTGTTTCCTTCTGTAATAGCCAGGCTTTAGTTCATGAACCCCAAATATCTTGGGAAAGCTGCATTCACTGCAGCAGAGTTTATGCTGCAGGACCAGTTACAGCGTCCTCCTGTTGTCAACTCATTTACGTACCTCATGAATACAGTTTCCAACCCAGCAGGTGTTGTGCTATTCTCGTTTCATATATGGAGGCAGTTTTTTCCCCTGCTGATCTTCCTTAGCAGGGAATGGATGAAAGCACAATGAAAACTGTTTGGACACTTGGTGATTTAAGAGCCTGTTGGCTTGAGGCTCGTGCTGTGAAAATGTCACATATCCTAATCCTCGAATCTCCAGCATCCACAGCGTCACAGCGCAGCAAAGGAAGCGCCGCCGCTTGCAGCCTGGCTCAGGTGAGCGATGAGTTGCCACGAGCAGTCTGGTTGCTGGTGGAGCTGCAGTGCTTCCCCGTCCCCGCAGCCTCACGCGGCTTAACGCTTCAGAATAACGTTACCAATACTGTCATTTCGCAGGGACCAACCACCTTTTCCTTCAGATTGTCTGAGCCATTAACATACCCCGCCTTGCGCACACAATTCTGCTGGCTGGCATTTGTCCTCGGCTGTGTTTAGCTCTTAATTCCACCTTTGAATTTCGGGAGAGCTTTCGTGCCCCAAAGCTTGTCTCGGTTTTGTACCTCTGTTAACATTCATGTTTTCACAGAGTGGAGTCCATTTAACAACACCCAAAGCAAGCTTTTCTTTGGCTCCGGTACTGCATATTGCTTTGTCCCCATACCCTAAGGAAAAAAATTAAACTGCTCTTCAGGTAGTGTTAGAGCTATTTTTACTAGCAAAAATGTAGAAAACAGCTCTTTTAATAATATCTGTCATTATTTACTGAAACAACCATTCTTTCTTTACTAAAAAGGACTATCCAAGGCCAAAAACTTGTTTCCGTTTTCAGTGTACCGTTGCTGGGTCGTGTTTTCACTCCCGGTCAAGGGCAGACATCACCAAACTCATAGAGTGAACCTTTCCGCCAGCAGGTACACGCACTGTGTTCCCCAAAAAGCTAACCATAAGCCTTGTTCTCACACCCCCGTACAAAATCTTCCCTTTGAAACACTGAGGAGCATTCCCCAATCGTGACGGTGCCCCCACGCCTAGGACCTGTGGTCTTGGGGGCAGGCAGCCATTTGCCGAGGGTCGATTGTGGCTGATGTGTCACGGTGGCCCCATCTGCAGGGGGCCTGGGTTAAAAGACAGCTTTGATTGTAGCATCAGCACTGTCACGTCCCGGTTCTAGCAAGGATCCCTGAAGAACTGTCCTGTTCCCATGGTGCTGGGTGACAGCAAAGCCACTGGCAAGCAGATTTTACTGTGCTCCACTGGTATTCACTCAAAGTCCCTGTTTGTCTTCTCTGACATCACTGAAGATGTCCTGGAGCACGTGTCTTATGGGTGGGGAGCGGCTGGGGGAACTGGGGGGGTTCAGTCTGGAGAAGAGGAGGCTGAGGGGAGACCTCCTGGCCCTCGGCAACTCCCTGCCAGGAGGGGGCAGAGAGGGGGGATGAGTCTCTGGAGCCAAGGCCCCAGCGCCAGGCCCCGAGGGAATGGCCTCAAGCTGCCCAGGGCAGGGTCAGGCTGGCTCTGAGGAAGGATTTCTGTGCAGAAGGGGCTGTTGGGCGTTGGAATGGGCTGCCCAGGGCAGGGGGGAGTCCCCGGGATCCCTGGAGGGGTTGAAGAGTCGGGCTGAGCCAGCGCTGAGGGGTCTGGTGGAGTTGGGAACGGTCAGGGGAGGGTCATGGTGGGACTGGAGGAGCTGCAGGGGCTTTGCCAACCCAGATGGTTCTGGGATTCTAAGATATTATTTCACGTAACTCCCAGGTGTAGCTTTAGTTGAATCACGAGAGCTTTGAGTGTCAGGGTATTCCTAGCTTTGCACTGGTTTTTAACGTGCTTGAAAAGTTAACGTTGCTTGGAAAAAAAGCCTAGAACTTGTGTGAAAATAGTAATATGCATTGTGAATCTTTCCCTTTTCACTGATTGTCAGTAAAACGTGGTGCTTCAGTATCAAACAAAACTTCTAAGATTTATCTTCCCCAAAGGTGTACTTTGTGTATCATCTACTTACTGAAGGCTTCCTGGACCCCAGAAGAAGAGAAAAGAGCTGGGGTTGAATGGTGTTTCTGTTGAAGCTATTTGGATCAGCTGCCTTTAAGAATCTTGTTGTGATAATAACCCTGATAGTCAGAATGCTTATCCAGCTGCATAAATGTGAATGTGAGCCCTACATTCAGGCATGAATAACTGTCTGTCCCTGGAGTTTTCATCTCTGCGTTGTCAGCTAGACAATTAAATTATACATACATGTATTTGTTTTGTCATACTAAAGCAAAGCGAGACAGGGGAGTGTGAAGTTCAGAATATGGATGCTAATGGTCCAAATTCAGTCTTCCTGCAGGATAACAGACTTTGGCTGAAGTTTCACCAAGAATTAAATTATTCCAACAGACACAGGACATTTTCTGTCTTTCTGATGACCGAGTCCTGGCTGTGCATCACAGGAGGCTGGCTCTGAAGTTGTTATCCCCCAGAAAGTACCCACAGGATAAGACTTCTGGCAATTAATGCCCAATTCCCTGTTTCACCATGCTCGTGCTCACGAGGCAGGGAGGGTGGTGTGTGAGTGGGTGTAGGAAATGGGAAGGATGAGCTGTCAGGGATGAGTGAGCTGCCTTCATGTCCCTGAATTTTGCCTGTCCACATGGCAGCTCTGGAGAAGCTGCAGCATTGTGCCAACCTTTGGCAATTGGCAGTGACTCTCCAGGGAAGAGGATCAAGCTTGAGCACGATCAGAGCAAGTGTAGCAGTTCATATTTTGTATTTCTGATCCATCCCATACAGTGGAAGATTGTACTGTGGTGTATACGGGTCTTCTGGGGAATCTGTGCTGGTGCAGCCCTTCTCTGCCCCCCCAAGGGATAGGTGGGGCACACAGCCTTGGGCGACTGCCCACATGAAATCCTGTCCTGGGGACAGGATGTCACCACGCACGCAAATGCTAAGTCTTAACAGACATCAGTGACACGATCTGCTCTGCATACATTTCAAATAACAAATGCAAACTATTAGATTAAACAATGCCAAGCAAAGGCAAAGGTGTATAATTTTAAAGTCATATGAATTGCTCTATAAATGTCTGTTATCCTCAGCGAGGCTCTTATGTCAATACAAAATGCCGTACAGCGTAGCAGTGTTTGTTTGTTTTGTTCTGCAAAGGCCAATTCTCAAGGCAAGACAAATGACAGATGAGCAGATCCTTGTAGCCAAATATTTGCCAAAAGGAAAATCGATCTTTTTTTTCTTCTCTTTTTTCCTCTTGTCTGCAATAGTTCACTTCAAAGCTAGGCAGAAGCCGAAGCGATGTCCCTCTTCCCTGTGCCCCGGTTCAGACAGTGCCGGACCTGCTGCAGTAGGTCAGGCCCGTGACTGTTCTAGGAGGTCTTGTTGATTTATGTGGCCAATAACGCGGTCGATAAGAACGACTCCCCAAACGCTCCTTTTGTACCGTTATCAAAAGGTGAGTCATGGAAATCATCCTCCCCTCGGAGGGAGGGTTTGTTCCTTGGAAGGAGCACTGCTTACCCCGTCAGCATCCCCATCTGCTCTCTCGCGTCCAGCAGGACCCGCCACAGACGCCTCCGTGCCAAGCGGGAGGTGGAGACGGCCCTGTGGCAAAGGGGGAGATGATTCAGGAAGGCTTTTTTTCCCTCCTTTTAGTGCTGCCCGATTCCCTAACCCCTTTCCAGAAAGCAAACCATGACCTGAGCTCTGCTTGCACGTGCAGTGGGAGTCTGGCGGGGGGCTGGCTCTGGGGAAGGCACGAGGAGCCACGGCGCGGTGGCCACCAGGGTCAGCACAGCCCCGGCCCCAGCAGTGGCCAAGACACCAGCCAGGAGACTAAGGCCTTCTCAAAACCAACCTCACTAGATTTGGCAAGCCCGAATGCGTGAGCATTTGCGTTTCCACTGTCATACACCTGACAGAAAACAAAAAGAGCTGAGCCCTCAGGATTAAAGCCACTGTTACAGTTACTGGGAAGCGGAGAAAAAACAAGCAAATAAAAAACTCCGAGCTTTATCTAATTTCTGTGATTATTAGAAAGGCACGCTGAGTTTCCCTTCTTATAAAAGGTGTCCAGTCCTATCTCACAGGTTAACCTTGCAGGCGTTTTATTGATGACATCTAATGAATCTGTCGTTCTAAATTTCTTTTGGAAGGAAGGACAAAGGCAGAGACATGCTCGCCAAATGCAGATTAATTCAAGCCATTAACAGTACATCCAACCCATTTATAATGAAATGGCTTAATATTAATCCCATCATTAGAAGTGTAATTCTCTAAAAATGTATGAGAGAAAAGAAGAGCAAAGATCCAGGGTTTGGAAGTGAATCTTATAAGCAGTAATAGCCTTTTAAAGCTATTGAAATTTAATTAGAAAGATGCTGATAATGTAAAATCACCTGGAGAACTTGTGTCTCTGTGTATGAGCTGCACATGGGTAGCAAATCCACCTGAGAGGAAGTCACTTCTTTTGCCACCTCTTTGGAAATTTCTGGACACTATGGTGCTCCTTTGCATGTCCGTTTACCCATGTTTGAGTATTAGTTACCCCTCAGCAAGATCCCTCTTGCAGAAAGAGGTGCGAAGAGAAGAAACGGAGCATCCTCTCTGGTCCCTGTGCTTGGGAAGCCCCGAATGTTCTGAAGACTCGACTAGAATGGATAGTCTACATGCAGGTCTGGGTGTTATCTCTTGTTATTCCACCCAAATATGCAATATTTTGAAAGAAAAAGAATGTAAACTTCACACAATATGTACTGAAAAACGTTCACAAATGTTTTCCACGATGCAGCTCACATGAGAGGAAACGTATCTCACATAGTAAAAGAAATTCAGTTCGATACCAGATGCTTCTCATCTGAATAAGTGAGTTAAGACCTTGCTAGCACAAAACCAAGCTGTATTTTTATTACTTCGTGGCATTCAGATTATGTAATGCCTTTTTTTTAGAATGTTGATACCGGGGTAAGTGTTGTGAATTGGATTCTGGGTTTGCCACTTTGAAATTATTTTTGTATTTCTCATGTCGTGATGTGCAGAGAAGCTCCCCTCCCTCCCAGACCTCTGTCACATACTTCCATTCTTCGCCTCCGTTCCTGCTCAGAAGCAAACATTTCTGAATTTGAGGCAGACTTCCCCTGCGTGTGTGTGGCGGGGTGTGAAGGGACTTTCGTAACAGCAAGCAAAAGGGCTGCATAAACTATCACTACGGTAGGCAGGGATCGCTTCTTCCCACTGCTAAAGCACATATAGTTCTGTGGGCAGGAGGAGTAGCAAAGCACGGCAGAAAAAGCAGCACCACGGAACAGATTGGGCCCGGGGTATAAGCTGTGCCTGACTGAAAACACAGCAGTGGTGTTGATAGATTTGCCTACCTGCAGATGTTAAAATCCTGCTGAGTTTTGGGGTTTTTCTACAAGCAGTTTAATTGCTCTAACGGCGCTCTGTTCCATATTAAAATAATCTTTCTCGAGATTGTTGGTAATTGCCCTTATCTGTTTTGGTTCAGTAATTATTTATTACTGCAGCAAGGGAGGAGGCTGGGTTTTGTTCGGCTTGGTACGCCCCGCCGAAGGGCCCTGTCCCTACCCCAGGAAGCCTGCAGAAGCAATCTTCTTTCGTGTGCACTAATGTCACTTCACCCCAGCTCTGACAGGAGAAGAAAAGTGGGATCTTGCTTTATGACTTGCAATTATTAAATTACCACAGCTTTGCAAATTTCTGCTTGCCACTGCCTTCGTGATCTTTTTAATCCATCTGAACCGAGAAGTAAAATGAGCTTAAAGAAACTAAGCGCTTGGTTAGCGTATGTTAAAGGCTGTGAATGATCATGGTACCCAGCTGATGAGCAGTAACAGAAATTCCAGTATTTCATTTGCTTTGGATTATGTGACCACAGGCTTATACTCGTCTTGGCAGGTTTTGTGCTGCTGTAACTATTAGAGGCCTCCGTGGTGATAATACTGTGTGCATGGTTATGCTGATACAAACCTTAGTGTGGATCCTGTCAGTATTTGTCAGTACTTCCCCCTGTACCCTGCGGATAATCGTAATAACTCAGAGAGCATCTGTATGTCCAGGGAGCCGTGCTGGAGGAAGGAATGTGCTTCATCTCCTGCTTTGTCATGAAAGAGGGTGCAGTGTGTGCAAGCACCCGAAGGAGCCGTTTTGGTGGGAGCAGAGTGCTGCTCTCGCAGACGCCTGGCTCTTACAGCAGCAGCAGCTCCTTGGTGGGAGTAGCGCGGGGGCTCTGCAGAGCAGAGGGACGTGGCTCTGCCCCGGAGCAGGACCCGGGGCAGGGGGTGCTGAAGGCGCCACAGCCTAGTGACAAGGCTGGCCAGGAGATCGGGTCTCCCAAGCCCCGCTCTGACACTCCACGCAATCTCTCACCACAGAGATTTGTTTTGTTGGGGTGTTTTTACTGCTTTGGTGGGCTTGAGGTCTCTCAAAACAGGGACGGGTTAGTATCCAGCTTGCTGTTCAGCCTCGCGGGGCAGATCTCACGTGTACGTGGTTGCACTCGCTTCCCCAGGGCAGGGCCCGGCTGGCTCTGAGGAAGGATTTCTGTGCAGAAGGGGCTGTTGGGCGTTGGAATGGGCTGCCCAGGGCAGGGGGGGAGTCCCCGGGATCCCTGGAGGGGTTGAAGAGTCGGGCTGAGCCAGCGCTGAGGGGTCTGGGGGAGTTGGGAACGGTCAAGGGAGGGTCATGGGTGGGCTGGAGGAGCTGCAGGGGCTTTGCCAACCTGGATGATTCTGTACCTGCAACACCAACGTAGCAACTTGCAGAGCTTTTTCTCTCTTCTACCAGTCTTCCTGACAGCTGGGGCTTGATTTTCTGTTTTCTGTGTCTGCTGTGGAGCAAGGTGCTCTGTGTGGCAATTGGTTTTAATGAGGGCTAATTGTCTCTAGGGTGATGAATCCCACAGAACTCCCTTTCACCTAAATGGTACCAGTATAAGCCACATCTGTGCATAAGATGAGCTGTGACTGAGGAGTGATCACTAACCAGTCTTGAAAAGCAAAGCCACCTTATCCCCAGTTTTATGCTCTCACCAGCTTTGACAGTTGCCATCCCAATAGTAAATCTTTTGCAGCTGATAGAGTCCAGAAACACTTTTGAGAGGTTTTAGAAACGGTCCTGAATACTTCCCTCTGCGGGTAGCAGCACCATCTCAACTTCTGCAATGGAGCCTCTGAAAACTCTGTTCACCTTCTTGAAAGGCTTTAGCCTCTCTGTATGTTACTTTATTAATAAAGCATAATTTAATTTTTCTGTTACCGACTTAAATAAATTTTTAAACTGTGCATTAAGGTGTGATGTATGAGATGAAAGCTTCTCAGAAGAAATTCATTAAGACTCACCATTCATTTTGTACTTTTCCTCGCTGCCTCCATTTTCTATCAGTGGTGATAAGTAATACCAACCAAACTTTTTTTTTGACCAGATTTTGTCATTCCCAGCAGCGACAGGTACCACTGTCCGCAGTGGCAGCAGCTGGACAGATGAGCAGAGGAAGGGGAAGCTCTGTCTCAGCTCCTTCACCCCGAGCTCTGTGCTTGGGCATGGCAGAGTCGGGGCTCTCCCATCCCTGATCCGCCGGACATCTTCCTCTCTCTAGGACACCTCGAGCAGGGGTGCTCAGCCTCACCGACCTGCCCGAGCACTTAATGCTTTTCACTTTGAGATGTTAAATGAATCGGGATTCAATTCCATCTACCCCAGCGGCAGCAGGGGCAGGCACAGCACTTTGAGGAGGTTTGTATGCCGTAGTCGGAGAGCCCCTCACAGAGCAAGATTAAGTCAGAGGTGAACGCTACTTCAGAGACTGTATGGATTCCTGGGTTTATTTTGCAAGAATTGGGCCTGGTAGCTATTGAAAGCAATAGAAAAGATCTTCTCCTGCAGACAGTAGAGCAGGGCTTGCTGTGTGAGGAGTCTGCCAAATTGATAGCTGTGCAGACCAAACCCCTCCTTCACGGGAGAGTAACATCATACACCAGCACAGACAGTAGGAGCTCTTCCTTGTCTTGCTGATTTGCTGCAGTTCTCACCCAAAGGTGAGAGTAAGTATTTTATGTGCATCCTAAATGCAGTCCTGAGTATAACTTTTACTCTTTGAGAGGCCTAGAAGAAATGTTGGCTATTTGTCTTAGCATGATCCTTTGTCTGATTTTATTGGTATGTGCCCGAGTTTCTTTCCTTGACTTCATCCTCTTACTCCCTTCTCCCAAATACATTTAAAAAACCAGTTTTCCAGCTCCTTATCCTATCAGTGCTTGAGAAGGGGTCTTCAATCTTCTGTCTTAGTAAGGACTGATACTTAATTACACGCCTCCTAAATCTGATTAGTAGAGGTGAAGAGGACTCTTAACAACGTTTGGAGTGTTTTCACTGAGATCAGCAGTCCGAGGCCGCGAGCTGTGCTGCAGTAAAAGCTGTACAAGGTGCTGTCGGTGCTGACATACAAAAGGGTCCCTCTGTCCCACTTAGCAGTTGGTTACCCAGAGATAAACTTGCTAACGGATCCAGAAATGCCTCTAGGAGGTTACTTCTCACAAGCACTGCCCTTTCCTTTAACAAAAGAGATACTCGGTGGCGATGCCCTGGAGTTTGGGGGGCTTGCACTGTGTTTGTAACCCATGTGTGGAAGTTAGGGCTGGTATAGTTCAGTGATGGCAGCAGTTGGCTTCAGTTATTTGACCCCCAAACAAACCACCTTATAGCGGCTCACGGCATGGCTGGGGTTGGGAGGCGCCCCTGGAGATCCTCTGGGACACCCCCCTGCTCAAGTAGGACAGCTAGAGCAGGTTTCTCCAGGGATGGAGACTCTACAACCTTTTTGGGAAACCTCTGGCAGCGCTCAGTAACCCTCACAGTAAAAAATACTTCTTTGAGGTTTAAACAGGCTTTTTTCTGTTTCAGTTTATGCCCACTGTCTCTTGATTTCCCCATCAGAAACCCATGCTGACTACTCCTAACCATCTTCTTGTCCTGTCCTTGTCTTGAAATGACCTCCAGGAGGATTTGCTCCATCACCTTCCCAGGGATTGAGATGAGACTGACTGGCTTGTTGTTTCCTCGATCTAATCCCATCCTAGATTTAATTTAAAATTTGAGAAAACTCATCAATTCACAGCAAGACACGGCTGAACCTACAAAACTGTGCATGATTTCTGATGGACCCATGCAATTCCAGGGAGATTACCCTGATCTTCGACCCAAGCTGTAATGTGGCTTCATGCTCATAAAATTCAGCCCAATTTTGCTGAAAGTTTTATGAACTTCATTCAGCCCAGGAACTAACTCAATTTTCAGGCAGATAACAGAAAACCTAGATAGACAGTGCGTGGGTGAGAAGATGGATATGTGGCATAAGGTTTTCGTATCTGTTTGAATTAATATTTTAGAAAACAAAAACATTAATAATACACTGAAAAACTAACTTCAGAATCAATTTTGTTCAACGTAGCTTGGGTCAAATATCTGCAGCCCAAAGCTGACGGGAGTTTCTGTCTTTGATGTCACTGCCTGGCAACCAGAAGTGAATACTGAGAGTGCACCCACAAAGGGACCCGCTTCCTGGCTCTCCCCCGTACCCACTCACTCTTCCTCAGTAGCTGAAACTTCCGCAAGAGAGATCACATGGGTTTGGTTGATTTATTTCTGATAGATGAAAAAATCTCACTGTCAAAGATGGTGAAAAAAACCCCAAAGATGTTTATCAAGCAAATAAAAAGTACAGAAGTAAGGAAATGAAGGCTGTGGGAATCCTGTCAGCCTGGTGCTGGTAGTGGGAAGCTGCAGGCAGGGTGTTTCCAGCTCATACCTTAACTCTCATCGCTGCTCTGTCAGATTGGTGTTTCCTGATGTTTAATAATCAGATCAACCCTCGTTTAGGGCTGTGTATTTTCTCCTCTCCCCAGCTATTCATGACGGAGAGCAGGGGTGCCGTGGTACTTGCCAAACTCCGATGTAAGAGGGTTTTGTTCCCCTCCTGGGTTCAAATCATTGGGTCTGGGGGTGGCTCTGCTCTGGGCTGTTGGACTGGGAGACCTGGAACCCCTAGAGAGCTGGTGTCTGGCATGTCTGGGAGGTGACATACCTGGGCAGAGTTCAGCCCGTGACAAGGGCTGTGGCTGTGCGTACTGAACTGCCGAAGAAATGCAAACTCACGATGTAAATGCCCACTCTTCAGAGGGCACTTTCATTTGCTGGCTATTTTCTTTGGTTGGTAGATCATAAATCACAGGCATGTTAAAAATCAGTTAATGTAGATTATGCAAAACCCTTCATGCAGTGAAATAATTCTCAAAATGACATTCATTGTCATTAGGGCAGGTTTTCTACCATGAAATCATTTTTCGAATGATTTGACTCAGTAGACAGAACTAGCAGTGGCAGGAATAAGGCATTGTTCGTGTTGCAAGAGCTGATTGGGAAGCTGAAGGACAGGAGCTCTGTAATGCTTTAAATGATTGAATTTTGAACTGCAGGAAAGACTGTGGCTATTTTTGACCATTACAAAACAAGCTGGTTGGTTTTTTGAGGTGTGTTATCAAATTCTTTCCACAGTTCATACGTAAAGTATATTAAAGCCATTGAATGCTGATTGACAGAGAACTGTAGCTTCTCTTTAATTTCTACGGAAAGAAAAGTTGTCCTTCAAAGATTTTTTTTTTTTTTTTTTTTTTTAAGCTGCAAAGAATGTAAATTCAGTTCTAAGTTTTCCTTCACTGCAGCATCATGCAAAATTTTGGCTTTCAGCGTTCTTAAGGAACCGTATTGCAAACACGCAGGAAACGCTTTTATCTTCCTTCTCAAAGATCTGCCATTGTTTTGGGGCCTTTTTTAACAAATCGTTTTGTCTTGGTAGGGAAAAAGGGAGCGATTCATAAATAATTCAGTTGTATGTGTTTATATAAAAGCACAAGAGAAATTAATCCGATGTACTCAAACAGTTCCAGTGTGGCTCCCGCCTCCGTGTTCCAGGGCAGAATGATGCTGTGGGCCAAGGACGATGCTGAGGCAGTGGGGAGCGTTGCTGCTGAGGCCTTCCAGAGACGGGCTCACCCCAACCCGCCTTGTGCCACCACCCAAGGAAGGAAAAAGCTGCTTCGAGCATCTTTATTTCGTCTCCGGGGAGGGGCGGCTGCCCTCCCCTTCACAGAAAGCAGGGCCTGAGCCCCGCAGAGCTGGGGAGACCAGGGACAGGCTGGGACACGGGTGGTTTTCCCCAAGATTTCCCCATAATTATGGCCCAGCTCCGCGGCGACCGGTACCACCTTGAAGACAACAACATTGACTCGTCGTTTTCTTCATTCACTCTCAGTACCTCGGGCCACCTCGCCTCAGACTAGGGCACAACTTCAGCGTGGTCTCAGATGAAGAGCAAAACCAGTATGTAGCCGGCAAGCCCAAATGGTTTGGTGGGTGGGTCTGTGACTCAGGTTAGATGAGGGCTCTTCTCACCTGGAAGTCATTTCAGATTCAAGTGGGAATGTAAAATGAAAAGGCCATTTTGGAAGCAATGCCTTACGCAGATGCTCTTGTTCTGGAACAGGTGTGCACATTTTAATATTGATTAATCCTTTTTAAAAGTAAATTATATTTTCACGGAAAGAACGAGGGCATCCAGAGAAGGAGCTAGTTAAGAAGCAGCCACTGCACAAGGGTTTCTTTCACGGCAGGTCCTTGGCTGAAGTCCCGCGGCAGATGATGGGCACCCACGACTTTACTGGTCTCTCTCTAGTGGAGGGCTATTGGCTGTGTCTTCTCCCGTTCTGGACCAGAGCGAAGGGCCAGAGTCAGCCCTGGGAGGCTGCCGAGCAGGATGGGCCCAGCATCCCCTGCCCCCAGCCTCGGGTCCCGGCACCTGCCCCGCACCGTGCAGCAGGGAGGGACTCTCAAAACTTCCTCACTCCCTCAGACCCTCTAGTCTCATGAAGCTCACCTAACAAAAATAACTGGTTTGTAATTTAGCGCCAGTTGCTTAAAAATTACTCCGAGTACAAAGTTTGTACACTGAAACCAATCCATTCAGTTAATATCCATTCGTTTTAGATGTTTAAATCTGTT
This sequence comes from Athene cunicularia, assembly GCF_003259725.1. NCBI lineage: Eukaryota > Metazoa > Chordata > Aves > Strigiformes > Strigidae > Athene > Athene cunicularia. The sequence goes on from NW_020799092.1 coordinate 27,978,587, forward strand.
ATTCCTCCTTCAGATAAGCTGATTGGCTTTTTGTGGTTTTAAAACATTATTGTAAGAAGAGAACATAAGTATTGACATCACGTAAGTCTGAAACAGGATAAGCATCTACCCAGTCACTGCGGTAAGTATGCTTTACAGAACTGAGCCTGCCATTTTCCAGCAAATTACCACATATTTTTCAGCCTGGCATCCCAATCAAAACCAAGGCTATTGGGGAACTTGCAGCCTTTGGCTAAATCAGCAAGTACTGAAATCATTACAAAAGTAGGACTGTGCGCTCCGTCACCCCAGCCTGATTACAGATCAGGAATTCTGGGCTACATCATCTCTTAATGGAGGCGTAACACTAGTCTGGGGGCACTGGGTGGAAGACTAAAGTCCTGAATACCCTTGTGACAGTAGCAAAACTCCTGATCAGTAATTCATCTATTGTTATCTCTGTTCTCAGAACAAATCAGTCTGGGCCTGCCAGGGGTAAGAAAACCTGCATTTTTATGGTTTAGTGTCCCGCAGTGATTTTGAGGTCTGACTGCAGACAGTGGCACTTGGCGGGTTTGCTCTCTGCGCGGATTCTTTGATGTCAGGCGGAGTAAAGCTCAGCCTGCAGCAGCTCCCCCTTGCCAAGGAGCTCCTACTGTCTTGCTCTTTTACCTGACCGAGCTTACAAAATTTGTAGGAACTTGATTCTTAGTCAAGTTTGGCTGAACTTGGACTGCTCGGGAGCTGCTGGTGGAAAGATAAGATAAACACGCAAAAACTATGAGTGGAGAAGTTTCTTTTCCTTAGGGAATCAGCCTAAAATCTTAGTAATCACAAAAAATCCATTCTCATGCAGGTTCCCTATCAAATGTACACGGGTTTCAGCCCGAGGAAGGTACCTTGAATGAATAGGTTTGCATCCAAATTCTACCCCCTCATTAAAGCGTTTGCTACTCAGTTTTTGTGATCAGTATTTTCATGAGTCCGCGGTCCCATGAGGCATTTTCCGAGTCCACTTACGACACCCTGTTAGCAAGTTTAGCCATCTCGCTGGTTTAACAGATTTTTCAACTTCTTTGAATTTTTGGATTCTCCGAAACTTCCATGGGCAGTGCAGCCATCTGCAGAGTGAGTTTGTGTTTACTGGCAATACAAACGCTTTTCCTCGTTGCCTTTTCTTGGGTTTTAGGAGCAGTTTCTGGCGCTGTAGCAGTTTACAGGCCAGAGATAGAAACGGCTATTCTAAACTCACCCTTTCTAAAATTGTATTACATGGTGCTTATATTCAGCCACATCTTGAAGCTATTCTCAGCTGAAGTCTGAACAACATTCTGTAATGTTTAGGTCGAATTTTTCTGCGTTTCTTGATTCTCAAGCAAATCTGTACTCCCTTGGTCTGAATCAGGTTAAGTATGTGCTGCTCTGGGAAGCTGAACCCCACATCTCTGGAAATCAGAGTGAAAGTAAGAAGGGTAACAGCAAAATATTGCCAGGATCAGTCACACTGTAATGATGAATACAGCAGAGTGTATAATATTGACTAACATCTTGTACAGTGGCAGGTACACAAGACTGCTGTGGAAGTAATTCTGGTCTTGTTCAGGTTAATGGGGCTTTTACAACTGACTTTGGTGGAATCGGGATTTATGTTTGACTCTTTTTTCAATTGTTTGTTCATATTTACACAACTAGACAGCACAGAAGATTGACAAATATCCAACATACTCTGCTCATGTTCATGTTGCTGTTCTTTCGGTCTTTTTCTCTTGAGTGTTTTTAAAAGTTCAGTATGACGTTTCTCGGCTCGCCTTTATTGAATTTATTATCTTTATAGACAGACTCCATGCATCCTATTACTGTCCACATTACAGACTTCTTCTGTGATGACAGTAAATATATTGTTCTGTTTGTGTTTGGACGTGGAGTCTGGAGGAGCCCTGGGGTCATCCGAGATCCATGACGAAGCAGCCACCGCACTGTGCCTGGGCTGGCAGCTCAAAACTCTCCTGCATCAGCCTCTGTAGTGCAGAATTGGATCACTTGGGGGACTGGTAATGACATAAGGAGCCTTTTCCAGAACCGTGCTGGAAGGGGGCTCACGAGAACATCTTGTTAAGTTCCACTTTTATAAGTGGAAATTTCTTTGCCTCGAGGATCAGTCCATTTCCACATAATGTTTAATCCTGACTATGAAAGACAATTTATCCCCGAAGCTAATAAAAATAGCTTGCCTTCTGACATAATTATATTGTATTATTTTAAAAAAGCAAGAAAAAGGAGGTGATATGACACACAAAAATTCCCAGTAGAAGGAAGCCAATTGAGCCCAGAACATTTATCATTCCTGCTGCCCCAGGTAAAGCCCCCCATCCCTCGTGTCTGATGTCACAAATTGATCCGTGAAGAACACTGTCAAAAAGAAGAGTGTTATTGCCCATAAAATCATTGTAGGTTGGTGGTGTTTTCTTCATTGGTGGTGTCAGGGGGATGAAAAAAATTTCTATTATTAAACGTAACAAAAATGGTAATCATCACTACAGTCCTGCTTTCACCAAACAAACGAATCCCATTTGTACTGATGAGCCACTGATGGCATGCCGAACGTTAAACTAAGCAAAGAGAAGATGCGGGGTGAAGTCCTGCTCCCACGGAGCCACTGGAGGTGTTAAACCTTCCGCTGGCTTCAGATGGGTAAAACAATGAGATTTAGTCTGGGGCTCTGCTCAGGGATTGTGCATCTGGGAGGCTGGGAGCCACGGCACTGAGAAATGCAGACTTGAACTTAGGTTCCCAAGGGCCCATTTAGGCCCTGTAATAAATGGCCTAATTTTCAAAATCATTGAGTCCTTACTGGCCGGTGCTGATGAGACTGTTCCAGTGATCAGTCGCTGTAGCTCGCTCTAACACACGCCAGCGAATATTTATCCCGAGGAAGCAATGTTCACTTTTTTTCATTTTGCATCTGTCAAAGACTGTAAAAAAAACCTTTGAGTAGAAAATTAACAAACCCCTGGTTTATCAAAAAGGATATTGTAGAACTCACCTTTTCTCTTTGGCATTTTCTTCCCCTCATGTTCAGGTATGAAATAAACGGAGGATTTCCAGCTTCCCTGCAGAATTCCAGGCAGATGAGTATCAGCAGTCTGTTCCCTGCTGCATGGCCTAGATCCTCCACCAGGAACACAATGAAAAACTGACTCTGGAGCATGACTTGAACAGACCGATGAGAAAAGGTATTCAGTGTTCTCTCAAACTCGCTCATTTTTTAATTCTGTACATCAAAACGGGTGGGTTTTAAGTGACCTTCTCAGGCTAAGATGATCAGTGCTGCTGGCGTAATCAATATGAGTTTTCCATAAGTGTGGACAAAAAGTCATCGTGACAATGGGGGGGTGTTGGACATATATGTAAAAAATAAGTAAACGAAGACAAAGGATTGATGAAAGACATTAAATTCCTTTAAAAGTAGGGTCAGTTTTATGATACAATGATCATATGTCAAAAAAGAAAATTTTCAAGTAGTTGGTATGTGGTAGCTTTGGACAAATAGACAGCCTCAAGTCTCTTCCTTAAAATTTAGCTCTGATTGATCTGAATCTCCTGTTCTTTGAAAAGTGGCTGTCATCTACCTCCGTGCGTATACTTAAGTAAGACCTAACCTGCTATTTAAAGTGTTGCACAAGTGGCTTAACTGAAGTCTTGGTTTAAGTCTGTTTAAACTGAACCATTGCAGTCTTGTGCAGATGCACTTAAATCAACGTACAGCTGCCGTATGAAATTCCACCCCTTTGAATGAAGCTAAATCAACACAAGCCAGTTGTAAATCATTTTAACTGTGTCCACATGTGGATTTGCTTCATGTTTAATGAAACTGATTTAAAGAAACAATCCTAGGGAAACCACTGCCGCTTTCTCTTGCAGGCAAAGCCTGTATTATGTGGATTTATTTGGAACCAGGAACCTTTCTGGCACACATACTGAATAGCCAGCATAGCTCTGCAGCTGCACTGTTGAACATCAACCCGAATTCTTGGTCTTGTTCTGGATTGGTCTAATGCATTTTCTTGTGTGGAGCCATATTTCTCCCTCTACTGAGATTTAACCCATGGGTTTGTCTTCCCAAATAGGTTGGGATTTCTTTCTTTTTTTTTTTTTTTTTAGAATAATCTGATTAATTTAGTCCAAACAGTATTTCACCCTATGTTTTTGTCCGGCCAGAAGCAGCATAGGCTCCTCATATCAGCAGTTACGTTCTTAACATAATAGTCTAGCTCTTCAGTTTGATTTATGAACACGCAAACAAGGAGAATTTTGAATTCAATCAGAACAAATGGCCGTGTGCTGTCTAGCCAGGATGTTCTGGTAGGGTTTCCATTGCATCTGGGAAATTGATCCTTCCGTGAATTTATGACTTCAGCTGACAGCAGTCTTCAGGTTGGTCCTGATTAAATCACATTAGTCTTAGGATTGTAGCTCCAACCATTTGTACTTCTGGAAGTTGTGTAAAGATTACTCATCCTCACGCATACTGTTTAGCCTTTAGTGAAGTGAGTTTTGTTTTTCTATCCAGAATTCGTGTTTCTTATAGATGTGATTCATTTCGGTGAATACCTTCAAAAGGCAGCAAGAAAGGAAAAGTTCTGATTTGCATATCCCCAATTCTTCATGTTTTATCTGAAAATCCCAAATTTGCATCCATGAGAGACATATATAAAAAAGCCCCAGCAGGTACCTACGATTTTGTCTAGGCTTTTTTTTCCCAAATATGCCAGTTATTCTAATAAAAGCTGTTACCACTCCCTGCAGGCTTTCCCAGGCTGGCGGCCGCAGACGGTTACAGCTGCGGTGACACTGCTGCTGGCGTTGTGCCCGTCGGTGTCGCGCGTCCCCCACACCCGTCAGCAACTCAGTGGGAGCATGGGGGACACTAAGCTATAAGAATTAATAGTGGTGTGGCCTTTCACACCCACTCGGTCTGGAGTAATTTATACATCTAACAGTGGTTAATCTTAGACGCAGTTATTATTTCACAACTGGACTGCACAGCAATACTAGATTTCACAGTGCCAGACCCTAATGACTCTTCTGTAGCATAGAATGTAGTATCTTCTTCGTTATCCCAACTCGTAGCTTTCTGTAAACGCTCTGAAGGGAACTTGAATAAAAACACAGATCTGGAAAGGAGAAAAGAGATGCAGAGCACAAGCCAAACCCTCAACTCGTGCTGGAGATAGAGCAAGTGCAAAGGCAGTGCCAGGCGGTGCCCTCTCGGGGCCGTCAGCCCCAGCGCGGCGTGAGCGTGCCATCCTCAGTGTGACACCGACACGGGCATCCAGATGCCTTGAGGTTTTTAAGGGTGTGTCCCAGTTTTGGCTGGGACAGAGTTAATTTTCTCCCGAGCAGCCGGTACAGTGCTGGGTTTGGGTTTAGAGTGAGGATGATGTTGCTGCCACATGGACGTTGTAGTTGTTGTGTAGTTGTTGTTCGGTGTCTGTCCCAAGTTAAGGACTTTCCGCTGGCCCGGGCGCTGCCAGCAGGCGGGTGGGTGCACGGGAAGCTGGGAGGGAGCACGGCCAGGAGAGCTGGCCCCAATTAGCCAAAGGGCCACTTCAGAGCATCGAACGTCCCGCTCAGTGCAGGATCGGGCGGGTTGGCCGGGAGGGGCCGATCGCTGCTGGGGCACCGGCCAGCGGGGGGGAGCAGCTGCACTGGGCACCGCTCGGCTTTTCCTGCGCCTTCTTTCTTTTTGTTACGTTCCTTTTCATTACTACTATTATTACATTTGATTTTAGTTATTAAACTGTTCTTATCTCAACCCACGATTTCTACTTCAGTTTCGATTCTTCTCCCCATCCCACTGGGAGGGGGGAGCAGTGAGCACCTGTGTGGTGCTTCCTTGCTGCC